>NC_072420.2:34310547-34613578 GCF_028858775.2 Pan troglodytes
CTGGGGAGGTCCATACTGCAGTGAGCCACCACTGTGCCATTGTACTCCAGCTGGGTGACACAGTGAGACCCTGTTTCAAAAAAAAAAAAAAGCAAATTGGGAGATAGCACGTACACTGCATTTTGAAACTGACTTTCATTTGGGATTTTATAAATTCTTTTTTTTTTTTTTTTAAGATTATATATAGATGAGGTCTTCTATGTTGCTCAGGCTGGTCTCAAACTCCTGGGCTCAAGCAATCCTCCCACCCTGGCTTCCCAAGGTGCTGAGATTACAGTTGTGAGCCACTGCACCTGGCCAAGGATTTTGTACTTGGTTTTACAAGTACATTTTTAAAGGTGATTTTCCTTCAAAATTTCCTGTTTTAAAGTCTGTGCTCATAATATTACCCACCTATGGGAGGTCTGAATCTTTCAAGGCACTGCTTATCTTCAAGGCTGCATGCTGTTGAAATCACTTTGGCTCCTCTATGATGTGCTAACTGAATAGCTATTGTACCAAATGCCTGTGTAGAAAAACATATACAGTGGGTGTATGGTTATAGAACAGAGGCCATATCGAATTATTTCTTTATATTATTTAATAAAGTATAATTCTCTAGTGTTACTTTAGTATATTTTAAAATGTTATCTAATAGGAAAAGAGCAAAGTTATGGGCAAGTTTAATAGGGGAAATATTTGATTGACTTTCTTCTTTACAAGGGGTGGTGGAAAAGCTGCATGTCACACGCTGTCACTCAGTCTGACCACAGCACATAATTTCAAGGATGGAGGGCCACATTCAGACACATGGCCTTGCAAAGAGAAAACTGGGCCTTGTCAATGCGATGGTCTAAGCCAATTATATACTATATATGGGAGTCCAGCTATCTCTCTTTGAAGATCAAAACACTTCAAAAGCTCCATCCTGTTCAGACCTATAGGGTAAGTTCGGGGAAACACTACTATCCTGATGTTGGATATCAGGCTGAAGCCAGTGCTGAAGACAGCTTTGCCTTTTCTTCAAAGAAAAGCAGGAAGAAAGCATTTCATCACAAGCCAGTTAGAAAATAAAACTATAAGTTAATTTCAAGATTTTCTTAACATTTTTAGATGACAATATTTTATGTATTCTTTTAGTGTCTTGAACTATTTTTGATATATGTAATATGTTTAAATTAGGACATGTTGATCTTTTGTGTGATCCATCTATACATAAAATGCCAATACTTGATCAACGTAAGTGTGAGGGTGGGAAACAGGCTACAAACCTGTTAGGGAATTCTGGACTACGACTTCAAAGGCTCATGCGGCATCTTAGGCTTTGTCTAACAGGAATGAATAAAAATGGCTTGTCTTTTTAATGTACCAGCAGATTCAAAGTCATAAACTAATCACACTAAATCTAACTTTGATCTTCTATTGATAAAAGCTGCTTATTATAACAAAATAGGACACTGGAAAAAAAGTCAATCAATAAGCTATTGGCAAAGAATTATATTAGCAAATGGATGGCTCATTGCTAAATTTCCTAAGTTTACTGTATGCTTGTCTGTTTCTTAACAAAACCATTAGCACCTACACTTGCTCCATCCATTATCAGCACTGATTTTCCAGGAGAGAGATGAGAAAGATAATGCAGAGCTGTATAGGCACGCACTCCATCCCGAATGCTTCCTGCTGCTTCCGTCCATGTGACCTTTTCTGGTTTATGAACTACCATAAAGAACAAGAAGAAACAATCTGTTAGCAAGTCCCACAAGTCCTACCTCCTGGATCTATTTCTCTCCATCTCTAGTACTACTATGGCCCTGGTCCAAGCCCCTACTCCCATTCTCTCTCACCTACAATACTTTCCATTATTTGCCTATGAATAATTCTCCATATAGGAGTAGGTGTGTGTGTATTTTTAAAACTTTTTATATTGTGAAATAAAATGTGCAGAAAAAGTATGTAAAATATAAAATACAGCTGGATGAATAAATATAAAGGAAATATGCAAAGTTAACGGTATACCATCCTGGTGGAGAGAGAGCACAACCATCACCCCAGCAGCCTCTTCTCTCCTCACCAAAGGTCACCACCATTCTCATGCAATTTCTTATTTGTATCACTCATTAGTACGCATTCCTAAACAATACAATTTCCTGGCCTGGCGTGGTGGCTCACGCCTGTAATCCCAGCACTTTGGGAGGCCGAGGCAGGCAGATCACGAGGTCAGGAGATCGAGACCATCCTGACTGACACGGTGAAACCCCGTCTCTGGCCGGGCGTGGTGGCTCACGCTTGTAATCCTAGCACTTTGGGAGGCCAAGGCGGGCGGATCACGAGGTCAGGAGATCGAGACCACGGTGAAACCCCGTCTCTACTGAAAATACAAAAAATTAGCCAGGCGTGGTGGCGGGCGCCTGTATTCCCAGCTACTCGGAGAGGCTGAGGCAAGAGAATGGTGTGAACCTGGGAGGCAGAGCTTGTAGCGAGCAGAGCTCATGCCAATGCACTCCAGCCTGGGTGACACAGCGAGACTCCGTCTCAAAAAAAAAAAAAAAAAAAAAAAAAGTAGCCAGGCGTGGTGGCAGGCGCCTTTGGTCCCAACTACTGGGGAGGCTGAGGCAAAAGAATGGCGTGAACCCGGGAGGTGGAGGTTGCAGTGAGCTAAGATTGCACCACTGCACTCCAGCCTGGGTGACAGAGCAAGACTCCGTCTCAAAAAAAAAAAAAAAAAAAAAAAAAAAAAAATTCATATTGCCAAGGCTTTAAACTTTATCTGAATGGAATCATACCATATGCATTCTTTTCTACCTTGCTTTTTATGTTCCATATTATGTTTTTAAGGCATCCATTCTGTGGATGAGGCTGTTAGAGCACTTTCATTCTTGTTGTCTTATGGCATTCCAATATATTAAAAACACCTTCATTTGCTTACCCATTGTTTAGCTGATGAACATTTGTGTTGTCTCCAATTTTTGTCAGTTACAAACAATGCTGCTAAGTGTGTTCGTATATGAAAAATATTGTTACACCGTGCATGGGTTTTCCTAGGATATTTAAATTGGAGTGGAAATCCTAGGTCCCAGGTATATTATCTGTTCCTTAACTACACCTTTCCAAAGTAATTACATCAATTTACTTTCCCACAGTAGTGTCCTGTTGCTGTGAATGTCCTTGTCAACTTGTAGAATGATCACATTTATACATTTTTACCAATTATGTAGGTAGGTAATAGTTTCTTACTATGATTTTAATTTGCTTTCTCTGACTACTAAAAGAGGTTGAGCATCTTTCCATGTTTACTGGCCATCTGGAATTCCTTTTGTGAATTCCTTTTTCAAGTGTTAATCAATTTTTCTATTGTTTTGTCTTTTTCTTATTTAGAGCTTTACAGGAATTCTTTATATATTCTAGAGAAGTCATTTGTTCATGTGCTGTAAATATTATTTTCAACTTTGTGCCTTCTGTTTTCAATCTCTTTAACAGTATCTTTAAAAAACAGAATCATCAGAATGATATTTTAAAAAGATAACTGACATCCTAACAATTCCCTGCTTAAAATTTATCAATGGCTTTACACTGTACTTGGAACCAAATGCAACTCCTAATATAGTTTAAAAAGTTCCGCATGATCTGACCGTGAAACTATTCCTTAACATGTTTCACTATTTAATTTTTGTTTTGTATTTATGCTGTACACTGATGTAATTTTTCCGCAATACAAGAAATTCTTTTTTTTTTTTTTTTTTTTTTTTTTTGAGATGGAGTCTCACTCTGTCGCCAGGCTGGAGTGCAGTGGTGTGATCTTGGCTCACTGCACCCCTCCCCCTCCTGGGTTCAAGCAATTCTCCTGCCTCAGCCTCCCGAGTAGCTGGGATTACAGGTGCACACCACCAGGCCTGGCTAATTTTTGTATTTTTTTAGTAAAGACGGGGTTTCACCATGTTGGCCAGGCTGGTCTCGAACTCCTGACCTCAGGTGATCTGCCTACCTTGGCCTCCCAAAGTGCTGGGATTACAGGTGTAAGCCACCACGCCTGGCCAAGAAATTCTTTCTCATTTTACCTAAGATCAACTTTATAACACTTTCACAGTCTTTACCAGCTCTTCGAAATGCTTCCTCTAGTAGCAATGATTCATGTGGACTAGCCAGAGTAGTCAGCACTGCATTTAGCAACAAACTAGTGCCATCTAGTGGGCGAAGTGGAGCATTCAGACATGCATGTTGAAATGCTCAGACAAGAGCTGAGAATTAAAACAGTAAAAACATATTAAGCACCAGGTGATAGCATACACAGTACTTTATTCCTTAGGTAACTCTTTAAGATAGCTATTCTCCCAATTTTACGGATGATGAAATAGGGTTCAGGGTAATTGATTAATTTGTCTAATGCCACATAGCTCATAAGGTGAATATATGACTTTAAAGCACATCTATTTCAACAGTGCACGCTCAATCAACGTATAATTTACTTATTGGGAACATCTTCTATCAAAAGGATTGGGACTACCATATTTTTATTAAAAACTCAATCATGTTGTCCTTAAAGAAATGCTAACTGCGGCCAGGCAAGGTGGCTCACACCTGTAATCCCAGCACTTTGGGAGGCCAAGACTGGCAGATCACCTGAGGTCAGGAGTTTGAGACCAGCCTGGCCAACATGGTGAAACCCCGTCTCTACTAAAAATACAAAAATTAGCCAGGCATGGTGGCAGGCACCTGTAATTCCAGCTACTTGGGAGGCTGAGGCAGGAGAATTGCTTGAACCCGGGAGATGGAGGTTGCAGTGAGCTGAGATCGCGCCATTGCACTCCAGACTAGGTGACAGGGCAAGACTTTGTCTCAAAAAAAAATTGCATGGTTAGATGTGGGTTAATGTCAACACACTTGCTTTTGTGTTGGGGGTCCACAGGTGTTTATTATGTTATAAAAACTAAACAAATAAGGCCAGGTGCAGTGGCTCACACCTGTAATCCCAGCACTATGGGAGGCCGAGACAGGCAGAGCACCTGAGGTCAGGAGTTCAAGACCAGCCTGACCAACATGGAGAAACCCCGTCTCTACTAAAAATACAAAAAATTAGTCAGGCGTGGTGGCACATGCCTGTAATCCCAGCTACTTGGGAGGCTGAGGCAGGAGAATCACTTGAACCCAGGAGGCAGAGGTTGCAGTGAGCTGAGATCACACCATTCATTGCACTCCAGCCTGGGCAACAAGAGTGCAACTCCATCTCAAAAAACAATTAAACCAATAAATGAGAGCCATATTTCAGCATCTAAGAATTATAATTTGATCTCTTTCTAGTTTAGCTCCAAAGGAATAAAAACAACAATGCTGAAAATTTTGAATGAAAAATAAAATTAGTTTTAGGCTTGACAGAATTGCTTAAGAACTGAAAAGTACAAAAGAGTTGGAAGAATTACTCTACTCTTTAACTCTATTATCAAGTTTGAGAAACAGGACTAACACCACATTTTGGGGGAATGTTTGAAACATAGCTCTTTGGTTTGGTAAAGAACAGACTTATTTGAGTTGAAAGTGACTGAGCACTGAGCACTCATTAAACAATCATGAAGGCTGGCATAGTGGCTCATACCTGTAATGCCAGCACTTTGGGAGGCCAAGGCGGGAAGATCACTTGAGCTCAGGAGTTAGAGACCAGCCTGGGCAACATGGCAAGACAGTTTCTACAAAAAAAAGTTAGCCAGACATGGTGGTGCATGCCTATTGTCCCAGCTACTTGGGAGGCTGAGGTGGGAGGATCGCTTGAACCCAGGAGTTTGAGGCTGCAGTGAATTGTGATCATTCCACTTCACTGCAGCCTGGGCTACAGAGTAAGACCCTGTCTCAAAAATAAACAAGCAAACAAAAAACAAAACACCAAAGACAAATTAAAAATAAAAACAAATTATATACAAAAAAAAAATCACCAGGAAAGTAATAGAAACTAAAATAGAGTTGTGGTGAACTGAAAGTTTTCCCCTACAAACTTGCCGGGAAACTGAAATTATTCCCTTTTACAAAAGGCTGGAGCTACAACAGAGATTACAGGTTATTCAGTTGAGTGTCCTCATTTATAGATGCAGTCAGCATGCCTAGGATCTAGCCTAAAGGTCACACTGTTAGTCATCATTCTTTTTTTTTTTAACATTGTAAATTGACAAGTTATAATTGTATAAATTTATGGGGCACAAAATGATGCTATGATTTACGAATACAATGTGGAATAATTAAATCAAGCAAGTTAACATAGCCATCATCTCAAATACTTAACATATTTTATGATGAAAACATTTGAAATTTACTCTCAGCAATTTTGAAATGTACAATACTCTATTATTAACTATACTCACCATGCTGTGCAAAGAACTGAAAATAAAAACATATCCCTCGGCTGGGCGCGGTGGCTCACGCCTATAATCCCAGCACTTTGGGAGGCCGAGGTGGGCAGGTCACCTGAGGTCAGGAGTTCGAGACGGGCCTGGCCAGCATGGAGAAACCCCGTCTCTACTAAAAATACAAAAAGTAGCCAGGTGCGGCGGCTGGCACCTGTAATCCCAGCTACTCGGGAGGCTGAGGCAGGAGAATTGCTTGAACCTGGGAGGCGGAGGTTGCAGTGAGCTGAGATCACGCCATTGCACTCCAGCCTGGGCAATAAGAGCAAAACTCCATCTCATGAATAAACAAATAAATAAAAACATATCCCTCCTGTTTAGCTGAGATTTTATACCCTTTGTCCATCAACACTCCATTCTCCCCAGCCCGCAGCCTCTGTAGCCACCTTTCTACTCTCTGCCTCTATGAGTTTGTTTTAGATTCCACATAGAAGTGAGAACATGCTGTATCTGCCTTTCTGTGCCTGGCTTATTTCACTCAGCATAGTGCTCTCCATTTCCATCTGTGTTGTCACAAATGACACAATTTCCTGCTTTTTAAAGGCTGAACAGTATTCCATTGTGTATATCTATATCATATTATTCATTCATCTGGACACTTAGGTTGAGTCCACAACTTGGCTGTTGTGAATAGTGCTGCAATGAACATGGGAGTGCAAGACATCTGATTTCAAAGCTTCCGGGAAAATATCCAGAAGGAGGATTACTGAATCATATGGTAATTCTATGTTTTGATTTTTGAGGAACATTCATACACTTTCCATAATGACTGTACTAGTTTACATTCTCACCAATAGCGTACAAAGTTTCCCTTTTCTCCACATTCTCGCCAATACTTACCTTTCGTCTTTTTGGTAACAGCTATTCTGACAGGTAAGAGATGGTATTTCTTTGTGGTTTTAATTTGCATTTCCCTAATGATTACTGATGTCGAGTATTTTTTCACACGTCTTCCTTTGAGGAATGTCTATTCAGGTCCTTTGACCCTTTTCTAATTGTTTTTTTCTTCTTGCTGTTTTCTGAGCTCCTTCTATATCACTATATTAACCCTTTATCAGATGTACAGCTTATCAACATTTTCCCCCAGTCTGTAGGCTGTCTCTGCACACTGTTGTTTCCTTTGCTGTGTAAGAGGTCCTTCTTAAAGTACTACTTTTTTTCTGAGACAGGCTAGAGTGCAGTGGCGCAAATACAGCTAACAGTAGCCTCAACCTCCTAGGTTCAAGCGATTCTTCCTTCTCAGCCTCCCAAGCAGCTGGGACTATAGGCACACACCACCATATCTAGTTATTATTTATTTATTTTTTTTATTTCTTGTAGAGATGGGGTTTCACCATGTTATCCAGGCTAGTCTCGGACTCCTGAGCTCAAGCAACTGGCTCTGCCTTGGCCTCCCAAAGTGCTGGGATTATAGGTGTGAGCTACTGTGCTTGGCCTAGTATTTTTTTTTTTTAAACAAACTTTTTGTTGAGATGATCTTGCTATGTTGCCCATTCTTAAAGTCTTTCTTTCCTTCTCTTCTCTTTTCTTTTCTTTTCAGACAGAGTCTCACTCTATCGCTCTGTTGCCCAGGCTGGAGTGCAGTGGCGCGATCTCGGCTCACTGCAAGCTCCGCCTCCCAGGTTCACGCCATTCTCCTGCCTCAGCCTCCTGAGTAGCTGGGACTACAGGCACCCGCCACCACGCCCGGCTAATTTTTTTGTATTTTTTAGTAGAGAGGGGTTTTCACTATGTTAGCCAGGATGGTCTCGATCTCCTGACCTTGTGATCCGCCTGCCTCAGCCTCCCAAAGTGCTGGGATTACAGGCGTGAGCCACCATGCCTAGCCTTTTTTTTTTTTTTTTTTTTTTACAAAATTTTATTTGCTGGTAGAGACAAGCAAGTTGCCAAGGCTGGTCTTGAACTCCTGGGCTCAAGCAATCCTCCTACCTCAGCCTCCCAAAATTTTGGGATTATAGGCGTGAGCCACCACACCCGGCCTTAAAGTACTTATTTTATGCTATTTTATTTTTTTGAGACAGAGTCTTGCTCTGTCGCCCAGGCTGGAGTACAGTGGCACAATTTTGGCTCACCTCTGTCTCCTGGGTTCAAGCGAGTCTCGTGCCTCATCCTCTCTCGAGTAGCTTGGACTACAGGCATGTGCCACCACAGCCGGCTAATTTTTTATATTTTTAGTAGAGACGGGGTTTTGTCATGTTGGCCAGGCTGGTCTCAAACTTTTGAGGGGTTCCACCCGCCTTGGCCTCCCAAAGTGCTGGGATTACAGGCATGAGCCACCACGCCTGTCGTACTTCTTTTAAAGAAACATTTTGCTGTGTTTTCTTCCTCAAGGAATATCTGCAATTGTTTTCTCTATATACTTTAATGGATTTCTGGACTTTAATCCATCCTCCTGATTTATAAATAAGGTAGAAGAAAAAGGCCATTTGTGTGGTTTGCCGGTCTTAGCTTAAACTTTATAGCTAGAAAATGGATGCTCTAATTTGCTTTTCTCCTTCTGGTCCATGTCATAATTCTCCAGTGTTCATCAGTGCCTAAAGGAATGGGCCTTGTTTGGTTGTTTTTTTTTTTTTTTTTTTTTGAGACACAGTCTTACTCTGTCACCGAGGCTGGAGTGCAGTGGCACTGTTGGCTCACTGCAACCTCCGTCTCCTGAGTTCAAGCGATTCTCCTGCCTCAGCCTCCCAAGTAGCTGGGATTACAGGCGCCCACGACCATGCCCGGCTAGTTTTTATATTTTTAGTAGACACGGGGTTTCACCATGTTGGCCAGGCTGGTCTCGGACTCCTGACCTCAGGCGATCCACCCATCTCGGCCTCCCAAAGTGCTGGGATTACAGGCATGAGCCACCGCACCCAGCCAATTTTTGTTGTTTTTAATAATTTATCTTCTATAGCAATTTAGTTTTGGTTACTTAATGAAAAGACTCCATATTCACAACGTACTCAAAAGAACAGGGCAATAAGGCCAACCATTCAAGGAAACTCTGGGGCCAAAAATAGGATAGTTTCCTGTAAAGGAGCCCGTGGCAGTCCTCAAATTTCAAACTGCACAATTTCAAGATAGCTCTGGATTAGAGACTCTCACTGCGTGGTATTTGAAAGAGGTCTTTATCTTTCAAAGGAAGACACACACTTGGCTCCTCACTAGGCTTCATGTACGTTCCAATAAGTGCAGGCCTCAGATCTCTGAAAAAGTGTCTTTTGGAAATTAATTTTTAATAAAATAATAAAGTATTATTGGAAATTTTAGATATAATGAATGACATTAATTTAAATAAAAATTACTTTAAATTTATAATTTTAGAAATGAAATGCCAAAGATTTGGTAGCCTAGCTCAAGTTACTGCAAGGACTTAACTGAGTAAGATTACTATTTTTGGAAGACCCAAATCCAAATTAGCCTCTGTCCCCAAAAGGTCTGATTAGAGATCACATTATTTAACAAAAGAACTTAGGAAAAGGTTTAATTCAATAGTTCAAGAACATAAGAGAAGGTATTTGCAACTATGGATATGGTATGAAGAACATAATGAATTCCAGCATAAGAAATATACGCTGGCTGTACCACTGGAGTCCTGGTGTATCCACTGACCACATCTTCCTCCCCTGCTCACACAGGTAACTTCCACCCAACTTTCCATCCTCTACCTTTTCTCTATATCCTTAAATAACATATGCTTAAATTTGTACATTTTTGAACTGTATATAAATAAATGGCATGGGACTGTTTGTATTCTTCTGTAACTTGCTTTTTTCACTCAATGCTGTTTGTGAGAATCATCCACTTTGATATGTTTAGCTCTTACTCATTTTCACTGCTCAATAGAAATTCATTCTATGAATATTTTCAATTATCTATTTGCTTGGTGATGGACATTTGGGCTGTTTCCAGTTTCTTTCACTATTACAAATAACGCTGCTATCAACTCTTAGTGTATGCCTCCTAGTGCACATCAAATTTCCATAGGCTACATGAGTGCAATTACTAGGTCTGGTATATATACATCATTAATTAGATAATGCTAAATTGTTTTCTAACATATTTGTACCAACTTACACTCCAGCACATGAAAGGTTCCATCATTCCACATCCTTCCCACACTTTGGGATGGTCATTTTTTTTTTTTTCTGAGATGAAGTCTCACTCTTGTCACCCAGGCTGGAGTGCAGTGGTGCCATCTCGGCTCCCTGTAACCTCCACCTCCCGGGTTCAAGTGATTCTCCTGCCTCAGCCTCCCGAGTAGCTGGGATTACAGGTGTGCGCCAACAGCCCAGCTAAGATTTTTTGTATTTTTAGTAGAGACAGAGTTTCACCATGTTGGCCAGGCTGGTCTCAAACTCCTGACCTCAAATGATCTGCTTGCCTCGGCCTCCCAAAGTGCTGGGATTACAGGCGTAAGCCGCTGCGCTTGGCTGATGGTCAGACTTTTTAACTTTTGTCAGTCTGGTGGATGCATAATGTTATCTCTAAGTGGTTTTAATTGCTTTCCCCTGATTACTTAGGAGATGAAGCAACTGTTTAATATGGTTTCATGAAGTGTGTGTGTGTACGTGTACTTTAAATATTCAAAAAATAAATTACCATAAGAAAAATTAAAAACGAATATTTCAGTTAAACTCAACACTAATCAAAAGATATTAGAAACCAAAGATAAGTGCTCCTTTTTTTTTCTTTTTTGAGACAGAGTCTCGCTCTGTCACCCAGGCTGTAGTGCAGTGGTGCAATCTCAGCTCCATCTCCAGAGTTCAAGCAATTCTCATGCCTCATCCTCCTGAGTAGCTGGAATTATAGGTGTGTGTCACCACGCCCAGCTAATTTTTTTGTCTTTTCAGTAGAGACCAGGTTTTGCTATGTTGGCCTGGCTGGTCCCAAACTCCTGGCCTCAGGTGACCTGCCCACCTTGGCCTCCCAAAGTGCTGGGATTACAGGTGTGAGCCACCACACCCAGCTTGAGATGAGTGTTCTCGATTCTTTCCTGTCTCAAACTCTCCATGTACTGTCTAAATTTTATACGTTTTTTATTTCAGTCAATAACCAAGAGTAAAAAAAAATTTTTAATTCTGATTAGGGATATAATTTAAGAGCCAAGAGAGAAATCACTTTTCAAAGATCTTACCATGAGCAGTGTTAGTAAAACTTAAAGGTCTATATATTGTTTAGTCTGAATATGAATTTTATGAATACTAATTATAAGCTAGAAGTATTCACATGACCAGCCAACATTTTTTACATACATGACTGGCTAATGATACTTTATTAAGTACAACACTTATGGTAGATTCAAAAAAATTAAAATGTTATTAAACCCTATGTCAGTGAAGTAAGACTTATGTGAGCTCCAAAGTACTGAATTGCTACATACCCAAGTAATGCTCATGTACTCTAACAACTTCACAAAGTCCAGGGTCTTCAGAGTCCAGGGGCAAAATTCCTAAAAATCAAAACAAGAAATTAAAGGGATATAAGTCAAAAATTCATTCCTAATGAGAGGCAAGTATTATTACAAATTTTGTTCAGTGAAATTTTGAGGAAGGTTCCAGTAATTACTAGTGTGGACAAGAAAAAATTCAGAAATGGGACGGGAAGTGCACTGTGCCACTCCTGCTATCGCTTTCTTCTTTCCCCTCTGAGTGACAGTAAGATGATGGCTGATGTTATAGAACAAAGTCAGAGTCTTGGGAGCATCTGGACTCCTTGTTAAAACTCTCCCTGATGGGCTGGGCGTGGTGGCTCACGCCTGTAATCCCAGCACTTTGGGAGGCCGAGGCAGGTGAATCATGAGGTCAGGAGTTCGAGACCAGCCTGGCCAACATGGAGAAACCCTGTCTCTACTAAAAATATAAAAAATTAGCTGGGCATAGTGGCAGGCGCCTGTAATCCCAGCTACTCAGGAGGCTGAGGCAGGAGAATCGCTTGAACCTGGGAGGTGGAGGTTGTAGTGAGCTGAGATTACACCACTGCATTCCAGCCCGGCCAACAGTGCGAGACTCCGTGTCAAAAAAAAAAAAAAAAAAAATTGTCCCTGATGGGTTGGGCATGGTGGTTCACACTTGTAATCCAACACTTTGGGAGGCCAAGGCAGGAGGATTGCTTGAGGCCAGGAGTTCAAAGCCAGCCTGGTCAACATAGTGAGACCTCATCTCTACAGAAGAAAAATTTAAAGATTAGTTGGATATCATGGTATGCACCTGTAGTTCTAGCTATTGAGGAGGCTGAGGCAGGAGGATTGCTTGAGTCCAGGACTTCAGGGCTGCAATGAGCCATGATTACACCACTGCACTCCAGCCTGGGTGACAAGAGCAAGATTCTGTCTCAAACTAACAAACAAATAAACAAAATTGTCCTTGATGCATAGCTACCTTCCTATAGTTTGGTTCCATAACATACCTCAGTATGTTTCAATTCTTTTTTTTTGAGACAGAGTCTCGCTCTGTTGCCTAGGCTGGAGTGCAATGGCGCGATCTCAGCCCACTGCAACCTCCGCCTCCTGGGTTCAAGCGATTCTCCTGCCTCAGCCTCCCGAGTAGCTGGGATTACAGGTGTGCACCACCACGCCCAGCTAATCTTTGTATTATTAGTAGAGACACAGTTTCACCACATTGGCCAGGCTGGTCTCGAACTCCTGATCTTGTGATCCACCCACCTCAGCCTCTCAAAGTGCTGGGATTATAGGTGTGAGCCACCACACCCAGCCAGAGTATGTTTCTAATAAAATCCCATTTTTCTTCTAAGCTAGTCTGATTTTGTTTTTGGTTTCTTACAAAAAGAATCTTGAATAATACAGAGTGCCACTGATTTCCTGAGCAGAATAAAAAGACAAGAAAGAAATAATCAATTCTCCAGGATAATGCCTGAGTCAAAGGCAATACTATAAAAAGCTGATGAAAACTTTCTTACAAATCTATCCTTTAAGAATTTCAAGCATGCTATAATTTTAACGCTATAAGGCTAAATATTTTTTCTTTCTTTCTTTTCTTTCTCTCTCTTTTTTTTTTTTGGACAAGGTCTCCCTCTGTCACCAGGCTGGAGTACAGTGGTGTGATCATGGCTCACTGCATCCTCAAACTTCCAGGCTCAGGCGATCTCCCACCTCAGCCTCCTGAGTAGCTGGGACTACAGGTGTGTGCCACCACGCCTGGCTAATTTTTGTATTTTTTATGTAGAGTCGAGCTTTTGCAATGTTGCCCAGGCTGGTCTTGAACTACTGGGCTCAAGTGATCTTCCTGTCTTGGCCTCACAGAGTGCTAGGATTACAGGCCTGAGCCACCACATAATATATATTATATGGCCCTATATAATACAAGTTATATAAATGTTTTCTAACTTTATGTCTTCCACAGAGAAATGGAAATTTCAAGGACTACTATAAAAGTCATAGCCTATGTTTGTGTGACTGTCTAGGATGCAGGTTGCAACTATAAAAGTCATAGCCTATGTTTGTGTGACTGTCTAGGACACAGGTTGCAAAATTGCAAAAATACTGTGGATTTTAAAAAACAATAAATGTTTCAAGTCAATTTTTAGTTTTACAAGAGTTGTAAGAGAAAAGCTCTGTATGATTTCAGTTGAAACGGTGCATGGAGCTTCTATATGGCCCAGTCAGTCAGCAGCCTTCAAGCATGTGACTTGTAACTTTCCTTCTCCCTAAAGACTTCAGTCTGGCCACAGACTAAGCATCTGCCAGAAAAAGGCTACACCAAGCACTATAGCAACTATGATTATCTTTTTATCTATAAAACTGTTCTACAGCTAAATATATATATATTTTTATTATACTTTAAGTTTTAGGGTACATGTGCACATTGTGCAGGTTAGTTACATATGTATACATGTGCCATGCTGGTGCGCTGCACTCACTAACTCATCATCTAGCATTAGGTATATCTCCCAATGCTATCCCTCCCCCCTCCCCCCACCCCACCACAGTCTCCAGAGTGTGATATTCCCCTTCCTGTGTCCATCTGATCTCATTGTTCAATTCCCACCTATGAGTGAGAATATGCGGTGTTTGGTTTTTTGTTCTTGCGAGTTTTAAATGTTCTGCTATTGCAATCAAGGTCCCAATTTTTATCATCAATAGAAATTTGACAGTAAATTCCAAAAACCAGGAAAGTATTTCTTTCTTTCTTTATTTTTTTGAGATGGAGTTTCATTCTTCTTGCCCAGGCTGGAGTGCAATGGTGTGATCTCGGCTCACCACAACCTCTGCCTCCTGGGTTTAAGCAATTTTCCTGCCTCAGCCTCCTGAGTAGCTGGGATTACAGGCACGTGCCACCATGCCTGGCTAATTTTGTATTTTTAGTAGAGACGGGGTTTCTCCATGTTGGTCAGGCTGGTCTCGAACTCCCGACCTCAGGTGATTCGCCCACCTCGGCCTCCCAACGTGCTGGGATTACAGACGTGAGCCACAGCACCCAGCCGGGAAAGTACTTCTATATGAAGCAAGGTCACAGTGAACATTAATAGTTATATAGAAAAAACAGAGATGACAGTAAAATAGATGACTTGAAATAAGACTATGAACTATAACTTACCAACTACTTCATCATCTGGTTGAAAGAATGATACCTTGCTTCCAACTAAAGAGTGAAGAAAATTAATAGTTAATATTACAAGTTTATTAAATATAATTCTTATCTATTAAAATACATTTTTAAAATCTGTGGATTTCTAAAAAGACTGATTCTGTTTAATGTAGAAAAAAGGACCAAAATGTCAATAACATTTTGATGGTCTATAAAGACTACAGGATATACAGCACTTCAAATCTGGATTCTCTAGATATTTGGGCCATGCGGTTATTGAGACCAGGAGAAGTATCTCTCTCTTTGCCTATTTAGTTGACTATTCATTTTTTTTTTGAGATGGAGTTCTGCTCTTGTCAACCAGGCTGGAGTCTGTGGCGCGATCTTGGCTCACTGCAACCTCCACCTCCCAGGTTCAAGTGATTCTTGTGCCCCAGCCTCCCAAGTAGCTGGGACTAATGGCATGCACCATCATGCCTGGCTAATTTTGTATTTTTAGTAGAGACAGGGTTTCACCACCTTGGCCAGGCTGGTCTTGAACTCCTGACCTCAACTGATCCACTCGCTTTGGCCTCCCGAAGTGCTAGGATTACAGGTGTAAACCACTGTGACTGGCCTCTATTTAGCTGACTTTAAGGAAGAAGGAGTAAAGGAAACTAATCTATTCTATAGCTTCTATGATAATTATATTGTTTTCTACTCCTCCTGTGGCTAGCCCAATCTGTCTTTATTTTTGTTGCAGAATCTCATACAACAGGGAATTCTGAGAATGCAGCAGGACAAGCCGCAGACAAAACCCCTCAGACACTGAGTTAAAGAAGGAAGGGCTTTATTTGGCCGGGAGCTTCGGCAAGACTCACGTCTCCAAAAACTGAGCTCCCCAAGTGAGCAATTCCTGTCCCTTTTAAGGGCTTACAACTCTAAGGGGGTCCGTGTGAGAGGGTCGTGATCGATTGAGCAAGTAGGGGGTACGTGATCGGGGGCTGCATGCACTGGTAATCAGAACGGAACAGAACAGGACAGGGATTTTCACAATGCTTTTCCATACAATGTCTGGAATCTACAGATAACATAACCGGTTAGGACAGGGGTCGATCTTTAACTAGGCCCAGGGCATGGCGCTGGGCTGTCTGCCTGTGGATTTCATTTCTGCCTTTTAGTTCTTACTTCCTCTTTCTTTGGAAGTAGAAATTGGGCATAAGACGAGGGGTGGTCTCCTCCCTTAAGAAGAGTGACATTAAAATTATTTTGATTTAGGAAATAAATTCAGGTTGGTACCAAGAAGTTTTCTGGAACTTTATAGAAATGATGGCCGGGCGCGGTGGCTCACACCTGTAATCCCAGCACTTTGGGAGGCCGAGGCGGGTGGATCACGAGGTCAGGAGATTGAGACCATCCTGGCTAACATGGTGAAACCCCATCTCTACTAAAAATACAAAAAATTAGCCAGGCGTGGTGGTGGGAGCCTGTAGTCCCAGCTACTTGGGAGGCTGAGGCGGGAGGATAGCGTGAACCTGGGAGGCGGAGCTTGCAGTGAGCCAAGATCGCGCCACTGCACTCCAGCCTGGGTGACAGAGCGAGACTCTGTCTCAAAAAAAAAAAAAAAAAAAAAAAAAAAAAAAAGAAATGATATAGTTACATTGTCTCTGCATATGTAGAGAAAAAGCCTCGACTATCAGTCAATTCATTTGAGTAGTTTCATTCAAAGAGTTACAAGAGGAAAGGGGAGGAAAAAACCCCAAATATTGTTGAATGCCTCCTTGTGCCCAGCATTGTTGTGTGTTTATGCATTTAAACTTCACAATGTACCAATAAGGTAGGTATTATTATTTCTATTTAACAGACACGGAAGCTGACATGAAGTGGTGAAGTAAGTTGGAAACCTGAATCTGGAAATGGCCCCTTCGACTGGCTCTGTCAACAAAATGGCCCCAGAGTGCATTTGTTGCCACTAGCAAGTAATTCGAAGCCTGGTATTTCCACTTTCAAGTCTTTCTTTTGGAGTTTGCTTCTTCTTTGGTTCCCTCCTGTGCCATCATCCCCCAATCCTTTTGGCTTCTGATTCACTATACTTTTATCTTTCCCTTCTACTGCTGATCCCTGTCCTCCTAAGGTCACTCTGACTCTTTTTTTCTTGGTTTCTTTCATACTCCTCTTCTTTTAATTGACCCTCAAACAGTGCATTCCAAAGGGTTCTTTGTTTACATCTCTCCTCCTTTTCTAATCTATCCCTTGGAGAACTCATCAATTCTATTATTTCAAATACAACCTACATGCCGACATTTCTCAAATATGTACTTTCCAGCATAGATCTCTCACCCTTGAGCTTTAACTCATTTAATTGCTTACTAGATATTGCCAGTGAGATGTCACTTAAGTTCCTTGAACTCAGTAAGTATAAATCTAAACTCATAATATTCCTCCAAATTGGATCATCTTCCTTTATCAAATGCTGGTTCCAATTCAAGCCTGAACCAGAACTCTGTAAGCCATTCCTGGTTCTGATCTGTTTTTAATTTCGCAGTTACTAGGTCCTGCAGACTTTATTTCCTCAATATGTCTTGAATCCATCCCTCTTCTCCACCTCTGCCACCAGTGTTGAGGTTATGGACTTTGCTGTTTCTTGCCTCTTGGTCTACAACCCAACCAGTCCTCTTGCCTTTAGACTCGTTTTCCTCACATCCACCCTTCCTTCAAATGCCTACTCTAATAATCTCTCTAAAATACAATCTGATATCTAAGGCTCAACCAAAGGTCTGGCCCTTGCCTATCCTCCTGCTTCATTTTAGGAAGGCAGGAATTAGTGTTCACATAATCATGAAAGTATTTTGTGCAATATCTTTTATTCTGCAATATTCGAAGGATAATTTTTTTTTCTTTTTCTTTTTTTTCTTTTGAGACAGGGTCTTGCTCTGTTGGCTCAAACTCCTGTGCTCAAGCCATCCTCTCACCTCTGCTTCCCAAAGTGCTGGGATTACAGGTGTAATCCACCAAGCCCAGCCCAGGAGGAGAATTTTCTTGACAAAATGTTTCTCTGCTACCAAGTACCATACCCTTGACGCCTGCCCAGGACTTTATCTTGCTCTAGCAATACCAAACTCTTTGTAATTCTTATACACATCCCACTTTCACTTGCTTGTCTTTGCTCATAATGTCCTCCCTGCTAGGTGTGATTCTCAACTTGCTTGCCCCTTATGATTGGGACATCTTACTCCAAGGCGCCTTTCCTGTTTCTTCTGGCCAGGTTAAGCAGTTTTCTTCCAAGCTTACATAATAATCTGCTCATGTGTGTATTTGTCTCTTCCCTAGAGAGTGAACCGTTTAAGGGCAAGGAGTTCGTTTCACTTATATCCTAAGCAGTTAGCAATTGCTCATTAAATGTAAAATGAATGATCATCTAGTTATTATATTTATTTTTCTACAGTCTGAGAAAAAAGAAACATAATTATCATTTAGCTATGTCAGAAGATTACATAGAGTATCAAATCTACATTAAAATCCCAGGTAAAACTCAAATATACTCTAACATACCTTAACACATTTATTCATTCGCATAGGAGGTAAAAGCAAACACGTTAATCATGAACCACCTGTTAGTGAATATTAAGTATAGGTCTATTTAGAAACAAATTATATCAAATGCCTGATATAAGGCTTACTGTTCTGTATGTAAAGATCATTATTTCATCATAAAAAGACAATATTGGTCATTCTATTCAATATATGATTACTTATGGATTTAAATATATAACCCCTAAATATTTACCACTGTAATAAGCTCTTCAATTATAAAATACCAATTGAGTCCTATTTTTCTTTTCAATTAAAAAAAAAAAAAAGGGCCAGGGATGGTGGCTCACGCCTGTAATCCCAGCACTTTGGGAGGCCGATGTGGGCAGATCACTTGAGGTCAGGAGTTCGAGACCAGCCTGGCCAACATGGTGAAACCCCGTCTCTACCAAAAAATACAAAAATTTGCCAGGCATGGTGATGAGTGCCTGTAGCCCCAGCTACTTGGAAGGCTGAGGCAGAGTTGCTTGAATCTGGGAGGCAGAGGTTGCAGTGGAGCAGACATCACGCCACTGCACTCCAGCCTGGGAGATAGAGTGAGACTCTGAAAAAAAACAAAAACAAAACAAAACAAAACAAAAACCAAAGAAGCTAGACAAAGCCAGGCATAATGTCGTGTACCCGTAGACCATGGGTGTCCAATCTTTTGGCTTCCCTGGGCCATACTGGAAGAGAAAGAATTGTCTTGAGCAACACATACAATACACTAACACTAAATGACAGCTGATGAACCAAAAAAAAAAAAAATCATGTAATTTTTTTTCAAATTAATAAATTTTTTTTTGAGACAGAGTCTCGCACTTGTCGCCCAGGCTGGAGTGCAGTGGCACCATCTTGGCTCACTGCAAGCTCTGCCTCCCAGGTTCACGCCATTCTCCTGCCTCAGCCTCCCGAGTAGCTGAGACTACAGGCGCATGCCACCACGCCCAGCTAATTTTTTGTATTTTTAGTAGTGACGGGGTTTCACCGTGTTAGCCAGGATGGTCTCGATCTCCTGACCTTGTGATCCGCCCGCCTCAGCCTCCCAAAGTGCTGGGATTACAGGCATGAGCCACTGCGCCTGGCCAAAAAATCACATAATGTTTTAAGAAAATTCACGAATTTGTGTTGGGCTGACTTCAAAGCTGTCCTGGGCTGCATGCTGGTTGGACAAGCTTGCTGCAGACTTAGCTACTCAGGAAGCTGAGGCAGCAGGATTGCTTGAACCCAGGAGTTAAGGCTGTAGCTATGATCAGGCTGGGCAACACAGAGAGACCTTGTCTCTCAAAAAATAAAAATAAAAATAAAAAAGGACATGTTCATATAATTAAATTTAAATTTGAAAGGCTGTATATAATTTTATGTACCAGTAAACCAATTAGCTACATTTAGTCTCTTTTACCTTAGAAAATAAATACATATACTCACATCTGTATACTTACCATCTAATACAATTCCAGCAATTTCTCTCCCAACAGGAAATAAATCCTTTTTCATCTTCATTTCTGCCAGAAGCTAAATCATGACAAAGGCAGTTAACATACTATTGTCAGAAGAAATCCTGGACTCTATTATATATGAGGAAAGCGAGAGTAAAAGTCAAATCACAGAAAGAGCAAATATGGTTCAAGTTTTGGAATTGAGACAAAGCAAGTAACTTCACAAAATAGGTTTCTCTAAAGGGTAGGAAACCAAGAATTTACTGAGGCATTAGTTGATCTGCAGGACTTAGGAATGAATATTATTATTCAAATTACCATTAACATCCTTTGTTTAACATCTTTACTCTGCCAAGTATGAAGGGAAATTATGGCCAAAACATTTCTTGATTGGCTAAACACTATCAGTCATCTTACTCAGGTGAAGGGAGGGTAGTCTGGAGAGAAGACTGTTGAATAAGGGGGTGTGGCCAATGAGAACAAAGGGTTCTCCATTCCTATACCCTTTAAAATCACCTGAGTTCTCAAAAGCCTTGGGTTAGGGAGTGGGTGAGAAGTAGTGATGGATATTAACAGGTAATCTGCCATATAATTTCAGATTCATGGTGATTGGAGTTTCTTTTGGTTAAGGCTAAATTTTTAAGAGATTGGTATTTTATTAGATTGTGACCAAATTAACTGTAAGTACTTGTCTTTTGAAGTAACAGGGTATACTGTCTTTAAGCCTGTGGTTTAAGCTCCTGGCACTTAACACTACAGATGCTGAACGTATCTGTAGATACCATAATATTTTAGGAACAGTAAGTAAAAAGAAATTAATTCTCTTCTATATTTATTTTTCAATTTTCTGATCTCCTGTATTGTATACTTGATTGTCAGAAGTCTCTTTTTCAATGTGGAACATAATACTTTTCTTAAGATGTTCATATGACATTCTTATAGAAGTACTGGGTGTTTTACAGTATTTCTTTTCTATTTTTTTTTTTTTTCAGATGGAGTCTCACTCTGTCGCCCAGACTGGAGTGCAGTGGTGTGATCTCGGCTCACTGCAACCTCCGCCTCCCAGGTTCAAGTGATTCTCCTGCCTCAGCCTCCTGAGTAGCTGGGACTACAGGCACGTGCCACCATGCCCAGCTAATTTTTGTATTTTTAGTAGAGATAGGGTTTCACCATGTTGGCCAGGATGGTCTTGATCTCTTGACTTCATGATCTGCCTGCCTCGGCCTCCCAAAGTGCTGGGATTACAGGTGTGAGCCACTGTGCCTGGCCACAGTATTTCTTTTATGCACATTTGTATGGAGTTAAAACTATGGTTTTAGCAATTGCATCCTGGCTCCTTCACTTACCATAAGCATTTTCTTACATTACCCACACAGTTTTCATAACCATTATGCTTAACAGATGTGCAATATTTCATTCAACTGATTTTACTATAATTTACTATTTATTTCTGTTAGACAAGGAGATTATTTCTTAGACTTGGATTTTAATGGATTTTTCCATTTTAATAAAAACATCTGAAGACAGAAGTCTGCAGACAAGGTCTAGTACTAGTACTCTTGTGAAAAGACTTCAGGGGATCCCACTAATGCATTTCTCAAGTCATGCTCATGTTACAGAGTTGCCCAGTGAAAGCCTATACCTGGTCTGTAATTTCCTAAGTGTGACTTTATCAAAGAAGACTTTTAGGTTCCTAAAAATTATAGTCACATTATAATCCAATAAGTTATGGGTCATGTAAACTATGGCATTAATCCTAAAAAATAAAACAAAACAAACAAAAAAACGGAGTAAATGGACCTGCTCAATTTATCATGGCACATTTAACCACAGTTTATTTACCACTGAAAACATTCTATGTATTTCATGGTCAATAATGAAAGATTACTGCAGGGTAATGTGAGGTAAAGATGTATGTTTATGAGAGAGCGACACAAAAAGATATGACAGAAATATGAACCATAACTAGTAATATTAGTTAAATATCTAATTGGTAGCTAATAAACTGATTAGGTTTCTAGTTTCTATTTTATTATTTATTTCTTCCTTAATAATAGGCTTTGTTAATTATAAACTCTTAGTTTTTTGCAATGTAAAGGAGTTTATAAAATATTATAAAATATTTACATTATGTCTGTTTTCTTATAAAATATTTGTATTTTCATGTAAAATACGTAACTTCAATCAGACTAATAATGTCCCTTATATAGAAATATACAAAAGCACACTAAATTTTTTCCCCTAGCTGTTCTATTCTAAAGATGGTAGGCTGGGCGCAGTGGCTCATGCCTGGAATCCCAGCACTTTGGGAGGCCGAGGCAGGTGGATCCCCTGAGGTCAGGAGTTTGAGACCAGCCTGGCCAACATGGCAAAACCCATTTTTACTAAAAAACATACAAAAATTAGCTGGGTGTGGTGGTGCGCTCCTGTGATCCTAGCTACTCAGGAGTCTGAGACAGGAGAATTGCTTGAACCCAGGAGGCAGAGGTTGCAGTGAGCTGAGATTGCACCACTGCACTCCAGCCTGGGCGACAAGAGCCAAACTCCGTCTCAAATAAAAAAATTAACAAAAATGAAGATGGTAATAAATTCTTCACATTGAGAGGTCAGTTATCGTTATATTTATACACTAAATACACTAAGAAACTCTCATTTTACTTTGTGCCATAATAAAAGAACCAATACCTTTGTATTTATCTGGCTCAGAGCACAAGCTTTAACTTGAAGTTTCACAAAGTTATCCTCTGTAACAGGAAGATCTTCCTAGAACCAAATGATAACAAAACAATATGTTATTTTACACATTCCTATGAGAATATGTCTTTATGCTGTGAAAATTTTTACATGTAATTAAACAAAATTAGACAGACCCTAAATCTCACAGCTAATTTTAACAACTATAAGTAATTATAGAAATGTATATAATAAAAAAATAAAGAAAATTTGGGGGTACAATTTTAAAAAAGCTTTTGGATACATATTTTTAAAAGTACTCAAATAACAATATGGATATATATGTAGACAATAAAGTTAGGATAACAAAGTAAAGCAGCAAATACTGTACTCCTTTATTTCAACCTAAATAATCTCAGAACACCGGCTCTTCACATTTACAGGGATATCCTTAAACACATATACACATAACATATAACCTTCACTAATTTTTTTTTTTTTTTTTGAGACGGAGTCTTGCTCTGTTACCCAGGCTGGAGTGTGGTGGCGCGATCTCGGCTCACTGCAAGCTCTGCCTCCCGGGTTCATGCCATTCTCCTGCCTCAGCCTCCACAGTGCTGGGATTACAGGCACCCGCCACCATGCCCAGCTAATTTTTTGTATTTTCAGTAGAGACGGGGTTTCACTGTGTTAGCCAGGATGGTCTCGATCTCCTGACCTTGTGATCCGCCCGCCTCGGCCTCCCAAAGTGCTGGGATTATAGGAGTGAGCCACCACGCCCAGCAGGCCTTTACTAATTTTTAGAATTTCCTTTTTTTGTTGGTTTTGTTTTGAGACAGGGTCTCACTCTGTCTCCCACGCGGGAATGCAGCGGCGCAATCACAGCTCACTGCAGCCTCAACCTCCAAGGCTTAAGTGATCCTCCTGCCTCAGCCTTCTGAGTAGCTGGGGTTACAGGCATGCACCACCACACCCAGCTGATTTTTAATTTTTTTGTAGGGCTGGGGTATTGCTATGTTGCCCAGGCTGGTCTCTAAGGCCTGGGCTCAAGCAATCCTCATGCCTCAGCCTCCCAAAGTGCTGGGATTAAAAGCATAAGACATAGTGCCCAGCCCTTAAATTTTCTTAATGCTATAAGTGAAATTCTTTTTTAAAAATATAATTAAAAAAAAATAGAGATGGTGTCTCGCTGAGTTGCCCAGGTTGGTCTTGAGCTCCTGGGCTAAAGTGATCCTCCTGTCTTGGCCTTCCAAAGTGCTGGGATTACAGGTATGAGCCGCTGTGCCCAGCCAGTGAAATTCTTTTTTCATCTTTTTTTGAGATAGAGTTTCTCTCTGTCACCCAGGCTGGAGTGCAGTGGTGCAATCTCAGCTCACTGCAACCTCTGCCTCCCGAGTTCAAGTGATTCTCCTGCCTCAGCCTCCTGAATAGCTGGGATTACAGGCATGAGCCATTATGCCTGGCTAATTTTTTTTTGTATTTTTAGTAGAAGATGGGGTTTCACCATGTTGGCCAGGTTGGTCTTGAACTCCTGACCTCAGGTGATCTGCCTGCCTTGGCCTCCCAAAGTGCTGGGATTGCAGGCGTAAGCCACTGTGCCTGGCCAGCCAGTGGAATTCTTTAGCGTCCTTTATTCAACTCTTCCTTAACATGTGCCTTGGGCATTTCATCATGCCCCATGGGATTCTGGGCTCAACATACCAACGTAATTGAACCTAATTATCCCTCAGATTCCACTTCTAGATAGAAATTCAAAGGCAAGGCCGGGCATGGGGGCTCACGCCTGTCATCCCAGCACTTTGGGAGGCCGAGGTAAGTGGATCACTTAAGGTCAGGAGTTTGAGACCAGCCTGGCCAACATGGTGAAACCCGGTCTCTACTAAAAATACAAAAAATAGCTGGGCATGGTTGCGCATGCCTGTAGTCCCAGGTACTTGGGAGGCTGAGACAGGAGAACTGCTTGAACGCAGGAGGTGGAGGTTGCAGCGAGCTGATATTGTGCCACTGCACTCCAGCCTGGGTGACAGAGCAAGACCCTGTCTCAAAAAAAAAAAAAAAAAGAAAAAGAAAAGAAATTCAAAGGCAAAAATAGTCCAAATTCAGACACTCAATGTCATCCACCTATATTATTAAATACAGTATCACCTCATCTAAACAACTGAACCTGGTACTAATAATTAAATCAGTCTCCTCTACCCAATATGCCCACAATTAGATGAAAAGCTGGCCAAGAATAGCCACTTACATAGCCCCTCCTGTGATGTATCAAAGGGATTACTGTGTTTTGTCATGAACACAATCTGAGAACATCTTTTTAAATCACAGTTTTGACAAAACTTGGTGATAATATGAAGATGTTCATTAATATTGGTGAGTTTGTGAATTTTACTCATGATTTTGTGAACCTGGAGATGTTTCTTCCCAAGAGCCAATCAACCCCTGACCCTCATCCTGATCAATGATAGAAGCCAAGCTGTCTGAAACACAGACTCCTGGCCTAATTGTTCTTGTTTTTTTGAGACAGGGTCTTGCTCTATCACCCAGGCTGGAGTGCTCTGGTGTGAACATGGCTCACTGTAGCCTTGACCTACACAGGTGGGTGCCACCATGCCCAGCTAATTTTTTTGGTAGAAATAGGGGTCTTACTTTTTTGCCCAGGCTGGTCTTGAACTCCTGGGCTTAAGTGATCCTCCTGCCTCAGCCTCCCAAAGTGCTGGGATTACAGGCGTGGGCCACTGTGCCTGGCCTAAATGTTTTAGGAGTTAGTGACAGACAAGAGAGAAAACTGGATTGTGTTCACGATCAAAACTCTCATAATTATTACGAAATACTGATTTACATATAACACTTACTTTTAATCCCTAAATTTATGGAAGAATGATTTTGGCTTGCCACAAATCTTTCTAATAATCACCAATACTGTATATGAAAATTCTACTATCTATGCTTAAATAAAAAACTTGGTGATAATACGAATATGAGTGATCATTTAAAACTTAGTAAATCAGGTAACTTCGGCACTCTCTGAAATGTGTATGGAAAATAATATCTTTCTACCTCTTCCATTTCACATATGAGACATGGTTTTTTTTTTTTTTTTTTTTTTTTGAGACCCAGTCTTGCTCTCCTGCCCAGGCTGGAGTGCAGTGGCGTGATCTCCACTCACTACAAGCTCCGCCTCCCGGGTTCATACCATTCTCCTGCCTCAGCCTCCTGAGTAGCTGGGACTACAGGCACATGCCACCACGCCTGGCTAATTTTTTTTATTTTTAGTATAGACAGGGTTTCACCGTGTTAGCCAGGATGGTCTCGATCTCCTGACCTCATGATCTGCCTGCCTTGGCCTTCCAAAGTGCTGGGATTATAGGCATAAACCACCACACCTGGCCGAGACAAGGTCTTTTCTGAAACATGGCTACTTTCTGGAAACTTGCATTATTGTGGTATTCGGAATACATTGGGTTACTTTCACAACATGTAAGACTATTAAGTTTGTTCTGTCTTCCTAATACCTTTTACACTACCACCCTGAGGAACTAAAAACTCTTTTGCAGTAATTCTTTTAAAAATATTTTTTAAAGTAAGGTAGTGTAATGCCTCCAGCTTTATTCTTTTGGTCAAGATGGCTTTTGCTATTCAGAGTCTTTTGTGGTTCCATATGATTTTTAGGATTATTTTTCTATTTCTGTGAATAATGCCACTGGCATTTTGATAGGGATTGAATTGAGTCTGTAGAGGGCTTTGGGTAGTATGGACATTTTAACAATATTAATTCTTCCAATTAATGAACATAGACTATCTTTCCACTTATTACTGTTCTCTTCAATTTCTTCCATCAATATTTATAGTTTTCATCGTAGAGATATTTCACCTCCTTGGTTAAATTTATTCCTGGGCATTTTATTTTTTATAGCTATTATAAATGGGGTTGCCTTCTTAATTTCTTTTTTTTTGTTTTGAGACAAGTCTTGCCCTGTCGCCCAGACTGGGGTGCAGTGTCAAGATCACGGCTCACTGCAGCCTTGACCTCCTGGGCTCAAGTGATCCTTCCGCCTTAGCCTCCCAAGTAGCTGGGACTACAGGTGTCAGCCAGCATGCCTGGTTAACTCAAAAAAAATTTTTTTTTTGTAGAGACAGGGTCTCCCTATGTTGCCCAGGCTGAACTTGAACTCCTGGGCTCAAGTGATCTTCCACCCTTGGTCTCCCAAAGTGCTGGGATTATAGGCACCTGGCCTTTTAATTTCTTTTTTAGATAGTTTGCTGTTGGTACAGAGAACTACTACTCGGCCAGGCACGGTGGCTCACGCCTATAATTCCAGCACTTTGGGAGGCTGAGGTGGGAGGATAGCTTGAGCCCAGGAATTTGAGACCAGCCTGGGCAACATGGCGAAACCTGCCTCTACCAAAAAAAAAAAAAGTTAGTCAGACAGACATGGTGGCACATGCCTGTAGTCTCAGTTACTCAGGAAGCTGAGGTGGGAGCTGATGCTGGGGGAGGTTGCAGTGAGCCCAGATTGCACCACTGCATTCCAGTGTGGGTGATGGCGCAAGACCCTGTCTCAAAAAACAACAACAACAACAACAACAAAGAACTGCTACTGATTTTTTTTTTCTTTTGGAGATGGAGTCTTGCTCTGTTGCCCAGGCTGTAGTGCAGTGGCACAATCTTGGCTCACTACAACCTCTGCCTCTTGGGTTCAAGCAATGATCCTGCCTCAGCCTCCCGAGTAACTGGGACTAGAGGCGCACACCACCACACCCGGCTAATTTTTTGTATTTTTAGTAGAGATGGGGTTTCACCGTGTTGCCCAGGCTGGTCTTGAACTCTTGAACTCAGGCAATCCACCCGCCTTGGCCTCCCAAAGTGCTGGGATTACAGGCGTGAGCCACCATGCCCAGCCTCCTACTGATTTTTTATTTCGTATCCTATAACTTTACTGATTCATTAATTAGTTCTAACTGGTTTTTGGTGGAGTCTGTAGGGTTTTCTATATATAAGATCACGTCATCTGCAAACAGGGATGGTTTGACTTTCTTCTTTCCAATTCGAATGCTCTTTCTTTCTTTCTCTTGCCTAATTGCTCTGGCTAGGACTTCTATTATTATGTTGAATAGAAGTAGTGAAAGTGGGCATCCTTGTCTTGTTCCAGATTTTAGAGGAAAAGCTTCCAACTTTTTCCTGTTCAGTATGATGTTAGCTGCAGGTTTGTTATACATGGCTTTTATTATATTGATGTATATTCATTCTATGCCTAATTTATGTAGGATTTTTATCATGAAGGGATGTTACATTTCATTATATGGTTTTTCTGTATCTATTGAGATGATCAGAGGGTTTATGTCCTTCATTCTGTTAATGTGATGTATCACATTTATTGATTTGCTTATGTTGAACTATCCTTGCATCCCTGGGATGAACACCACTCGATCATGGCCGTCAGGGAAATAGATATCAAAACCACAAGAAGATATCCCCTCATCCCCATTAGAATGGCTATTATCAAAAAGACAACAAGTAACAAATGCCGGTAAGGATGTGGAGAATGGGAACTCTTATACACCACTGGTAGTCATGTAAATTAGTATAGCCATTATGGACAAAAATATGAATGTTCCTCAAAAAATTAAAAATAGAACTACCAGGCTGGGCGCAGTGGCTCATGCCTATAATCCTAGCACTTTGGGAGGCTGAGGTGAGCGGATCACCTGAGGTCGGGGGTTTGAGACCAGCCTGGCCAACATGGCGAAACCCTGTCTCTACTAAAAATACAAAAATTAGCCAGGTGTGATGGTGCGTGCCTGTAATCTCAGCTACTCAGGAGGCTGAGGTAGGAGAATCACTTGAACCTGGGAGGCAGAGGTTGCAGTGAGGTGGGATGGCACCACTGCCCTCCAGCCTGGGCAACAGAGTGAGACTCTGTCACAATTAAAAAAAAAAAAAGAACTACCATTTAATCCAACAATCCCTCTCCTGGGTATACATACATCCAAAGGAAATGAAAGCAATATGTCAAAGTGATATCTGTACCTCCATGTTTACTGCAGCACTATTCACAACAGCAAAGATATGGAATCAACCTAAGCGTCCATCAACAAATGAATGGGTAAAGAAAATGTGGTATATATACACAACAGAATACTATTCAGCCATAAAAAGAGTAAAATCCTGTCATTTGTGAAAATATGGATGAATCTTGAGAACGCTGTGTTAAGTGAAATAAGCTAAGCACAGAATGACAAATATTACATGATCTCACTCAAATATGGAATCTAAGAAAGTTGATTGCATAGACGTAGAGAGTCCAATAATGGTTATTAGAGGCTGGGGAGATTAAAGGGGTGGGAGCTGGGGACAGAGGTTGGTCAACAGGTACAAAGTTACAGGTAGATGGAAGGAATAGGTTCTGGTGTTCTATTGTACAGCAAGGTGACTATAGTTAACAACGTATTGCATATTTCAAAATAGCTAGAAGAGAGGATTTTAAATGACACAACAAAATGGCAAGTATTTTACTGATAGATATGCTAATTACCCTGATTTGATCATTACATAATTTATACATGAATCAAAACATCACAGGGTACCCCATAAATATGTACAATTATGTGCCAATTAAAAACAAAATAAAACTTAAAAAATAGTTAAACTACTATATGAACCACCATTTTCACATAAAATTTAAAGGAAAGTACTGTAATTTGAGGAGTTTCATTTAAGTAATTTTGTTCATTAAGTCTCACTGAAAATAACGTCATTTAAAAGTGGGTTTATTGCAGATAAAAATACACTAACTACTTTAATGATTAAACATTTTTTCTTACCTTTTCTTGAAATACAAATGTTATTTCTTCATCTGTGGAACTCTGTTGGAAATATAAGCCTTTCATAGTCACCTAAAAATAAATATATATAAATGAAATAAAATAACAAGTCTTCCAGACTAAATGTAAGCAAAAATGGAAAAACAATGCTGGCAAAGGATAAAACGACAACTACAAATGTAGTTTTCAAATAAGTAAATTTAAAAAATCTTTCACAAAGTGATCAAATAAGAGAATATGCAACACTCTCTGGGCACCTGTCTTACTGAGAATGGGTTTACAATTCAACCTTTTACTACAAAGGCAAACATGCTTCATTTTACTTTCCTATACAATAAAAAAGATTACTTAAAAGAAGCCTTATGATGGCCAGAGAAACTCAATTTTATTTACCTTTTATTAAATTTTCCTTTAATTACCGTTTATGAAAGGCTTTCAAAGTCTTAAAGATCATTAAAAAGGAGAAAGTGAACAGCCAAGACACTGGTTGAAAATTGTGGCCCTAATTCTTCTCTATCAGTCTATAAACCATTTAATGGAAGTATTTAAACTTATAGCCGGGCACAGTGGCTCACGCCTGTAATCCCAGCACTTTGGGAGGCCAAGGCGGGCAGATCATCTGAGGTCAGGAGTTCGAGATCAGCCTGACCGACATGGAGAAACCCCATCTCTACTAAAAAAAAAAATTAGCCAGGTGTGGCGGTGCGTGCCTGTAATCCTAGCTACTCAGGAGGCTGAGACAGGAGAACCGCTTAAACCTGGGAGGCAGAGGTTGCGGTGAGCCGAGATCGCGCCATTGCACTTCAGCCTGGGCAACAAGAGCGAAACTCTGTCTCAAAAAAATAATAAAATAAAATAAATAAACTTATATTCTGTGAACTTATTTATTTTTTTTTTTAGATGGAGTCTCGCCCTATTGCCCAGGCTGGAGTGTAGTGGCACGATCTTGGCTCACTGCAACCTCCGTTTCCCAGGTTCAAGCGATCCTCCTGCCTCAGCCCCCGTAGTAGCTGGGATTACAGGCACGCGCCACCATGCCTGACTAAATTTTGTATTTTTAGTACAGATGGGGTTTCACCACGTTGGCCAGGCTGGTCTCGAACTCCTGATCTCAGGTGATCCACCCGCCTCAGCCTCCCAAAGTGCTGGGATTACAGGCATGAGTCACCGCGCCCGGCTCTGTGAACTTCTTGAGGTATCTCTAAAGATTCCACAATTGTTTCTTTAATTTTCAGAGTAATTATGTGGTAAGACTATTTTTTATGCAAATTTTACAGAAGTATAAAATATAGAAAAGTACACAAATCCTTGAAGCGCATAACTTGTTGAATTTTACAGTGTGAATATGCCCACATCATGGCAGGAGACTCATCATCGTACACCTCCAGAAGTTCCCTGTGTCCCCTTCTCCTCCTAAGGAGACCCAATATCCTAAATTTTAACAGCACAGATTAGTTTTGTCTGCTTTTGAACTTTATATAAATAAAATTATACTCTTTAATGTCTGTTTTCTTTCTTTCTATATTAGGTTTGTGAGTCTCACTCATGTTGTTACTTGTAGTTGTATTCCATTCATTCGTATTGCTACATAGTACTCCACTGTATAAACAAATTGCTATTTATCCATTCCACTATAGACAGACACTTGAATTGTTTCCAGTTTGGGGCTCTTATGAATTGTTCTGTTAAAAACATTCTTGTATATACTTTTTGGTGAGAATACTATTATTTCATTTATTCTATGAATGAGGAAAGTGAGTCTTAGCTTAAAGCACGTAGCTGGTGTCTCATAGCACCAGCTGGGCCAGAACTGGGATATAAACTAGGTGCTACTTCTTCCAAAGTCATTACTCCTAACCATGGCTTTTAATGGTTTCCTACTGAGCTGCTAACATTAGATATATCAATTAAAGTTGAATACTTTTTTTTTTCTTTTTTTTGCAACAGAGTCTTGCTCTGTCGCCAGGCTGGAGGGCGCAGTCTCGGCTCACTGCAACCTCCATCTCCCAGGTTCAAGCGATTCTCCTGCCTCAGCCACCCGAGTAGTTGGGACTATAGGCACGTGCCACCACACTTGGCTAGTTTTTGTATTTTTAGTAGAGAGGGGGTTTCACCATGTTGGCCAAGATGGTCTTGATCTCCTCACCTTGTGATCCGTCTGCCTCGGCCTCCCGAAGTGCTGGGATTACAGGCATGAGCCACCGCACCTGGCCTAAAGTGGAATACTTTTAAGATAATAATTAAGTACCTATTGATAGTTCTGGCTACATAATTTGCAGAGCCTAGCGCAAAATGGAAATGTGGGAAGCCTTGTCTAGAAATTATTAGAATTTCAAGATAGCAGAGCATGAAATCAAGCAAAAGTCTCTTCTGAATCTGAGGTCAATGAGACTGCATAGGCCATATGTCCATAAAGCCAGCCCTCTGTGTTGAATGTTAGTGGATCTACTTGGATCCAAATACGTAAAGAGTTTTTACAGAGTGTAGTTGAGCAATGGTTGTTGGTTTCTCGGACGTGATAATCAAACGCTGGAATTAACAGAAATGAATACACATTCAAGATATATATAGAAATTATGTATGTAGCATGTATCAATGAAGTATATAAAAGCAGGATTAAGCTAGGTTAAATGATTAATTCTAACGCTTTGGTTGCAGAAGGTCTTTGTGTCAATGTTTTTGTTTGGGGGCTGGGGAGAACCTAAGCATGGATACAACATTTACGTATTCCCTCCAGCATTAAATCTAACCTCCTTTGAAGGCTCTCTAAAATGCATACTCTCTCTCCCTACTCTACCTTACTGCTTCCACAATGTCCAAGCACATACCCTCTATCTAGTTAGTATGACTTTACATCATATGGTTACCCCATCTCAGAGCTTCTAGGCATGGCCTGTTCTCTGACAGAATGCTGTAATTTAGATTCTGCTAAGTAAATAAAGTTCAAGTTCTACCCCCTCTCTGGAATCATCCCCAGTGACACTCACTCCATTTGTTCCATGCTTCCCGATTTCATTACACACTAACGAAAGCTTGCTTTATTTATTTACTAACTAGCGGGCTTTCCCAACCATTGCCTGGGAAATATATCCATTATTATTAAATAAATAAAAAAAAAAACTCTGTTCCTACTCAGTCTGGAGTTACTAGAATTGCCTTTTTGAGAAGTGGAACAATTACGTATCAATGCCTTGATTTCAAACCGTCTTGCTTTGTGATACTGGAAGCTACTGTTTTCTCTGCCCATTGAATCTTGAAATATATGGCATGTCTCCCAGATAAGCAGTCACATGGACCTTAGACTGTGCCCCAATTTCAAAGACCCTGGAAGATAACTGCTTGTTTGTACCCCTAGTATCCCTTAAAACAAACAAACAACAACAACAACAAAATATATATATATATAATAATGGCAATATTTTTAATCACATCATCCTAAATAGTTTCTCTAAATTAGGTGAAAATTGCCCTGGTTGGTGGAAAAAAGTAATGTTCGGTTGGTCCAATTGAGAATTGTATGGGAACAAAAATATCCTTAAAGTTACAAAGTAAAGAAAGAGAGGTGTTTTTACAAAAGTAGCCAGAAGAAAACTGAGGAAATATTTGTCTTGAAAGCCCAAAAAAAGAATACTGAGTTCCTAGTACTAGGAAAATGGTAGAATGGATGGTATTCAAGGCCCACATGGTTTCCTAGGCAGATTAAATAAAACAGTCTATTACGTAACAAAATTTTATTTCATTTTATTTTTTGTTTTTTGTCTCACACTCTGCCAAGTCTCATGTTATTTAATAAAATTTGTATTGACTTAAAATACATTTGCACATAGGACATAAAAGTATTAAACTTTTTTTTTTTTTTTTTTTTTTTGAGACGGAGTCTCGCTCTGTCGCCCAGGCTGGAGTGCAGTGGCGCCATCTCCGCTCACTGCAAGCTCCGCCTCCTGGGTTCACGCCATTCTCCTGCCTCCGACTCCGGAGTAGCTGGGACTACAGGCGCCCACCACCACACCTGGCTAAAATTTTTTTGTATTTTTTAGTACAGACGGGGTTTCACCGTGTTAGCCAGGATGGTCTTGATCTCCTGACCTTGTGATCCGCCTGCCTCGGCCTCCCAAAGTGCTGGGATCATAGGCGTGAGCCACCGCGCCCGGCCATAAAAGTATTAAACATTTTATAAAATAAAAATATAAATTAAAATATATAGGCCGGGCATGGTGGCTCACGCCTGTAACCAGAACTTTGGGAGACCGAGGCGGGTGGATCATGAGGTCAATAGATACAGACCATCCTGGCCAAGATGGTGAAATCCTGTCTCTACTAAAAATACAAAAATTAGCTGGGCGTGGTGGCGTATGCCTGTAGTCCCAGCTACTCGGGAGGCTGAGGCAGGAGAATCGCTTGAATCTGGGAGGCAGAGGTTGCAGTGAGCTGAGATCGCGCCACTGCACTCCAGCCTGGCAACACAGCGAGACTTTGTCTCAAAAATAAATAAATGAACAAATAAATAAAACAAAATATATAATATGACATTTCTAAGAAAAGTCATGTAACTTCAAAATTATAAGTTCTACTATAAATTTTACTATACCAAAAAAGTATGATATAAAACTTTTTCGCCTGTAATCCCAGCACTTTGGGAGGCCGAGGCGGGCGGATCACGAGGTCAGGAGATCGAGACCATCCTGGCTAACACGGTGAAACCCCGTCTCTACTAAAAATACAAAAAATTAGCCGGGCGTGGTAGCGGGCGCCTGTAGTCCCAGCTACTCGGGAGGCTGAGGCAGGAGAATGGCGTGAACCCGGGAGGCGGAGCTTGCAGTGAGCCGAGATCGCGCCACTGCACTCCAGCCTGGGCGACAGAGCGAGACTCCGTCTCAAAAAAAAAAAAACAAAAAAAAAAAACAAAAAACTTTTTGCCCAGAGTGGTGGCTCACACCTGTCATCCCAAGAATTTGGGAGGAGGCTGGGGTAGGAGGACTGCTTCAGCCCAGGAGTTCCACAGCCTGGGCAACAAAGCAAGACCCTGTCTCTTAAAATACAATAAATAAATAAATAAGCCTGGCGTAGTGGTGCTCACCTGTAGTTCTATCTAGGCATTGGAGGCTGCTTTGAGCTATAATCAACACTGCACTCCAGCCTGGACAACAGAGTGAAACCCTCTCTCTTAAACATACAAAACTTTTTAATTACAATAAACCTGTTTAAAAATGTAGGCTGATATAGCCTGTGAAAAGCATAGAATTTTTATACTTTTACAGGTATATCAGAATTTCAAAATGTTTGAATTAATCCACAAACTGAGGATTATGTTAGTAATACTATAAATTTTTATATTGGCCATACAGTAAACTTACTAAAAAATCTGGAGAAACAAAAATTAAGAAGATAATACCAATTTAGAATAATTTTTAGCAAAAGCAGAACGAGAACTTTGCATAAATTAAACACTTGACTACAAACACTTCAAGAAAGTAGTTAATAAAAATACTGATCTGTTAAGGGATTTCTAAAAAATCAATGGGAAGTAGTTTCAAATGGTTTCATCCTTCTTATAATAGCAACATGAACTCCACTTGCTCCTCTGTTACACTCAATCCCCCAAGAAGCTCATCTATTCTTTTTTCTTTTTAGACAGTTTCACTCTGTCGCCCAGGCTAGAGTGCAGTGGTGCGATCTCGGCTCACTGCAAGCTCCGCCTCCGGGGTTCACGCCATTCTCCTGTTTCAGCTTCCCGAGTAGCTGGGACTACAGGCGCCCGCCACTGCGCCCGGCTAATTTTTTGTATAAAACTCATCTATTCTTAATTGTAAATAAAACCTCTACAAATCATTCCTTACCTACACTTTCAGGCCAAAAGTGTTTTGAGCATCAGACCAACTTCAAATTTAACAGACACAAAGCTGGACTCATCTTTCCCCCAAACAAGATTTTGCTGTACTCTCTAGTCATCAAGAATAACTTAGATCGCTGGGCGCGGTGGCTCACGCCTGTAATCCCAGCATTTTCGGAGGCCGAGGCGGGCGGATCACAAAGTCAGGAGATGGAGACTATCCTGGCTAACACGGTGAAACCCCGTCTCTACTAAAAATACAAAAAATTAGCCGGGCGTGGTGGCGGGTGCCTGTAGTCCCAGCTACTTGGGAGGCTGAGAAGGGAGAATGGCATGAATCCGAAAGGCGGAGCTTGCAGTGAGCCGAGATCGCGCCACTGCACTCCAGCCTGGGCGACAGAGCGAGAGACTCTGTCTCAAAAAAAAAAAAGAGTACCTTAGATCCATCCCATCACCTTCACACTGGTAATGTGCGAACACCTCAATGCCTGGGGCTTGGGCTGTGGCGATAGGCTGCCAAATGCTTTCAATACCCTCCCTCATTCAACTCATCTATTCCCCTATGGTTAATTTAATTCCTGAAAGTCCAAACTCCTCTTCTTACATGCTCAAATTTTTATTATTCCCCAACACAAACTTTATAATACTATGGCCACTCCAGGTTCAGAGTTCGGTTATAATGTTTCTAACCTACCTTCATTTTTAAGGAAAGCAAAGATATATATAAACAGCTACACAAGAGAAAAACATATATATATATATATACACACACACATATAAACAGCTAGACAAGAGAAAAACAGATGAAGTCAACTCTGAAATGTGGCCCTGTATGCTCAACCTGGTCACCATGCCAGGCTCTCTCGGGCAGTATCCAATACCCTATTACCCATCCATCGTTGGGACCTGTGCATAGCATTATAATACTAGCTGGATTGTTAGGGGGAAATCTTCAGTTATATTTTGATCATTTGGGAAAAGATGAATTAATGTTAAATTTTAACAATGTTCACATTAATCTGTGAGACTTTTTGTACATATCCACACATTGGAAAAAGAAATATGCCCAAATATTTGATTAAAAAGAATATAGTCACCATAATCAAAGCAACTAGCTGGAGGTTTGGCTCAAATATATTCTGCAGGGTGTGGAGGATGGTAGTCCTAACGGGTCAGGTCTGCTTTTTTTTTTTTTTTTTTTGATACGGAGTTTTGCTCTGTCACCCAGGCTGGAGTGCAGCTGCATAATCTTGGCTCACTGCAACCTCCACCTCCCGGCTTCAAGTGATTCTCCTGCCCCAGCCTCCCGAGTAGCTGGGATTACAGGCGCACACTACCACACCCAGCTAATTTTTTTGTATCTTTAGTAGAGATGGGGTTTCACCATGTTGGCCAGGCTGGTCTCGAACTCCTGACCTCGTGATCCACCCACCTCGGCTTCCCAAAGTGCTGGGATTACAGGCGTGAGCCACCGCACCTGGCCTGCTTCTTAAAGAGGGTAGTGAATGCATGGTTATAACAGTTGAGGATATCTCTACATGGTATAGTCAACAGTCTCTAGAAATATGTATATTCAAAGGACACTTTGCACTAGCAATGAGTCCACAGGTGTTTTGGGTGTTTTGCTGTGCACAACTGCAGTGCTCTTTTGTGCCTGTTATTATATAAGATGGGCACAGGAGATATTGTGACAGTGGCTTATATCTGGCTAAACCTTGTAAAGCAATTCCAGCTGATAATATAAGAACTTTAGGCATTATAACTTAAAACTAAATGGAAAATGCGTAACATTAGATGGTCCCTATCACTAGAGGGACTGAAACAGAGGATGGTTACATATTACACGGGCTTCATAAAGCAGATTCCAGAGTCAATTGAGTGGGACAGGTGGATCAAATGACCATTTAGTTCTCTTCTAATTGTGACAATCTTGATAAATATTATCAAGGCATATTTGATTGAATTTATACGTGTGGCATAATCTCTACATCTTATGCAACTTGAGATCTAAAGATAGATAAAGGAGCAGAAAAGGAAAATTGTTTCTTTTTTGCCTGCAGTGGCTCTCAACAAAGAACTCTTTTGGATCTCAAAAGAATTTTTGATGACCTCCCCACCTCCATGAGGGATTTATTTTATTATCTGTTGATTTTCAGATGGCATTTTCACTTAAGAGTCTAGGGTTTCTTACATGACCAACTCCCCACCCATATCTCTGGGGGGTTGGAGACGTGGGATGGTCATTATCCCAAAGATCTGAAAATCTCTGATCCAGTTACTATTCAGTGTAGGGCTATTTAATATAATATGATCCAGAACAACAGAAACTTAACTTTCATTTATATTTGTGAATGAGCATCTTATTTTCCTATATTGTACTACTGGGGAACAAGGGAGCGAACGGTGTGATGAATGAGTCTTCCCTTTATAAGCTGGCTTAATTATGTGACTCTGGGACAATGCAGGTGGAGGCCTCTGGTGATGAGAATGACTAATTGAGGGATCCTCCCGAAACTCTACCACACCACAGTTACTCGCTCCCCTCCAATCCATTTAACTGACTTTCTTTTCCACCTACTAACATTATTGAAGTTTGTAAATGCTTAATTTTCCAGTTCACTAGAGGATTGTAGAGAAACCACTTCTTGCTTCAAATGAAAAATATGAATTGTAATTTTGATTAAATATTTACTAATTCAAAAATCAAGAGAAAATAATTTCATGTCTTTATTATGCATAAAATGGAAGACTTTTTTTTTGGTAAAATACCATATTTTAGCATATATAGATGTGTATTTTTTTTTTTTTTTGAGACAGGGTCTCACTCTGTTGCCCAGGCTGGAGTGTGGTGGTCGTGATCTTGGCTCACTGTAACCTCCGCCTCCCGGGTTCAAGCAATTCTCCTGCCTCAGCCTCCTGAGTAGCTGGAATTACAGGCGTGCACCACCATGCCCGGCTAATTTCTGTATTTTTAGTAGACACGGGGTTTCACCATGTTGGCCAGGCTGGTCTCGAACTCCTGGCCTCAAGTGATCCACCCACCTAGGCCTCCCAAAGTGCTGGGATTACAGGCGTGAGCCACCACGCTCGGCCAGTATGTGTATTTTTGCTCTTCTGCTCATAAAACTCTCCTGAGCTCAATGTAGTTCATTGGGTCTACAAAAAGAGCATAGTTAATCTTAGAAATATTTCATTGCACAAGGCTGGCAGCTTGATCTTGTATGGGGAACTACCTCACTTTCAAATCTAAACGTCTTATCCCCTGCTGTAAGCTGGAACAGAGGCATCGATAAGGGAAATTAGTGATAAAAGGTAGTAATTATACACTGCAGTGGCTGCGGGATCTGATTTAGAAGTCATAACTGACCCGAGTTTGAATCCTGGCTTTCCTACTTATTAGCGGTATGACTTTGGGCTACTTAATTTTAAACTTTCTGGGCCTGAGATCCCATATCTTAGATAATAATAGCAGTTATCTCAAAGGGTTGCCATAAGGATTAAATAATACCTGCAAAGCACTCAGCGCAACATCATACTTTCAGAAATGTTGGCTATTTTGACTATTATTTCTGTAAATTGGGCACATCTCAATTACAGAGAATCTCTAAAGTAGTTCTGAATCCCATCTCATAGAGTTGCAAAGGGTTTGGTCAATGCAACCTTATTTTTCACACCTTTTAGTTTCTGCAGTAGGCTACTGTAGCAGCCACTAGCACAGGTGGCTATTGAGCACTCCAACTGTGTCTAGTCGGAATTGAGATGCGCTGTTAAGTGGAAAATACACATCAGATTTTGAAGATTTAATTTTGAAGAATTAATTTTTTAATTTAATTTTGAAGATTTAATACGAAGAAAAGAACGTAAAATCTCAATTTTTAAATATTTGATTAAGCGTTGAAATGATAATGTCTCAGATATACTAGGCTAAATGAAACATATAATTAAAATTAATTTCACGTGTTTCTTTTCACTTTTTAAATGTAGCTACCCCAAAATTAAAATGACATAAGGGACTCGCATTATATTTGTACTGGACAGAGTTCAGGTAAAACCTTTCTACTCATAACGTGGACAGCAGCACCTGGGAGCTTCTTAGAAACGCAGATGTTCGGCCCCGACCCAGACCTATCCCAAGGCGATGCTTACATCTCGCTCCAGATGATTCCGCTGTTTAGCATAATGAAGAGGGCCGATCTGGCTCAAAAGCCACATACAGCGAATAACTACTAACTGCTTTCCGAAAACAGCAACGTGATGAGGAAGAAAGAAGTGGCTGAGAAGAAGTAACAGAGAAAGAAAAAGACACTCAAATTCTAGGAACAAGAAGCAGAGGAGAAAAACCCAACCTGGGAGATTAAGTGGAAGGGCACTCCCAGACCTCTGCCTCCATAAAAGTAGAGGGAGATGCAAACTGAGATAAGACCTAGAATCAAAACCCGTCAAGGTCCAGGAAACTGTCCCTCAAATCTAGTCTTACCCACCCCTCAGCGGCCTCAGCTAAGCTAGGCCTGGGCCCGAACAAGTCCCAGGTTAGGATTCGACGCGAACCACCATCCTCCCCAGGGCTGCACGGTTCCGTGGGGCATCTCTCCACCTTTCGCTTAAAGGCCCGTTTCCCAAAACACAGGACGCGTTTCCCGGGTCTCACCTGCCTCTGAGCCGCCCCAACGGCCTGTACCTTCACCACCGCCACCTTCCAGTCCTGCGGCAGAGAGCCCGCCCCCTGCTCCCATTGGTCAGGCCGCTCGTCACTCCTGAAGGGCGGGGTCGGACTCGCGAGGCTGTCCAGAACGCCATGGCAACCGGTCTCGGAACTACATCTCCCGTCATGTTCCGCTCGGGGGCGGAGAAAGAGGCGAGGCACCGCCCCAAGGACTACCAATAAATGGGCGAAGTTGGAATCGCCCGGATGGGTTCCGTTTTATGCAAATTTTAGCCGAAGACCACACCCTTCCTCATTCCAACCATAGGCCCGGCCAACCCCTTTGGGTTGTGCTTCTTCTCTTTTTTCCTTTCCACATTATTCTCTCCTTTAAAACCTCCAATAATTAAGTCAATTAAGTGCATCCTATCTAGTGTCTCGCACGGCAACGAGCAGATGCACCGAAATCGTGCAACAAAATCTCCATAAACCACGATAGGCAACCTCAGACCATAAATCTCCTGTTACGCCTACGTGGGGTGGAGGGGGAGAGTGCTAATCCTGCCCCCACACAGCCCCTGCTGATTGGCTCATTCGGCTTGTCACTCTGTTGTCTTACATTTCTTTGGCTCACCCTATTTGGGTTCGCACGGTGGGCGGGGCCAGCGGTAGGGGGTGGTGAGAAGGTGCGGGCCCCTTCTTCCAATTGGCAGGCGGTTTCCCCACCCACTTATGGGCGGAGATGGATGGTGGATGGGGGGCGGGGGAGGCAGCGGAGGGAGATGAGGAGATAGGCGGGAGCGAGGGAGCGAGGGAGGGAGCGAAGGAGGTAGGGAAGAGTGGAGGCGCCAGGGGAGGGAGCGCAGCTTGGTTGCTCCGTAGTACGGCGGCTCGCGAGGAAGAATCCCGAGCGGGCTCCGGGACGGACAGAGAGGCGGGCGGGGATGGTGTGCGGGGCTGCGGCTCCTGCGTCCCTCCCCGCGGCGCGTGAGCGGCACTGATTTGTCCCTGGGGCGGCAGCGCGGACCCGCCCGGAGATGAGGTGAGGAGAGGGCTGCACGGCGGCGGCCTGGACCACGGGCGGCTGCGGCGGGGGCGGGGGTCGGCGCGGGGGTCGGCGCGATGGCTGCCCGGGGCATCCGTCCCGCGCCCGGCGCTTGTCTCCCCGGCCGCCCTTAGCCCCTCGCCGCGCGCCCGAGAGACGGCAGCGGCTGCCCCTCTGCCTTGTCCTTCCCGTCCTCGGGGGCGGCGGCGGAGTGGCGGGCGGACCCGCACTGGGAGGCCGGGGGCCGCGGTGGGCCGTGGGGTGGCGGCCGCGGGACGGGCGTGGGGATGAATGGGCGCCGCGGCCCCGCCGCCGAGCGGGCTCCCTCCTCTCGCGGGGACCCCGGGTGGCCGCTCCTTCCCGGGCTGACCTCGCTGCCCTCGGCCGCCGGCGAGGGGCGGCCCGGCCTCGCCTCCCGCCGGCCTCCCGGGGACCCGCGTTGGCGGGAGCGGCGCCGCCTCTGCCTGGAGCCCCGGCTCCTTCCTCGGCCCCTCGCTCGCAAGCCTGCAGAATCCTGGGTCAGTGAAGGGCAGGCAATGCCGTGCGGCCCCAGGGCGCGCCGCGGGGCCGCCCCTGAAGGCATTTAAAGGAGAGCGGCTTCCGCGCCCTGTGAGCGCGTCCCCGGGTCCGCCGCGTCCCTTCCCTTCTTACGCACCGACACGGTTTTGTGGTGTGGACCCAAGACACAATTGCAGTCCCTTGCTTGCACGAATGCAATCCGAATTCCCAAAAAAAGGAAACCGGCGAGGAATCGGCCGCACCTTCCTGCGCTTCTGCTTGCCTTGGGATTAGAAAACAACTTCGGAGATTACATTTCCTATGGGCAATCTTTTGTTGTGATTCAGACTCAAGAAGGCTTTGCTTTGGAAGAAATAGATTAGCGGCTTCTCTGTGGAGTTGGAGGCTATAGAGATTTTTATAGCCTCTTCAATATGAAAGTTTCCTCTAGAACTTTGCCATCATCAGTGCTCTTCTGAGGGCAGCAGCAACCTGGAAATTTAGATACATGCAGGCTCCGGCCAGATGCGTTTCTTTGTGCTTGTCTGTTGGCATTCTTCTCCTGCTGCTCCTCTTGATCAAAACGTACAGATAATAAAGGCAAGGCCAATGAAAAGGGTAGATAATAACAGCAAATCCCATACAAACAAATGCCTCTAGAAATTCTCAGTTCTGTCAGCGGGGAGGCAGTTTTGCTAATCCCGTGGAACGGATGAAGAGAAAGGCACAGAGATCTCATGGATTATGTAGTGGACAGGATGTGAGGGCAGGAACTGGGGCCAGGACCCAGCAGGCCAGCTGGTTTGCATGGTGCCACTCTAAACCCCCAAAATATGAATAGGAGGAATGTATTTGTTGGGATACCTTTATTTTTAGATGACTTTAAGGTTGAGAGTGCAGAAGCTTAAACATCCTTCATAGTTATTATTTCTTAGTTTATCTCTGAGAACAAAATATGTTTCTGTTTAAAATTTCTTTTACTGGTGTGCTTGAAACGTTATTTTGATGGGAGTTCCCTTGTAAGTAAAAACGTTGAAAAATACATACATATGAAAGAAAAATCCTTAGTGCAGATGGGTTTGTAAAGAATCCAGGGACTTTTAAGTCATATAAATTAAGAAGTGAGGGACCCTAATTTGATGATGGTGTTAAAATTATTTCAGACACCTTTAAGTAGTCCAGTGGAGATCATTTCTGATAGTATGATCTTTTTTTAAAAAAATGGTATTTCTTTATCTAGGAATGCTTCTATTGAAATTGCTACAGCGCATGGTACCGTCACAAAACTCTTTTATTATTCTGCCTGAGTAAGAGAGGAAATGAACAAATTTTTAATGTACTTTGGAACCCTGCGGATTGCACAGATACTAAGCATTGTGAAATAGGGCATAAAATGAGTGGTAGCAAGTTAGTTCTGTGAAATGTTTGTCGCTGTTAGCATTTTTTTTTTTTTTGGCAGTCGACTAGCAATTTTCTTTTCCCTAAAGCTTATCTTCAATATTGGTAGTAGAACCTCTGCTCAAGTTTATCTTTTCCCCAAGTGCCTAGACTGGGACAAACTATCAAGCCTCCTGTAAGAGATTAAGGAGGAGCTTGCTGGTAAATTCCTTTCCTTTTTTTTTTTCTTGAGGCAGGGTCTGGCTATGTCACAGGCTGGAGTGCAGTGGCGCAATCTTGGCATACTGCAGCCTCGACCTCCTGGGCTCCAGTGATCTTCCCACCCCAGCTTCCAGAGTATCTGGGACCACAGATGCACACCACCATGCCCAGCTAATTTTAAAATTTTTTCTAGAGACAGGGTCTCTCTGTGTTGCTCAGGCTGGTCTAAAACACCTACCTTAAACGATTCTCCCACCTAGGCAGCCTCCCAAAGAGCTAGGATTAGAGGAATGAGCCACCATGCTTCGTCCAAATTCCTCTACTCCAAATCATCTTTTTAATTTGCTAAAATTTGTGAGTTGTAGAGAATTGATGACACGAGAGTTGGGATTATATTATGCACCTCAAATTCTTCTGCCATAGAGCTGTTCCCTTCTGAATGATCACTTCCTCCTGAATGGCTCCACTTACTGGTTGGGTTTCTTAAAGTGTGGACCTCAGATCACTTACATCAGCATTAATGGAGGCACTTGTTAAAAATACAGGTTTTGGGCATGATGGATCAAACTTGTAATCCCAACACTTTGGGAGGCTGAAGTAGGAATAGCTTGGGCCCAGGAATTTGAGACCAGCTTGGGCAACGTAGGGAAACCTTGTCTCTAAAAAAAAATTATTTTTAATATTCTGGGCTTAGTGACTTGTGCCTATATTCCCAGCTTTTCTAGAGGCTGAGGTGGGAGGATCTGGTTCGCTTGAGCCCAGGAGATGGAGGCTGCAGTGAGCCATGATTGCCCTACTGCACTCTAGCCTGGGCAACAGAGAGAGCGAGCCTGTGTCCAAAAAGTAAGTAAGTAAATAAATACGTAAAAATAAATACGGGTTTCTGTCACCTTACCTCAGAATCAGACAGCTGGAGGTGGGGCCCTGGAATTGGTGTTTTTAATGCATTCTCCAGGAATTTCTCCTGCATAGGGAAGTTGGAAACCACTGGCTTCCTTCTCTCTGAGCATCTCCTGAGACTAGCTCCTGAAGTGGATAGAAAGTTTTTCAAGTAGCAGATTAAATTTTATCCCTTAGGCTGCTAATAAAAAACAATTGACCGTGATTGCGTAATTGTACCTTTCGTACACCTTTCAGAAGGCAGAGGCTTTGGTTCACCCCTGTACCTCCAGGGCCTAAAACAGTGCCTGGAGGAACTCAATTAAACATTTGTTGAGTGAATACGTGAACTACATTGCAGCGAGGCCAATCTTTTAAAAGTTACTTGTCAAATTAATCTATCAGTTAGTGGCATATTAAAGCCCAGCATATTACAAAAAAATTTTTTTTAGTAGTCACTGATTTTATAAATTAGGAGCCACAAGCACTATACCCCAGTGACTTCTGTAAGTTTGGTTAGTTTAGAAAGGAGAGAGCCTTTCCCAGGCGTAGTGTGCTCAAGGTGATTAGCCAGAAAGAAGATTCAGAGCAAAGCATTTGCTTAAAGAGTCAAAATGTAAATTTAAGTCACAGTGTAGTGGTAAATCATATATCAAACTTATATTTGGTATATTGTCTTATATCAAAATATCATTTTATAAACCATAAGTCCAACATACTGCTATAAAAATTGGTTTCTAGCAAATAGAGAAAATTGTTATGTTTTCCAGTTTCACTTTTCATACTAATAAAATTTGACCTTTACACCTTCTTTTCAAGAGTTCACTACAGGGCACCATAGATATTATGTAGTTAAGAGCTCGAACTCTGGAGAATATTGTGTTTGACCACACATAGTCAGTGAGTTTGATCTAACCTCTCAATGCCTCATTTCTCAGCTGAACATGGAAATAGTAATAATAAAGTTCACATACTTCTAAGTGCTTACCTAAGTTTTTGAGACACATCCACTTAATAAATGGTAGTTACAGTGATGATAAAGAATTGGGGTGTATAAAAATACCTAAAACTCAAAAGCTAACCCATTTAATTATTGTACTACTGGACTTTTATGATAGTAAGTAGAAATCTGTTGCTTAAAAAAGAAGTTTCTTTGGTGGTGTGCGTCTATAGTCCCAGCTACTTCGGAGGCTGAGGTGGGAGAATCACTTGAACCCAGGAGATCAAGGCTGCAGTGAGCTATGATTGTGCCACTGCACTCTAGCCTGGGTGACAGAGCAAGGCCCTGTCTCAAAAAAAAGAAAAAAAAAAGTTTATTGCTAACTCCTTGGTACTATGTATAATTTTTTTAATTGAATGACTAGACTAAACATTGAAAGTATTTAATAAGCTATCAAATATGTATTAATAACTATAAGTTTTGAAAATAAATACTAAATCTCCTGATCTCTTTTAGGTTAAAATATAGTTTATGATGAGCAACTAATATTCTTTGTATTTAAAAAGATAATTGTTTTATGGTAGAAAAATTGAAATACAGAAAAGTATAAAGTAGAATACTATGAAATACCTGTAAGTCTACTACCTGCATACATATTTCTTCAAATCCTTTTGTGTGTGTGCATATGGCTATTCATATACAATTTCTGGTAACAAAAATGGGATCTTGCTATACATATGGTTGTAACCTGCTTTTTTTTTGCTTAACATCTTGTCATGAATGTCTTTTCCTATATCTATATTGCATTATAACAATTTTAGTAACCAAATAATATTCCGTTTTATGGATCTATGGTAGTTTTTTTTTTTAATTTTTATTTTTTCAGACGGAGTCTCAGTCTGTCACCCAGGCTGGAGTATAGTGGCTCAATCTTGGCTCACTGCAACCTCCGCTTCCCAGGTTCAAATGAATCTCTTGCCTTAGCCTCCTGATTAACTGGGATTACACATGCCTGCCACCATGCCTGGCTAATGTTTGTATTTTTAGTGGAGATGGGGTTTCATCATGTTGGCCAGGCTGGTCTCATGCTCCTAACCTCAGGTGATCCACCTGCCTCAGCCTCCCAAAGTGCTGGGATCACAGGCGTGAGCCACCACACCCAGTCATGGATCTCTGGTGGTTTAGCCAATTTATTTTTATTAGACATTAGTTTGTTTATTTTTCCTCCACGGTTACTTATAACCCTGCAGTGACTGTCCTTCTGCATATGTCTCTGAATGTACTTGTGAGATTATTTTCATTAGGATAAATTTCTACAAATGGAATTTGCAGGATCAAAGCCTATGCTAAGTTTTAGGATTTTTTAAATCCGTATTTCCAATTTGTCATTTAGAAAGATTGTATCATTTTATACTCTTACCATGGTATATCAGACTTCCAGTCTCCTAGCCCCTTATACCTTCCCCCCTTTTATGGAATGACTTAACCAGTGACAAACCTAGTGAATTTTTGCTTTTAGGAAGAAGAATGGACTGTTAGTATAATGTGTTTAGTAGTGTGATATGGAAACTCAGAAATCTCGTGCATGGGTAATAGTGATAGCTAATGTCGATTAAGTTCTTTTGCAGCATCTTATATACATTAACTCACTTCACAAAAAACTCTCATCTTACAGATGCCTTGGAAACTAGGGTACCAGCAATTAGAGAGCCAGCAAGTGGCTGAGCAGATTTTTACTGTAGAGTCCAAAACTCTTAGCCTGTTTCCTAGACATGTTTTATAGGCATTTGGGTACTTTTTACGTTCTCGATTGCTGTTGTGGAGTAACTAAGAGGTTCTCTGACATGTACTAATGTGTAAACTGGGTGGGGCACAAATTTGAATCCCTTTCACTGAAGAGTTGGTCACATAAGTTAGCTCAGAAATTAGCTTTGGGACCGGTGCTGTGGGTCACTCCTGTAATCCCAATACTTGAGAGGCCAAGGTGGGAGCATTACTTGAGCCCAGGAGTTCCAGACTGGCCAGGGCAACATAGCAAGACCCTACAAAAATTTTTTTAAAAAGTAGCCCAGTGAGGTGATGCCCACCTGTAGTCCTAGCTACTAGGGAGGCTGAGGTGGGAGGACTGTTTGTACCCAGAAATTGGAGGCTGCAGATGCCACAGCACGCCAGACTGGGCAACATAGTGAGATCTTGTCAAAAAAGAAAGGGGAGGGCAGGGCAAGAGAGAGAGAAAAGAAAGGAGAGGAAGAGAAAGAGAAGGAAGGAGAAAGAAAGAGGAGAGAGAGAAAAATTAGCCTCATCAACTGTCCAGCATTCATCCTTAAAGTAGTCTTGTTATCCTTTACTCTGTAGTGGTTTTCCTAAAGTACCCCTGCATGAAAAACAGGATTAGAGTGCTAGAGAAGACTAGTGAAATTTGAAAAGGCAGTTCACTTGTGATGTGGACTTGTCTTAGAAACGCAAGACTGTACAGAAGTGTGATGAGGGAGACAGCTGGGTGTGTGTCCAGGTAGTTCCATGTTGGCGAGTTTGGAGATAGAAAGTGGCCTAAGGAAGTTTACTTCCTGAATGTGAATGTTGGCCACTTTGGAGCTAGAAAGTGGCCTAAGGAAGTTTGCTTCCTGAATGTGAAGGCCTCAGTGTAGAGAGAGATCATCCACTGGGGGATCACTGAAAAGTAAACCAAAACATTTTTATTAATACATGTGATGGTAGACTGTCACTCCAGTTTTGTTCCTAAAGTTCGTAGCTCTCTAAGAAAGTGAATTTTAAACAAGTTAATCTATTTTAATGCATCACTGCTCTTTCGGTGTTTTTCTAGTAGAATTAATGATAGGTAGCTTGCTTTATTAGCTTACTGCCCAGAGAGAACATTGGTGAAATTGTTTTGGCTTCAGCTCTCTGGACTGAGTTTGGCTGCCTAGCTCAGTTTTCAGTTGGTCACCAAAACCTGTCATTGTTTTTGTGTGGTATGGGGTCTGCTGGAGTCATGTGGTAGTGCGTTTGGCCCTTCATTGAGTGGTGGAGCCAGGAGTTGAGCTGAGGGCTGTGGCAAAATTTTGAATTCAAGTGAATTCGAATGTGAAAATAACAATGTCTGGCCGGGCGTGGTGGCTCACACCTGTAATCCCAGCACTTTGAGAGGCCGAGGTGTGCGGATCATGAGGTCAGGAGTTTGAGACCAGCCTGGCCAACATGGTGAAACCCCATCTCTACTAAAAAATACAAAAATTAGGCGGGCGTGGTGGCGCACAAGTGTAATCCCAGCTACTTGGGAGGCTGAAGCAGGAGAATTGCTTCAATTCCCTGCTTGAACCCAGGAGGTGGAGATTTCAGTGAGCTGACATCGCACCATTACACTCCAGCCTTGGCGACAGAGCGAGACTCTGTCTCAGAAAAAAAAAAAGAAAGAAAGAAAGAAAGAAAATAACAAGGTCATAGCAACACAGCAAGTGGTCAGAGTTTTACCCTTGGTGGTTAAAATTAAACATCCTCTTTTTAATACAGGAGGACAATGCTCTTGCTCCTCTGTTGCACTGGTGAGCATTTGATGTGTTCCTCCTTGCATTATGTCTGCAAATCGTTCTGGTGTCTGGTGGCATGCATTTGCAAGACATGGATACAGTTCATGGACGTGGACGAGGTCAGCTGGCTTTTAGTGTCAGGCTTTAACCAACCTAGTTAAGAAGGACGCTGACTCTTACCATAAAAGCACTGCAACAAGATGCCATTGGAGCCATTCGTTTTGTGTGTGTGTGTCTGTTTGCCTATGTGTGTGTACAGGGTTAATTACTTCTCTGCAAGGCAAATTTCCTGACCGGTTTTATTGTTCTAACACAGACAAAATGTTGTGTAAACACATATATCATTCCAGTGTGTTATCTATAATAGGAGTGTTCATTGTGGATCCAGTGTTTTACAATAATCAATTCATTTCCGCTCTGAACATAAGATAGTAGATTTTAAAACCAAGTTATCTTTCAATTTCTGAAGTTATCTGAAACTCAGCTGCCCCAGTCTTGCAGAATTGGAGAATTGCATTTTGGCCACTGATGAATAAAACCTATATAGCTAGTAATGAGAGAAACCTTGAAAAATTGACAAGAAAATGAGTGCCATTCTTGGTATATAGCAGATTTCAATGAATAGTAGTTCCCTTTGCCTTTATTTCTCCTCTTTCCTGCACTTAATATAAAGAGCTAATATTAAAGTCATTAAATGAGAATAGATCTGTATTATAGGTAGCACTGCTTATTTTTAGACCCCTTCAGATACAGTTATTACAATTGTTGTTTTAATATTCTTTAAATGATTACAGGAGGAAGAAACTTGGTAGCGGGGTTACCAGGATGTTAGCTCCATGAGGGCAGGGAGTGTATCGCTGTTGTCCAGGGGGCTAGCCCCAGGCCCTAGAGCAGCGCCTGCTGCCTGGCAGACACGCAAGGGTTATTTATTGGTTTATTAAATCAAGGAGTGTTTGAGGTCCTTCAAGCCTGGAGGCCCGAGGGCTCTGAGCTGGTACAGAGCAAGTTCTGGGGGCAAGAGAGACAGGTGGGGAGTGAAGGAGAGAGGCCCACTTGGGACTTGACTCTGAATGTCTGGGAAGTAGGAAGTTAATGTAAGTTTTAAGCAGGGGAGTCCCATGATGTGCTTTTGTTTAAAAATCTCCTTCTGGGTATCATGTGGGAGTGGATTGGAGGATGGATAGAGAGGAACATTGCATTGACTCGGCTTCCAGCTGTCTATGGATGTTGACGTTTCTACCTAGCCTTCTGCTTTATCTTTGTGATGAGGATAATATGGTTTACTTTGTGAGGTCTCAGGAATGGTTTGAGATGAATGGTAATTTGTGTAAACTTTCCGGAGTTTCTCTGAGGAAAAGAGAACCCCATAAAATTATTACTATTGATCAAATGAAATAGCAGTGTAAGACAAAGATCAAGAATTATTTAGCTTTATAAACAAATTAATTGAGGTTATGAATATAGGTTTCTATAGGAGAGATTTTGTTTCCTTTTTTTAGTGAAAGAAATCTTAAATGTATGGGAATGAATCCTTAAAATAGCAGGCTTTTGCATTGTCTATAGAAGCTGTTCTCTTTGAGGAAGATCTGTTTTGTAAAATGCTGCTGTTGTCTGTCCAATCTGGAGTTTTAATTAGTATCAAAGGGAGGGAAATCCTGCAGTAATCGTAACCTTACATTACTTCTTAGTTCAATTAGTTTTAAACCACAGTCATTATCTGTTATCTTTAGTTGTTTTGATCTTGGTAGATGAAGTGATTAATATTACAGTTGTGATTTGGTAATTTAAAAAATAACATGTTTTTTCCTACTACAAAAGGAATACATGTTTATTGAAGAAAACTTTTGGAAACATATATAAGGAAAGAAGACTAAAAGCCTACCAAGATCTTACCATCCAGTGATAATGACTGTTAATACCCTGTGAAGGTCAACATGCTCAAATTACCCAGCAGGTGCCTGGTGTGAAGCTACTCAGCCCGGGAGAGTTGAAGGCCTGTTAGGGACCACGAGCACTGAAGGTGGCAGGACGGTCCAGGGCCAGTCAACCCAGACCTTTGTGGTTCTGGGAGGATGTGTCCTGGTGTTACTACACCTTATAGTTATTTAGGAGAATGTGGGTTTAATATGAAATCTTCTGATTTTTTATGTGGGCCACACTTTTTATTGTTAACACACTGGGGTTCAAAGCATACCTGAGGGCTGGATTCAGTCTTCGTTGCCTTGCCAGTTTGTAGCCTCAGGTACGTACAGTTTTGTAGCCTGTGTTTTTCACTTAATGTGTTGTATTTGCAGCCTTTTTTGCTACATCGTCATATATGTAATCAGTCACTTATTGCTGGACCTATAGATTCTTTGCCTTTTTGCTTTTTAATAAAGATAGGTAAAATTCTTGGACCAAAAGATGTTTGTAAAGCCTTTGCAGCATACTGCCCTCAGATGCATTCCCCCTATCATGTAAAAGGTACTTGTTTCCTGTTCTCTTACCAGGACTGGGTAAAACCATCTCCAAAAACATCTTAGCCAATTTTATTTGTTTTAACTTGCATTATTTTCTGTATTACCAATGAGTGTGAATGATTATTAAATGCCTATTGGCCTTACACAAATTTATTTGGTAACCAACTTGTCTTGCTGGAACTTTAAGTTCCAGCAATGTTTTGGTCTTGCATTCAATGCTTCTCAGTCTTTGTGATTCCAGATAATATTAGTACTGTGTTAGTAGCAATAATTAGTACTAATTGTAGGCATCATTCCCCAAAACTGAGGGCATCAGTATCTTTGGCACAACTATAATCCACTTAAAGTACTGTGACTGGGAAGTTCTTTTTTTTTTTTTGACAGAGTCGTGTTTTGTTGCCCAGGCTGGAGCGCAGTGGCACAGTCTTGGCTCACTGCAACCTCTGCCTCCCGGGTTCAAGTGATTCTCCTGCCTCAGCCTCCTGAGTAGCTGGGACTGCAGGCATGTGCCACCATGCCCAACTAATTTCTGTATTTTCAGTGGAGATGGGGTTTCGCCATGTTGGCCAGGCTGATCTCGAACTCCTCACTTCAGATGATCTGCCCTCCTCGGCCTCCCAAAGTGCTGGGATTACAGGCGTGAGCCACCACACCCAGCTGTGATTGGGAAGTTCTGAGTTTAGTTAGCTGTTCAGTGAATGTTTGAGTACACGCTGTATATGCCTGGCATTGCTCTAGGTGAGTAGCCTTGAACCAAGATAGAATCTTAGCCCTCTAAGACTTTTATGCTTTTTAAAAAATTCTCTTGAGTTTTTCATATAGACCATCATGTTTATAAAGGACCATTTTCATTCCTAGAATTTATAATTTATTTTTAACTTGTATTTCTTTCTTTTTTTTTTTTTTTTTTTTTGAGACAGAGTCTCGCTCTGTTGCCCAGGCTGGAGTGCAGTGGCACGATCTCAGCTCACTGCAAGCTCCACCTCCCGGGTTCATGCCATTCTCCTGCCTCAGCCTCCTGAGTAGCTGGGACTACAGGCATCCGCCACCACGCCCAGCTAATTTTTTGTATTTTTAGTAGAGACGGGGTTTCACCGTGTTAGCCAAGATGGTCTCGATCTCCTGACCTCGTGATCCGCCCGTCTCGGCCTCCCACAGTTCTGGAATTACAGGCGTGAGCCACTGCGCCCGGCCAATTTCTTTCTTTTTTTTGAGATGATGTCTTGTTATATTGCCCAGGACGGTCTTGAACTGCTGGGCTCCAGCAATTCTGTCGCAGCCTCCCAAAGTGCTGAGATTATAGGCGTGAGCCACCATAACTTGTATTTGTTTATTGGCATGGAACTTCTAAAACAGTGATGAATGCTTGTTACCCTTTAATTCCTTCCTTCTTTCCTTCCTCTTTCTCTTTCTTTCTCTCTTTGTCTCTTCTTTCTCTCTTTTGTCTCACTCTGTCACCCAGGCTGAGTGCAGTGGCATGACCATGATTCACTGTATCCCCAACCTTCCAGGTTCAAGGAATCCTCCCACCTCAGCCTCCCAAGTAGCTTTGACTACAGCCACAGCCACGCACCACCACACCTGGCTAATTTTTTTTTTTTTTTTTTTTTGGAGAGACGATCTCGCTGTGTTGCCTAGGCTGGTCACGAACTTCTGGACTCAAGTGGACCTCTCGCCTCAGCCTCCCCAAGTGCTGGGCTTACGTGCATGAACCGCTGCACCTGGCCTTTGATTTTTTAAATTCACTTTAATTATCTTAAGTTCTTTTATACTCTAGACTCTTAGCAAGAGTCTAGAATCAACGTTAGTTATTAGTTCCGTATTTTGATTATGAGACAAGGTACAAAGCTGAGACTGTGTGATGAGAACCTTTGGAATGTATATCTGACCCAACACAGATCCCTTAAGTGCTCTTCAACCTACACATCCAATTTCTTCCTACCTCCTTCTCTCCACAAAAGACATAATACGTTGAACTCGGGTTGGGCACCTGACCAACCTGGCCCAATCAGTGTTCGTTCCTTCCCTGGAAATTTGAAACTAGGCTCAATAGAGAAGGATTTGGCCTTAATATGCTCAAGGACCCTAAGTAAAGGATTGGGAGTTATAAGCAGTTATGTTCTGCTGTCTGGGGACCAAGAAAGATGATTTATGGATGGGGAGAATAAAGTAACTGTCTAAAGAGAAGCAGAGAGAACACTACCTGACTCTCTGACAGCGTTAAGCCACTCTCTTCCAGTCTGTTCTTGGTCCAACTGCATTCTCGTTCTTGAGTTCTTAAGGTTACCTCCTTCCCCTTGATTTAGGTAGCTGGAGTTTCTGTTACTGTGAACTAAACATTCTTCTCATTCTTAGCACAATATTCTTTTTATGATACTACCTTGTCTCTCTCTTTTTTTTTTCACTATGTCTAGGGACGTTGTGAATTTGTTATTATTTTCTCCATATAATAACATCAACAGTTAAGGATAGCAAGAAACATGGAAGTACCAAAATTTAATCTAATTCAGGCAATCACAATTTGATTGGAAAGGCCATTTTACAAATGCGGACTCTGGCTCGGACCTGTTTTAAACCGGTGTAGATCTCTAGCTGAGGGAAAACAGGAAGGAAGAAATTTTGAAGTTACTTTTAAGTGTAGAATTTCAGTGGTGTCATTTCCTTTCACATCCATATAAAATGTTGACCTCCTGCAAAAACCAATACTAGGGACATTCACAGTGTACAGTATTATGTGCATCTGTATAGGAGGTGAGTCTGAATTCTGTTCAAGTGTGTAGCCACTGAAACAAGATTTTTTTTTTTTTGTTTGAGGCAGAGTCTTACTGTGTCACCCAGGCTGGAGTGTGCAGTGGTGCAATCTTGGCTCACTGCAATCTCTACCTCCTGGGTTCAAACAGTCCCCCCACCTCAGCCCCCAGAGTGGGTAGGATTATAAGCACCACCATGCCTGGCTAATTTTTTTTTTTTTTTTTTGTATTTTTAGTAGAGATGGGGTTTCGCCATGTTGGCTAGGCTGGTCTTGAACGCCTGACCCAAAGTGATCTGCCTGCTTTGACCTCCCAAAGTGCTGGAATTACAGGCGTGAGCCACTGCGAAGGGCCTTGAAACAAGACTCTTAAGTGTACTGTCAAAATACCAAGAAGTTGAATCACAGAATAGTTTACCTGGGGCTGGGCTTAGTTCTTAGATTAGCTTTCTGTGTCGTGGTGATGTCATGTATCAGGAATCCTTAACTTAAAAAAAACTCAGTGATAAGTTTAAGTAGTCCACTATCTAAATGCAGTTGGGTGGGGAGGTGGAAAAAGTGATAGGGAGAGAAAAAAGAGAATTGTAGGAGAGAGAAGGAAGAAAAAGAAAGGTTGCTTTATTGCCACAGTTTTCTTTATTCGTAATTGTATTTGTATGAGCTTTTTCATTTCCAAGTGGAAGAAGCACAGCATTGAAATGTATTGACTCACATACCTGTCAAGTCCAAGGATTCTGATTGGCCTGGCATGATCGTGTGTCTGAACCCATCATATGACCAAGGGAAACGTGTACTCTCATTGGCTCTCCTGGGCCTTGGGTCTACCTTTTCCCCCAGTTGGTGAGACCAGTACCTAAACTCGTGGAATTAACAGAAAGCGTTAAAGAGAAGTAGGATCTGTCAAGAGGAGAAAAAAACGCTAGGCAGGCAAAACAGATGGCCTTTACTCAGTGTATGATCAGTGTCATACAAATTAATAATTAATAATTGAAGTTACTTTTAAATGTTGTAGAATTTCAGTGGTGTCATTTCCTTTCACATACATATAAAATGTTGACCTCATGCAAAAACCAATACTACAGACATTCACAGTGTACAGTGTTGTGTGCATCTGTATAGGGGGTGAGTTTGAATTCTGTTCAAGTGTGTAGCCACTGAAACAAGCTTTTTTTTTTTTTTTTGAGACGGAGTCTCACTCTGTCACCCAGGCTTGAGCGTGCAGTGGTGCAATCTTGGCTCACTGCAACCTCTACCTCCTGGGTTCAAACAGTCCCCCCACCTCAGCCCCCGGAGTAGGTAGATCAGGTCTGTGGCCTGCCACTTGTTTTATTTATTTATTTATTTATTTGTTTATTTATTTATTTGGCAGAGTCTCGCTCTATTGCCCAGGCTGGAGTGCAATGGTGCGATCTCGGCTCACTGCAACCTCCGCCTACCAGGTTCAAGCAATTCTCCTGCCTCAGCTTCCCAAGTAGATGGGATTACAGGCACCTGCCACCACGCCTGGCTAATTTTTTGCATTTTTAGCATTTTTAGTAGAGACGGGGTTTTACCATGTTGGCCAGGCTGGTCGCGAACTCCTGACCTCAGGTGATCCACCTGCCTCAGCCTCCCAAAGTGCTGGGATTACAGGCGTGAGCCACCATGTCCGACCTTTTTTTATTTTTTTATTTTAATTTTTAGATTCAGAGGGTACATGCACAGGTTTGCTATGTAGGTTTATTGCATGATGCTGAGGTTTGGGCTTCTAATGAACCAGTTGCCCAAGTAGTGAACATAGCACTAGATAGGTAGGTTTTCAACCCCTGCCCCCGTTTTGGAATCCCCAGTGTTTATTGTTCTTAATTTTGTGTCAGTGTGTACCCAGTGTTTAGTTCCTACTTATAAGTGAGAACATGCGGTATTTGGTTTTCTGCAGAAGCTTTCTTGACCTTCTCCTTTTATCTCTGATTGTCAGTTTCCTCTTAGTTTCATTTCTTTCCATAAGCAGCTGTGACCTCAGCCTGGGTCATTTCAGCTATTTCCTTGCCCTGTTGCTGTGTTACATTTAGGACTTCCCAATTCCCTTTGAGGGCTTCTTATCCTTAAAATGTTGCTGTCGCTAGGGCTTTTCATACCCTCTTTTGACATTTCACTGGTCTTCCACGGCAGTCATTTTCACTGTGTTTATCTGTCTGTACCTGGAGCGGTGTCTTTTTTTCTAACCCTGCATCATGTAATGATGATGTTCTGATAGGTGATTTTGTCATTGTGCAAACATCATAAAGTGTATGGTTGACCTTTGAACAAGGGAGGGATTAGGGGTGTTGGTCCCCAACACAGGCAAATCCACATATAGGCAGGGCTCCGTGGCCCTTGCCTGTAATCCCAGCACTTTGGGAGGCCAAAGTGAGAAGGTTGCTCGAGACCAGGAGTTTGAGACCATCCAAGCAACAAAGTGAGACTCCCATCTCTACAAAAATTTTAAAAATTAGCTGGGCATGGTGGTGTACTCTTGTAGTCCCAGCTACTAGGGAGGCTGAGGCAGGAGGATTGCTTGAGCCCAGGAATTTGAGGTTATGGTGACCTGTGGTTGTGCCAGTGCACTCCAGCCTGAGCGACAGAGCCAGATTCTGTTTTTAAAAAAAATCATATAACCTTTTTGACTCCCCCAAAATGTAACTACTAATGACCTGTTGTTGACCAGAAGCCTTACTGATAACATAGTCCATGAACGCATACTTTGTATGCTATATGTATGATATATTCTATTCTTACAATAAACTAGAGAAAGGAAAATAGTATTAAGAAAATTATAAGGAAGATAAAATATATTTACTATTCATTAAGTGGAAGTGGGTCGTCATAACATTCTTCATCCTCATTGTCTTCACGTTGAGTAGGCTGAGGAGGAGGAAGAAGGGTTGGTCTTACTGTCTCAGGGGTGACAAAGGTAGAAGAAAATCTGAATATGAGTGGACCCACACAGTTAAAACTCATGTTATTCAAGGGTCAACTACTTATACTAACCGAGGTGGTATAGCCTACTATACACCTAGGTTATATGTATAGCCTATTTTGCTCCTTGGTTACAAACCCCTACAGCCTGTTACTATACTGAATACTGTAGGCAGCTGTAACACAAGTATTTACAGCGGTATTTGTGTATCGAGACATATCTAAACATAGAAAAGGCACAGTAAAAATATGCTGTTACAATCTTACAGGACCACGATTGTATGTGCAGTTCATCATTGACTCAAATGTTACTGGCTGCATGACTGTACCTACTGGATCCATTGGGCACTTAAAACTTCAACACATCTAGAGCATTGCTCACCTGCCACCTTTCTTCTGACCAACCTCTTCCTCTGTCTGTATATCCCATCTTGGTGAATGATACTATTATCTATCCTTTTGTTCATTGTTTCAGCAGTTATTTATTGATTACTTACTGTGTGTCAGATAGTCTGTGGTATAATTTTATATCATTTTGTTCCTGATTCCTAGCACATAGCTTCCAAAATCTTTGGAATTTCCTGAGTGGTGGGAGTGTCTTCTTATTCATAATGAGCCCTTTTGGATCTTATCTGAGTTCATGCTAATGAAATGGCTCCTGGGGATGAGGGGCTGGACAGCCTCAGAATTGGGGGTGGTCCGGAGGAAGCAGTCAGGAAACTGCAGGATTGGAGGGTTGGAACTTTCAGCCCTCCACCACCACCAGCTCCAGGGAAGAGAGAGGGAATGGAAATTGAGTTCAGTCACGTGGTCAGTGATCTACTTAATCATGCCTATGCAATGAAATTGCAAACGAAGGCCCTGGAACTGTGAGGTTCGGAGAGCTGGGTTGGTGAACCCATGATGTGCAGAAAGGTGAGTGCCTATATTGCACAGAGGAAGAGAGGGCATGGAAGCTCTGTACTTCCTCTCCCCCATGCTTTGTGCTGTGAGTCTCTTCCATTTGGCTGTTCCTGAGTTGCACAGAGCTTTTCCATGTTCGATGACTTGTTCTAGTCAATTACTTAACTTGAAGTGGAGTTATGGGAACCCCTAAATTTGTAGTCAGCCTGGCAGAAGTGCAAGACTTGAGGCTGGCATCTGAAGTGGGGAAGTCTTATGGGACCAAGCCCTTGATTTGGGGAGTCTGCACTAACTCCGATAGTGTCAGAATTGAAATGAATGGTAGGACACCCAGTTAGTGTTGGAGAACATTTTTTAGAACTCAGTCTGCCTATAGTGTTTTTGAATACTGTGTCTATATACAGTATAGACTTAGTACCTGCCCTTAAGCTAGATAGGTGAACAAGCAATTATAATTTAGCTTTGTAAGCTATTCATGGACTAAGTCAGCAGCCTGTACTTTTTTTTTTTTTTTTTTTTTTGAGATAAAATCTTGCTGTGTCACCCAGGCTGGAGTGCAGTGAGATGATCATTGATCATGGCTAACTGCAGCCTCAACCTCCCAGGCTCAGGCAATCCTCTCACCTCAGCCTCCCGAGTGGCTAGGACCACAGTTGTACACCACCACACCTGGCTAATTAAAAAAAATTTTTTTGTAGAGATGGGATCTCACTGGTCTCAAACTCCTAGGCTCAAGCAGCCCTCCTGCCTCAGCCTCCCAAAGTGCTGGGATTAGAGGTGTGAGCCACTGCACCCAGCCTGGATTCTATCTGATGCTGAAGTCGGTGGCTTGATTCTGTCAATTCAGCGTCTGAAAGGTCATTTGAATTCACCCTTTCTAGCCCCACTGCTCTGGTCTTAGTCCAGGCCTTTATATATTTTTTCACTTTACTACTTTGCTCTTAATGGTTGCTGCTTCCTGACTCGTCTGGCTTCTCTGTTCCACTTCATTTTACACTCACATGTTGCCAAAATAATCTTTGTTATGTGCTGCTCCCACAATAAGATCTTTCCCTGTGCTTTTATCTCCTAAGGTGGTGGACCTCAAGCCTTTTGGTATCAAAACCCTTGTGTCCTCTTAAGTGATTGAGGTCCCCAAGGAACTTTTCTTCATGTGGATTTTTGTCTTATCATTGTCTGCCAGATTAGAAATTAAAACCGAGAAATTTATACTTAAAATAGCTGTAATAAACCTATTACATGTTAACATTAATAACATTTTTATGAAAACTGTTCACAAAACAAAAAAATTTAGTGAAAAGTGGCCTTGTTTTACATTTTTTGCAGATCTCTTTCATGCCTCACTGAATAAAAAGATGGCTGAATTCCATAACTGCTCCTGTAGTCAGTTTGTTGTGAAACGTTGTTTTGGTTGAAATAGTTGAAAATCTGGCCTTATACAGATATGTAGTTGGAAAGAACAGGAGTCTTTTAGTGGCATTTCCAGAAAATTGTGGTTATTTCGTGATACTGTACCAAAACTTGACACTGGGTAGTTTCTTAAGGATTGGTTGCAGTGTAGAATCTGAAGTCATATAAGTGAACTTTTTATCCTCTGTTACAATAAAATCTGTTGATCCATCCTATACTTTGAATGGCTATTTTACCCGTTTGATTTGACCAATACATACAACATCATGTATTGGTCATTTGGAAAATACTGGGTCACTGAGTTATGTAAATCTTACAAATGTTGACACATTTCATTAAACAATATCACAAAATCGTGTTTGTTATCACCACCCATCTTATTAGAAAATTCTTTAAATGTTGAAAAGCAGTCTAGCTCATAATGGCAGATACAAGTTTTCCAAAATTCTAATTTTCACCCCAAATTCAAATTTTATCATGAATAGCAAGTACTGTCAGTTGTTTTTCTTGCAGCATCAGGCTTGCTTTATTTTTGAGAAACTGTGCCAGATACCCAAATCTGAATAATCATAGTTTTTTTTGGTTGTTGTTTTGCCAAATAAAAATTGGGTTCCTGTAAAAAAAAAAATGGCTAGTTTAGCTCACAACTCAAATGATTGCACAGTAATTTTCTTGGACGTTGTTTGGTGTAGCACATAAATGCTTTGAGTATCTAGTCATACAAGCATTAAGCATGTGTACTCAAGGGCTGAGATTTAATAAAGTAATAATTTTTCATGATTCATCAAAGACATCCTGTTGTAAAACTGACTTTTTTTTTTTTATGTGAATGTTTGGCAGTGAAGAATCCAGTGACCACACTGGTACAGTTTGGTGCCACTGCTAAGGTGGGAGCAGTTTTACCCACCATTGTTTTTGTATCAGTGTAAATAAAATCACAGTGAAAAGAGCAGATCTTGCCTGAGTACCATCATGATGATATGGTTTGGCTGTGTCCCCACCCAAATCTCATCTTGAAATGTAGCTCCCATAATTCCCATGCGTTATGGGAGGGACCTGATGGGAGATAATTGAATCATGGGGGCGGTTCCCCCGTACTGTTCTTGTTGTAGTGAGTAAGTCTTAGGAGATCTGATGGTTTTCTAAGGGGTTTCCCCTTTCATTTGGCTCTCATTTCTCTCTTGCGGCGGCCATGTGAGACATACCTTTTTCCTTCCACCATGATTATGAGGCCTCCCCAGCCACCTGTAACTGTGAGTCCATTAAACCTCTTTTTCTTTATAAATTACCCAGTCTCGGTGAAAATGAACTAATACACGTAAGAATTTTGACCATCTGAACCCTCATGAAAGGGTCTTAGGACTCCCAGGGATCCGCAGACCACAAGAGAATTGCTGCCTTGTAGGATAAAATCTAAACCTTCACTCACAGTTTAGAGTGCATTATGCTGTATCCCTGTTGACCTTCCCCTTTTCCTCTTCTATTTCTCTTCCATCTGGATCTCACCATAGAATGTTCTTTTGTCACTTTAGCTTTACAATTTATTTCCCTTCTGCCTCCCCCTATCTGTCCCTTATCCTTTAGGCCTAACTGGGTGTTACTGAAGTGAAAATACCCGTACCTGCCGCAGCTATGAGTCATTTTCCCTTTGATTTCCAGCACTGAACTTTTGGCTCTACCTCTTTCCATCTATTTTCTAGGGACCTCTGATTTAAAGTTCCGAATTTACAAATCCCATCATAACAGGAAAGCATTTTACATCCCTCTTGTGACTTAAACTTAATTTATACTAATATTTTTCATTTTGAACCTTCTTATACCTAATTAAATGAAACATTTGAGCAAATAGGTGATGGGATATTGCCTTTTTTGGGGTCTTCTGTTCTGTCAGAAATGGTATTATAGTTAGGTCTAGCCCAGGGAAAAAACTGATTTCCTTTAACAGTTATTTGAATGATACCCATTTTCCTAATCAGGAAGGTTTCTTGGTATTATCTAGGTACTGGGTTTTATGCTGCCGAGTTCATCAGTTAAATGGCCTTTAGATAAAGGACAGGTTGGAGTTGTGCTCAGCTCATATAAAATGTGCTTTAGAAGGACTTCTGGTATTATCTGACCCACACTGCCCCTCATGTCACACATGTTTCTGCACGTACACAGGATGTGTACTGAGTACCCATCATGTTTCAGGGATTCTGCAGGTCTTTCACATATGCCATCTAAAATTTGTTTTTCACAATTTTGTGAGCTAGATGACAAGATCCTTGTGTTACAGATGAGGACCTCGAATTTGCTGCCATTTGTGTAATGAAAATATTAATGGCATAGTGAGTAGCTGAACTTAAATAAAAAATCATTGACTTACCACATAAATAATAGTATTATAACATTATAAAACAAGATTTGGTATAAATGAGCTTTCATCAGTATAGACACATCTCAGGCATTAGTCTACCTTGCCTAGAAGGAGCAGGAATTATTTATTGAGCACTGTTTTGGATATATACTGAAGTTCCCTCAAATTCTAATGTCTCGTAACTCTTCAGGCAGTTATGGTAATTGCTGGATATACCAGGAAGTTATGCCTGTAATTACTGCTCAGAAATGAAATATGTAAACTCTAGCATTATGTTCATACTGGTTTTATTATGAGATATATTACCTTTTAGATTTCTTATGAGATCTATTTTTTAGATTTAGCTTACAAAGCCATTAACTGTTATAAAATTATACTGTAAATTATAAGCTTTAGTTAGATGGGCCATTAGGCCCTAGCTTTGCTGGCAACTGTAACCTTTTATGATTGCAGTCAAAATGTAATCCAGATGCTCTTGGTAATAGACCATTGAGTCACAATATCCTGAATATTGTTTTGCAGGTTCAAAATGTTGGAAGAGATCTGAATCAGGATGATAAAATGACATTCACCCATCTGATTTTGGGCTTACTTCTTTGTGACATACCTAACCTGGTGATTAAATTCTTTTTTTTTTTGAGATGGAGTTTTGTTCTTGTTGCCCAGGCTGGAGTGCAATGGCATGATCTCTGCTTACCGCAACCTCCACCTCCCAGGTTCAAGCAATTCTCCTGCCTCAGCCTCCCGAGTAGCTGGGATTGCAGGCATGCACCACCACGCCCGGCTAATTTTTTGTATTTTTAGTAGAGACGGGGTTTCTCTGTGTTGAGGCTGGTCTCGAACTCCTGAACTCCTGACGTCAGGTGATCCGCCCGCCTCGGCCTCCCAAAGTGCTAGGATTACGGGCGTGAGCCACCACGCCCGGCCTCTGATGATTAAATTCTAAAACGAAGAGTTATTTAAAAGATTTTGTAGACAGTGGGGGTTGGAACTTGAAAGTGACCCATCAGCTATGTAGCTACTAGCATTTTCCTAAAAAGTCCTCAGTGAGGCAGCTGGACAAGGTTGAGAGGCAGGCAGCATAGCCAAGGGATTCTGGAGCCAAGCTGCTCAGCTACTGTCTTAGCCCACTTCGTGTTGCTGTAATAGAATACCTGAGGCTGGGTAATTTATAAAGAAAAAGGTTTATTTGGCTCACAATTCTGATGGCTAGGAAGGTCAAGTTTGAGCATCCGGTGTGGTCCTCAGGTTGCTTCCACTCAGTGTGGACTCCTGAATGTGATGTGGATGTGAAGAAACTGGAATCCTCATACATTGTTGGTGTGAATGTAGCTTGGTGCCGCTGCTGTGCTAAGGGGAGCTAGAGAGTGCAGAGGTCACATGGTGAGAGAGGTAGTAGGAGTGGGATGGGAAGGGGTCAGGTTCTTAACAGCCAGCTCATGTGAGAACTAAGAGTGAGAACTCACTCACTCTTGGGGAGGGCGTTAATCTATTCATGAAGGATCCACCCCATGACCTGAAAACACCTCCCACTAAGCCCCACCTCCCTACACTGCCACAGTGGGGACCAAATTTCAACCTGAGATTTGGTGGGGACACATAGCAGTTACTAGCTGTGTAACCATAAGCAAGCTATTTAACTTTTCTGTGCCTCAGTTTCCTCATCTATAGAATGAGGTCGATCACAGTTCCTATCTCATAAGATTGTTGTGAGGATGCTAAAACAGCGCAGTGCCTCACTAAGTAGTAAACACTGTATAAGAAATGATTGTTATTATTCTTATCACCTGTGATCCAAGCCTGGAATTTATAATTTAAGATACGAATGAAGTTATTATATGTAGTTCTGTTACCAGTTGATTATATGACCTCTCTTAATTTCTCAGTTGCTCTTTCCATCATCTGGAAACTTCGCCATTTGTTTTAACCTTTGAAGAGATGAGAGGAAAAGATGCATGATAGGCTTAAATTGCTCTCATCTACTTATAAAAAATAATTAGACATAACGTGGCCAGGCGCAGTGGCTCACGACTGTAATCCCAGCACTTTGGGAGGCCGAGGTGGGTGGATCACGAGGTCAGGAGTTCGAGACCAGCCTGGCCAACATGGTGAAACCCCGTCTCTACTAAAAATACAAAAATTAGCTGGGCGTGGTGGCGGGCGCCTGTAATCCCAGCTACTCGGGAGGCTGAGGCAGGAGAATCACTTGAACCTGGGAGGTGGAGGTTGCAGTGAGCCAAGGCCACACCATTGCACTCTAGCCTGGGTGACAGAATGAGACTCTGTCTCAAAAAAAAGAAAAAAATAGACATAATGCAAGATAACGTCATTAAAAAGTGGGCAAAGACCTGAGTAGGCATTTTTCCAAAGAAGATATCCAAATGGTCAACCAGTACATGAACAGATAGATGCTCAAAATTGTTAGTCATTAGGGAAATGGAAATCAAAACTATGAGAAAACCATTAGTATGGCTATCTTTTTTTTTTTTTAAAAGGAAAATAACAAGTATTGGTAAGGATGTGAAGAAACTGGAATCCTCATATATTGCTGTTGTGAATGTAGCATGGTGCCACAGCTGTGTAAAATAATTTTTCAGCTCCTCAATTAGATAGATACAGAGTTATATGGCTTAGCAATTCCATTCCTAGCTATATACCAAAAGAAAACAGGTGTTCAAACAAAAACTTGTACATAATATTCATAGCAGCATTATTTACCATAGCCAAAAGGTGGAAACAACCCAAATGTCCATCAACTTTTGTGCATCAGTGGACAATGTGGCATATTCATATAATGGGATATGATTCAGCTATAAAAAGAAACGAATGATATATGGTACAGTATAGGCGTACCTTGAAAGCATGTAGAATAAACATGAAAACATGTATAACATAGATGTACCTTGAAAACATGCTAAGTGAAGGAAGGCAATATACTGTATGGTTCCTTTTTTGTTTTTGAGAGGGAGTCTCGCTCTGTTGCCTAGGCTGAAGTGCAGTGGCATGATCTCAGCTCACTGCAACCTCTGCCTCCCAGGTTCAAGCTATTCTCGTGCCTGAGCCTCCCGAGTAGCTGGGATTACAGGTGCCCACTGTCGTGCCCAGCTAATTCTTTTGCATTTTTAGTAGAGACAGGGTTTCACCATGTTGGTCAGGCTGGTTTTAAACTCCTGACCTCAAGTGATCCACCTGCCTCAGACTTCCAAAGTGCTGGGATTACAGGTTTGAGCCATTGCACCCGGCCTGTATGGTTCCATTTATATGAAATACCCAGAATAGGCAAATCTGTGGAGACAGAAAGCAGATGAGTAGCTGGGGCAGAGCATAGGATTTCTATTTGGGGTGATGAAAATGTTCTGGAACCAGATACTGGTGGTGGTTGCACAACTTCATGATTGTCTGAGATGTCACTGAATTGCATACTTTAAAATCAGTTCAACAGTAAATTTTATGTTATTTGTATGATGCTGCAATTTAAAAAAAAAATATTTCGACATATTTATTCCAAGTTTACCTTAGTTGTAATTTTGCCAAAATACTTTCTTAAACCATTTTATTGTAATTTTAGGCTAAGATCATTTGAACTTTATATATAGTTGAATGAAATGTATCGTAGTTGTTTTATTCTCTTGTAAATCTAGAAAAGATGAAAAATGAAAGCCATGAGAGTTTTAAGTATGTCTTTGCTTTGTGCAGATATTCTCAAAGGGTATTGTGGAGCCCTTGGGGCTCCTTATGACCTTTTCAAAGGGTCTGCAGGTTCAGGTTATTTTCATAGTAATTGTTAAGAGTTATTTGCTTTTCAAAATTTTATTTATTTATTTATTTAGAGACGGGGCTTTGCTCTGTCCCCAGCCTGGAGTGCAGTGGTGCAATGACAGCTCACTGCAGCCTCGACTTCTGGGCAAAAGTGATCCTCCTGCCTCTCAGCCTCCCAACTGGGACTGCAGGGAGGCATTGTTTTACATTTACATGCCACCATGCCCACTAGTTTTTTTATTTTTCATAGAGATGGGGTTTTGCCACATGTTGCCCAGGCTGATCTTGAACTCCTGGGCTTAAGTGATCCACCCCCATCTCGGCCTCCCAAATTCTGAGATTACAGAATTTGTAAGCATAAGCCACCACACACAGCCTATTTGCTTTTTTTTTTTAACTCTTTCTCTCCACAGGTGTAAAGTATAGTTTTCCAAACGCTCTATAATATATGATGGTGTAGTCTCTTTGTTGGCTAATGGTCTATGTACTTGTATATGTCTGGGTTTTTTTGTTTTTTTTTTTTACAATTCTCTAAGGTAAGCTCTTTGTGATCCTCAATAATTTTTAAGTGTATAAAAGAGTCCTGAGGCCAAAAAGTTTGAGGACAAAATGTCTTGGTAAAAAATGTATGTGCCAATAATGAAAAAGCATATACGAACTACTTGTATTATATATTTTTGAAAACAGAAGGAAAATAAATTGTAAGCCAAATGACTCTTTTGGCTGCTTAGCTTTTATCATCTTTACTGCTTCAGAGGTTACTAGATTTGGAACCAAAGTGTACTTTTTGGGACACGGTAGGTTTCTGGTTTTAAAAAAGGATGTCTGGTATTGATTAAATCTATAGTTTTGAACTTTCTAATCCAGCAGCTCTGCAGAGTAGGTACTGATACTTGGATTTTATAACCAGGGCACAAAATGGTTAAGTAACTTATCTGTGGTCCGACAGCTAGTAAGTGGCAGGTCTGGTGTTTGGATCCATGAAGTCTGTTTCCTGAGTCTGCACTGTTCACAGTATGCGATCTGTATAATACCGCTCCTTATGTACACTGTATAATAATAGCTCCCTGGGAATGTATGTGTGAAGTTCCCATTTGGAAGGCTGGCATCGTAGTACTGCACTGATAGTGGTGGCAGTGATTGTGAGGTGGGTTGGGTTCTGGTGCCTAAGGCAGGGTCTCCAGCAAGCAGATGGTTAGAAGAGAGATAGGGAGCAAGGATAGGAGGATGGGCTGCTATAGGGGCCAGACCTCCTGCCCAGGATATTTCTGGTCCAGTTCGAAAGTTGGACCTTTCCTTCCTAGAGATTGGCTCCACTTATGGCTTTATAGTAGGACCTCTTCCCCTTCTGGAGTCCTTTGGAGCAAGATGCATTTTCACAGTTTTCTCCCAACCTCTTTACTTGAGTCTAGCACTTAACTGCCTTTGAACTTCTCTGAGGGTTTTTACTACCAACTAGAAATGAAAGAAAAAGTTGAAGAGGGAGATGGTATTCAAAAGATAAGTGGTACAAATTGGAGTCTTTTAGGATTCATATTATTGAAACGCAATTTGTCAACCTCCCTAAGAGGGTCACATCACTGTGGTGTGGGCCCCCCCAAGGCATGTCATCACTGAGGTTAGGATGGGCTCTCTGCCATGAGGAGTAAGCCAGTGCCTCCAGCTACTGGCTAGAAACAGGGAGTGTTGCCAGGAGATCTGCACTGGGGCTGAAGGATGTCCCCACCTACTTCCCTTTTGCTCTTCTTACTATCAGTCTTTACTACCGCAGATCCCTTTCTAGGGTCCACGACCTTTGCTGGGGTAAAGTGGGATGCAGGGATGGGGCCTGGGGATGCTCTAGGCAGTTTGCATGAAGGAGTGGCTCCATGGGTGTTAAAGATTAGGCCTTCTGGTACTTTCTTCTCCACTTGTACTTTGAGTTAAAGGCTCTTACCTCAAGAGATTTTCTTTACTCTGTGGCCATATCTGTAACTGTCCTTAACTCTCTGTGCATGGCAGCCCCAAACCTTCCCAGTGAAACAGTGCAAGCTCAGAGCCTTGCAGGTCAGTGACCCCACACTTGGCACAGGAATTCCAGGGAAAAGTGTGAAAGGGCAGTAGGTGGCTCCTCCGTCCTGCTTCTTTGAAAACCTCTGACCTAAAAGGTTTTTGAAGCTGAATATTTGAAGAAAATGTGTATGGGATTGTAGAGATAGATGCCTAGGCGGCTGAAGGGGGTGTGGCAAGTGGATGGCCTCCCTCAGGGCTCCTTTCCACCTGTGGTGGCCACAGGTTCAAGACTCCTGTCCAAACATTCTGGTTTGTTTATGTGTTCCAGAAGCAGACAGAGAAGAAGGTATTGTATTTTTTGAGACAGTCTCGCTCTGTTGCCCAGGCTGGAGTGCAATGGTGCGATCTCTGCTCACTGCAGGCTCCGCCTCCTGGGTTCAAGCGATTCTCCTGTCTCAGCCACCTGAGTAGCTGGGATTACAGGTGTGTGCCACTATGCCTGGCTAATTTTTGTATTTTTAGTAGAGATGGGGTTTCACCACATTGGCCAGGCTGGTCTTGAACTCCTGGCCTCAAGTGATCCACCCGTCTTGGCCTCCCAAAGTGCTGAGATTATAGGTGTGAGCCACCGTGCCTGGCCCAAACTGGTATTATATCTGCATGAAAAAGGGTCACTGTGCCAATACTTTTTTCATTTAAGTTTTTTTTTTTTTGAGACGGAGTCTCGCTCTGTCACCCAGGCTGGAGTGTCGTGGTGCGATCTCGACTTACTGCAACCTCCGCCTCCCGGGTTCAAGCAATTCTCCTGCCTCAGCCGCCCGATTAGCTGGAATTACAGGCATGCGCCACCAAGCCCAGCTAATTTTTTTGTATATGTAGTAGACATGGGGGTTTCACCATATTGGCCAGGTTGGTCTTGAACTCCTGACCTTGTGATCCACCCACCTTGACCTCCCAAAGTGCTGGGATTACAGGCGTGAGCCACCGCTCCCGGCCCTCATTTAAGTTTTAATATGTTTGTGGGTAGAAAACGTCTTAATTTTTTTTTTTAAATCTCAGAAAATGACGTGTTGGTGTTGAGATCTCTCTTGAGTGGCTTCATCATTTATTCGTATGCCCAGCGTAGAAGCTTATTCTTTATTCTGAATTCCTTCCTCCCCCTTACACCTGATTTAATTGTGCACTATTGATCTGGCTTAGTTCTGGAACTTCCCTCACTCTCACTCAGGTGTTGCCCTAGACTCATACGTGCTCTCTCTCCAGCCAGTTTTGCCCTCTCCATATCTTTTTCCATTAGAGCAGTAGTTGTCAAACTTTTTGATTAAAACTGAGAGGCCAGGTGCAGTGGCTCATGCCTGTAATCCCAACAGTTTGAGAAGCCCAGGTGGTAGGATCACTTGAGCCCAGGACCAGCTTGGACAACATAGTGAGACCTTGCCTCTACCAAAAAGTAAAAAAATTAGCCAGGGGTGGTGACATGTGCCTGTGGTTCCAGCTATGTGGGAGGCTGAGGTGAAAGGATTGCTTCAGCCCAGGAGTTGGAGGCTGGATTGAGTCGTGATTGTGTCATGACACTCTAGCCTGGATTATAGAGCAAGACACTGTCCCAGAAAACAAAACAAAACAAAATCTGAGAAATTACTTATTCCCTAATTTATGATTTGGTTATTAACTTACTTAAAATGAAAAATAAACCCATGTAAAGTTAGTATACATAGCTTTTTAATGAAAATCGCTTTTTTTCCCCCAAAACAACAACATAAAATGTAGTCGGAAGAGTGGCCATGGTTCACTTATGTGTTGCAGACCTCCTTAATGTCTGGCTGGATGGAAGAGTTTCTCATCCAGTGCATACATGCATGAGTCATCACAGCCAGGTCTCAACCCCATCAGACAACACTCTCTTTTTGTAGTAAGTCTTTGGTAATGCTTCCTTTATTCTTATGAAATGTATTCATCTCAGAATTCAAATGAAAGTAACATACTAACATGATAGTAGTTCAGTGTGTCATTGTTGTCTCAGCTACACTAGGATCACATGCTCACTAGGTCAGGTGCACTGAGAATGCAGTGGCTGCAAATGCACACGGTAGAGGTACATTACTTGGTGATTCAAATATCAAGAAGGGCATTAGATGTAATGACATGTTCTCTAAAACTGTGAGCAACTTTTGGTAAAATACAAAACAGTCTTTTGATTTATGTGGTAATTATATTCCTAGCAAATTGAATGTGTAGTAAAACTTGGAAAAAGTCTTTTGTGATTCTATGTGAAATGGAATTTGGTTTTAGGTTCCGATAATTATACATGGGGTTTTCCCCTACATGACTATCTAGAGAAACATTCAAAAGTCATATGGGACAATTCCTGATATGGGACTGTTCTGCACAACCTGTTAAAAAAATGCCAGTGGTGCCTCCCAGCGAATGAGACCACCAAAAATACCCCACGGATTTTCACACATCCATTAGGGAATGGTACATACCTATTAAGAACACTGATAAATGGAATCTTGGCTGTATTTTTTTTCTTGTTTTTTGTTTGTTTGTTTGTTTGTTTTGAGACAGAGTTTCAATCTTGTCACCCAGGCTGGATTGCAGTGGTGATCTTGACTCACCGCAACCCCCGCCTCGCGGATTCAAGTGATTCTTCTGCCTCGGCCTCCGGAGTAGCTGGGATTACAGGCGCCGGCCACCACGCCCGACTAATTTTGTATTTTTAGTAGACACGGGTTTCACTGCGTTGGTCAGGCTGGTCTTGACCTCCTGACCTCAGTGCTGGGATTACAGGCGTGAGCCGCTGTGCCCGGCCTGTTTTGTTTTTTTAAGTTGGATGATAATTTAAAAAATAACTTACAATACAGCCTGACCAACATGGTGAAACCCCATCTCTACTAAAAATACAAAAATTAGTAGGCATGGTGGCGCACGCCTGTAATCCGAGCTACTCAGGAGGCTGAGGCAGGAGAATTGCTTGAGTGAGGTTGCAGTGAGCTGAGATTGCGCCATTGCACTCCAGTCTGGGCGACAAAGCGAGACTCCGTCTCAAATAAATAAATAAATAAATAAATAACTTACAATAATAATTACTTGAATCTCACTGTTAACCAGTGTTAATATTTTGTTGTATATCCTTTTTGTCCTTTTTTGTACATTTGTAGTTTTTTTCCATTCAAAAGTGGGATCATTTAAGAATTTAAAAAGAATCGATGTCTTGGCTGGGCACAGTGACTCACGCCTGTAATTCCCAGCACTTTGGGAGGCCGAGGTGGGCAGATCACCTGAGGTTGGGAGTTCAAGACCAGCCTGACCAACATAGAGAAACTCCGTCTCTACTAAAAATACAAAATTAGCCAGAGCGGTGGTGCATGCCTGTAATCCCAGCTACTCGGGAGGCTGAGGCAGGAGAATCGCTTGAACCTGGGAGATGGAGGTCATGGTGAGCTGGGCAACAAGAGCGAAACTCTGTCTAGAAAAAAAAAAAAGAATTGATGTCTTGATGCTACTTAATTTTACCTAATTCACGTGTTTTTAAAAATCATAACAAAATCAGTTTTATTCTTCATTCTATCATACAATTAGTACAATCTCAGGTAAGATGCAAACAATGTATACTCATAAGTGTCTTTTTAACATGAAAACTGGTGCTACCTAGGGAAGTACAAATGAAACCACAATGAGATATCACCTCCAACATGTTAGGATGGCCATTATAAAAAAGACTGAAATAATAAGAATTGGCCAGGATATGAAGAAAAGGGAACGCTTGTACACTGTTGGTGGGAATGTAAATTGATATGAAGCAGTTATGGAAAACAATATGGAAATTCTTCAGAACATTAAAAATAGAACTACTGTATGACCCAGCAATCCCTATACCCAAAGGAAATGAAATCAGCATCTTGGGAAGATATCTGCACTCCCATGTTCCTTGTGGCATTATTCCCAATAGACAAGATATGGAAACGATTTTTTTTTTTTTGAGACGGAGTCTCCTTCTGTTGCCAGGCTGGAGTGCGGTGGCACAAACTCGGCTCACTGCAACCTCCGCCTCCCAGGTTCAAGCAATTTTTCTGCCTCAGGCACCCGAGTAGCTGGGACTACAGGTGCATGCCACCACGCCCAGCTAATTTTTGTATTTTTAGTAGAGATGGGGTTTCACCATGTTGGCCAGGATGGTCTCGATCTCTTGACCTCGTGATCCACCCGCCTCAGCCTCCAAAGTGGTAGGATTACAGGCGGGAGCCACCACGCCTGGCGGAAACGATTTAATAAGTGTCTGTTGCCAGATAAATAAATAAATTGGGGCATATACATCATACAGTGGAATAGCCATTAAAAAGGTGATCCTGTCATTTGTGACAACATAGATGAACCTGGAGGGCATGGTGCTAAGTGAAATAAACTAGAAAAAGAAAAGAAAAATATTGCAAGATCTCACTTATATGTGGAATCTGAAATAAAGCTGAATATGTAAGAATAGAGTGGCTGAGTGGTTATCGGGGGAAGGGGAAGTGGGAGATGTAGGTCAAAGGGGACAAAGTTGCAGTTACATAGGATGAATAAAACTAGAGATCTAATATTTAGCATGATGACTCTGCCTAATATTGTATTGGAAAATTTGCTGAGAGTAGATTTCAAGTACTCTTAACACACACACGTAGCTATGTGAGGAGATGGATGTATTACTTCTGACTGTAGTAGCCATTTCACTGTGTATGTGTATAACAAAACATCATGTCGTATACCTTAAATTATACAATAAACAAAGAAGAGGTGCCGGTTTGAAGGGGCGAGGACAGAGCATGGACTTGCGGAAAGTTAGGTGGCCTTGGTGATTTAATCTCTCAAACCTTCGGTTTTCTTATCTGTAACACGTATTAGAGAAACTGTGTGTTGTCGGAACCTACCCCTCAGTGGGAGTAATCCCAGCTGTTTGTCCTCAGCTTATTTCTAACTGAACTGCCGGCTTCTCAAGAGCAGCCAGGATGTCACCTTTTCATCACCTAGCACCAGCTCAGGACCTGGCTCATTAATTTATTGAACAAATGAATGTGGCAGAAAATTTGCTATTGGTGTTGGACTGTGTTTAAACTTTGTTTCATGTTTATCATAGTTAAACCTCCATCAGAGGTAAACAACTATGTTAATTATTACATCAAACTTCTGTACATCTTGCCCCAAATGGGATCATTTATTCGTTCTGGATAAAATGTTTTTGAAGTTTTTAGCACACCTGATAGTTGTATTTCTTCTAGATTGGGCTTGGATATTGTTATTACTCAGGAATCTGGTTGAATGTTTGATTGTATAACTCTGCCTTTGACATATGTAATTAAATGAGTTTGTATTTAATGTGTTCCTTGAGGCAGCCAGGTGTATTTACCTCAGAACTGTTGAAGGCTTGCCATGTCTCTAGGACTCATTGGTACCTTTAAGGCATCTCTACAGGTATGATTTTCTTTTACTGTGGATTCTTTTTTTCTTTCAAAAGTTTTTCAGCTGTTAGATATTTAGCAGCTCAGTCTGTTTGAATGATTTAATGTGTTACTATTGAAAATTACTTTGAAATACAATTTGACTCTTTTCAAGAGAGTTTGGATTCTGAAGGCCCACAGCGTATAGGCTGAAACAGTGGTTCTCAAATCTAGCATGCATTCACTGGATCTGGGACAGGATCCAACAGTTTGCATTTCTAACAAGTTCCCCATTAATGCTGGTGCTGTTGGTCTGGGGACCAGACTTTGAGAACTATTGGGCTAAAGTGTGGAAGACAATTAAAAGTAATAATATGGAGGCGAAATGGGGCCCAGTGTGTTTGGGAACAGGATCCCTTTGTGCTCTCCACAGACAATAGAGCAGTAAAGAAAAACTGGTTTTGGCACCTGAAAAGAAGGAAAATAGACATAAACTTTAGAAAATACTGTATGATAGTTGCAGTGGTCCTTAAAATTAAGATAGGAGAAGAGATTTGGAAATAATTTAATTTTAAAAAGTTTATTTTACCTTTTTTATTATAGGAGTAATGCATGTTCATAATGGAAAGTGTCATAAATACAGAAACGTTTCTATTCTAAAAGAGAGGAAAAATTTCCCCAAAGTATCTTCTGACATTTTTGGCAATGTCCATTCAGTATCTCTTTTATGTGTAGGACTTTTGTTTTTGTTTTGCCATGAAATAAAGTTTTTATTGTCAAAATAATATATGCTCATTATAATGAAAGAAAAAGAAAGATCATAAAGGACACTCACTCTTTCCAGAAACAATACTGATAACATCCTGAAGTTTATTATTTGATATCTCTTTATGTGAATATATCCATTTATGTGAATTTACCTTGACCATATGGTTTTATAACCTAATTTTTTCAGTCACTATCTTTTCATATCATTAGATGTAATTCTGAAGCATCTTTTTTAGGCGCAGAGTATCTTACTCTGAAAAACTTAGTTGTACCTGATGCTTTTCATCCACTGGCCCCTCCCATTTCTCATTTCTCTACTAGGAATTTGTAGGTCAAAGAGCATGTAAAAATCTTGATATGGGCCAGGCACGGTGGCTCAAGCCTGTAATCCCAGCACTTTGGGAGGCTGAGACAGGGGGATCACGAGGTCAGGAGACCGAGACCGTCCTAGCCAACACGGTGAAACCCTGTCTCTATTAAAAAAAAATAAAAAAAATTAGCCAGGTGCAGTGGCGGGCGCTTGTAGTCCCAGCTACTTGGGAGGCTGAGGTGGGAGAATGACTTGAACCCGGGAGGGGGAGCTTACAGTGAGCCGAGGTTGCGCCACTGTACTCCAGCCTGGGCGACAGAGCGAGACTCTGTCTCAAAAAATAAAAAATAAAAAATAAATCTTGATATGTATTACCAGATACCCACAAAGGGCATAGAAGTTTCTGTTCCCACTAGTAGCTGTGTGCCTTTACCCAGACCCCAAGTCTATGCTCATTGCCGGTTTAATAATTGCCAGCCTGATAGGTGAAAATAGTATCTTTTCATTCACTTCTTTTACTGATAAGAAGCTTAGCACTTTTTTTCATGTGTCAGTTGGTCGTTTAAATTTCTTTTCTTTTGAATTTCTGCTCTTGTCCTTGTCACATTTTCTTTTGGGGTTAATCTTTTTTCTTGATTTATATGAACTCTTCATACTTAGGGACATTAATTCCTTATGTCATATGCTTCAGATATTTGTTTCCAAAATTTCATTTGCTTTTAAAACTAACTTGTGGAATTGTTTTTCTTTCATAGAAGTGTTTAAGTGTTTCATAGAAGTGCCATCCACTATGATTTTCCTTTTTTTTGTTTTTTTTTGTTTGACATGGAGTTTTGCTGTTGTTGCCCAGGCTGGAGTGCAGTGGCACGATCTCGGCTCACTGCAACCTCTGCCTCCTGGGTTCAAGCGATTCCTGCTAATTTTTTTATTTTTAGTAGAAACAGGGTTTCACCACGTTGGTCAGGCTGGTTTCAAACTCCTGACCTTAGGTGATCCCTCCGCTTCGGCCTCCCAGAGTGCTAGGATTACACGCATGAGCCATTGCGCCTGTCCTGGTTTTCCATTTTTAAGGATTTCTGCTCATGGTGTCAAATGAGAACATCCCCTGTCACTTCAAGATTTTACGAATATTAACCTGCATTTTCTTCTACAACACTTTCTCTTTTTTAAAAAACGTTTTTAAAGATGGAGTTTTGCTAAGTTGCCCAGGCTGGTCTTCAACTCCTGGGCTCAAGTGAACCTCCCACCTCAGCCTCTCAAAGCGCTGGGATTATAGGCATGAGCCACCATGCCCAGCCTCTGCCACACTTCCATGATTTCATTTGTTCAGTAGGGTCTTTAAACTGTCTGTAGTTTGTTTTGATGCAAGCAAATACATTTATTTTAGTGTGGCCAAATGTAATTTACATTTTTAAATATTGAATTATTTTGGTTGCACTGTGCAAACATTAGGCAAATTTAGGTATAAAGTTGGAAAAAGCCACTAAGTGTCACACTGTTCTGAGGAGCACTGGGAATTCTGAGAAGGCTTAAAGAGTTTGCCATGGTTTTCTGTCCTTGTGATAGTTTGTTCAGAATGATGGTGTCCAGCTTCATCCATGCCCCTACAAAGGATGTGAACTCATCCTTTTCTATGGCTGCATAGTATTTCATGGTGTATATGTGCCACATTTTCGACAGAAAACCAAACACTGCATGTTCTCACTCATAGGTGGGAATTGAACAATGAGAACACTTGGACACAGGGTGGGGAACATCACACACCGGGACCTGTCGTGAGGTGCGGGGAGGGGGGAGGGATAGCATTAGGAGATAAACCTAATGTAAATGACAAGTTAATGGGTGCAGCGCACCAACATGGCACATGTATACATATGTAACAAAACCTGCACGTTGTGCACATGTACCCTAGAACTTAAAGTATAATTAAAAAAAAAGAGTTTGCCATGGAAGTGGAGGTCAGGAGAGGGGAGAACTGAGCAAGTATGTGGGTATTTCCAGCTCCTTCAGCGCACCAACATGGCACATGTATACATATGTAACAAAACCTGCACGTTGTGCACATGTACCCTAGAACTTAAAGTATAATTAAAAAAAAAGAGTTTGCCATGGAAGTGGAGATCAGGAGAGGGGAGAACTGAGCAAGTATGTGGGTATTTCCAGCTCCTTCTCCCAAGAACTGCAGGCTTAGATGGGCAGCTGTCTGGTAGGCAGATCTTCTTGGGCATCTAATAATAAGCTGTTCAAAATTAACATAGCCAAAGCAGAATTCTTTTTTTTTTTTTTAAGACAGAGTCTCACTTATCACCTAGGCTGGAGTGCAGTGGCATGATCTCGGCTCACTGCAAGCCTCGCCCCCCTGGTTCAAGGGATTTTCTTGCCTCAACCTCCCGAGTACCTGGGATTACAGTTGTGTGCCACCACGTCCAGCCAATTTTTATGTTTTTTAGTAGAGACAGGGTTTCGCCCTCTTGGCCAGGCTGGTCCCAAACATCTGGCGTAAAGTGATCCACCCGCCCAGGCCTCCCAAAGTGCTGGGATTACAGACTTGAGCCACCGCACCCAGCCCAAAACGGAATTCTTGATGCTGTCCCCACCCTAATGCGCACACTGCAGTCCTTTCTCGTCTTAGTAAATAGCACTGTCAAACACCCATTTAGGCAGGCCAGAAACTTCAAAGGTGTCTTTGATTCCACTCTTCCACCACTTTATATCTACTCCATCATGAAGTCTTGTAGACTTTCTGTCCAGAATATATCCTGAGTCTGACCACTCCTAATCATTTCCACTGTTAAAACATTAGTCTAGGCCACCACTGTCTCTCACATGGGTGTTTATTGTGGTCTTCTGGACGTTGTCTTGGTTCCACTTTGTCTCTCCCTGTAATCTGTTTCACATAGTAGCTTCTACAGTGTAAATAAGATCATATTATTCCCTTGATTAAAACCTTTCAAAGACTTCCCATTACATTTAAAATAAAATCCAGGCCTTACTATAAAAGATCCACTTGTCTGGCCTCTGTGCTTCTCCAGTTTCTTCCTTCTGCACTCCCCTTGTCTACTTTGCGGTAGCCTAACATGTCTCTTTCTATCCCTTGAACAGGTTCTTTTCTTTCGTTGGGTCTTTATACAGGCTGAACCTCCTCTAGAACTAACTAGAAACTACCTCTGATGTCTTCTCAAAGAGACTTTCCTTGACTATCCCCAGGCACATGAAGAAGCCCCACACACCCCCTCTAGTCACCATCTATCTTGTTAACCTTACTTATTTTCTTAGAGTGGGGTTTTGTATGTAAATTGATCTTCTTTATTTGTTTACTGGTTTATTAGCTGTCTTCCTATTCGAGAATGTAAGCTCCCGGAGGACACTCTGTTTTGTTCACTTCTGAATCCCTAGCACTTAGCCCCGTGCTTGGCCCATGACATTTGTGGTAAGTACTAGGTGACCATTTTTGGAACTGTTCCCACCCCACGGCCTGCATTCACACTTTAATCACAGCAGCTCAGCTTTTATATCGTGAGCTTCAGTGGGAGGTTTTGTTTACAGAAAGTTTTCTTGGTTGACAAAAGCCTGAAGATGATTTTCTTGGAAGATGAGGATTTATTCTAAGGATATGTGAGGAAGCAAAGTTTTTGTTGTTGTTGTTGTTGTTGTTGTTTTGGAGGGGCGGTGGGGGATCCGAGTCTCGCTTTGTCATCCAGGCTGGAGTGTAGTGGCGCAATCATGGCTCACTGCAACCTCTGCCTCCCGGGTTTAAGGGATTCTCCTGCCTCAGCCACCTGTGTAGCTGGGATTACAGGCATGCGCCACCACGCCCAGCTAATTTTTGTATTTTTAGTAGAGACAGGGTTTCACGGAAGCAGAGATTTTCTGACAGTGTTCCATCTACTTCATAATGTATTGTTGATGTGGTTCTTGATTTTTTAACCTGAAGGAATAAGCATGAAAATAGCAAAATGATTTTTCACAGTTCCTGTCCAAGAGTACTTTTTCTTTACATGTTGAATTACCTACCATAGATTGTTTTATCCTATAATTAGAAAGATTATGAGATTACATCATCTTATATTTACCCTTAAAGAGTGTTTCCCGAATCATAAGCCAAAGCCTTTGTATAACCTTATTATGTAAATATTTATGTTTCAGGTGTGTTATTCCCTTTGTGTGTGTGTGTATCTATATACATATATATGCATAGTATTTGTGTTCTCTTATTCCCTATGACATTGTAAACATTCTAGTTGATGATGTCTGTGCTTCCATTGCAACTCTTCACTGCATGGGTACTCTGATGTGTATGGCTTGCTGCTCCCCAGATATTCGTTGACTTTGTGACATCTGTCCTAGGACAGTTTCACTATTTTAGTTTTTGGCTACTCAGTTAATTAGAAATGCATCTCAGTTGTATTTTAAGTTATTGCTTTCTACATTTTAATTAGTAAATACAAAGAGATTGCCTTTAGTTTTTGTTATGTGTATTTTCAGGTTATGTTACTGGGAGTACAAAGTTTTACAATTGTTGCTTTCATTGTGGATTATAGGTTTTATGAAAATAAAATTTATCATATTTACAGTTTTTGCCTTGAAATGCTTATTAAATTTAGCAATCCTCCCTTTTTTGTGTGTTTTTTGATCCTTATCCTTTTTTTTTTTTTTTTTTTTTTTTTGAGATGGAGTCTCGCTCTGTCACACAGGCTGGAGTGCAGTGGCGGAGCTCACTGCAAGCTCCGCCTCCCAGGTTCATGCCATTCTCCTGCCTCAGCCTCCCAAGTAGCTGGGACTACAGGTGCCCGCCCCCACGTCCAGCTAATTTTTTTGTATTTTTAGTAGAGACGAGGTTTCACCGTGTTAGCCAGGATGGTCTTGATTTCCTGACCTCGTGATCTGCCTGTCTGGTCCTCCCAAAGTGCTGGGATTACAGGTGTGAGCCACCGCGCCCAGCCCATCCTTTTGTTTTTAATCTGTCATTTTATTTTAGGTGCATTTCTAGTTCGCTTGGCCTGCTGTCTTTTTCATAACACTTTATTCCTATGTAATAGATATAATGTTCTTTTGCATTTTATTGTTTCTAAAGCAAATATCTTCTAATTAAGAAAAATAACTTCTAGTTAATTTATTTCAAGGGAAAGCAGTGGGGGTTTTATTCCTCTGGATGTTTGTTGTCTTGTGTCCTGTGGAATATTTTCTTTCTGTTTTTGTTCTTTTCTTTCTCTAACTCAGGACAGTGCTGAGGAATGTTTTCATTGGTGCCATATTTTCTTTTTCTTTCTTTTCTTTTTTCTTTCTTTCTTTTTTTTTTTTTTTGAGACAGAGTCTCTCTCTGTTGCCCAGGCTGGAATGCAATGGCGCAATCTCGGCTCACTGCAACTTCTGCCTGCTGGGTTCAAGCGATTCTCATGCCTCAGCCTCTCGAGTAGCTGGCATTACAGGCACGCACCACCACACCCGGCTAATTTTTGTGTTTTTGTAGAGAAAGGGTTTCGCCACGTTGGCCAGGCTGGTCTCGAACTCCTGACCTCAAGTGATCCACCCGCCTCAGCCTCCCAAAGTGCTGGGATTGCAGGCGTGTGAGCCGCTGTGCATGGCCTGGTGCCATACTTTCTGCATTTTTCTTTAAGGAAGGTTCCAAATGTCTGAAGTTCAGCAAAAGGTCCTGCCCAGACTTTTGGAGAGAAAACACAGCAAAGCAATCAGTAGGTTAATGACTGCATGGTTTCTGGACCAAATTATCCTCATCTAACACTTAGAACATTAAGTTGTAAACCAGAGTCGGCACAGCCAGGGTGGAGATTACTTATTTGTATCCCTTGCTCGCAGGTTATTTAATGTTCTCTGTTGTATCAAAGTTTAGTCGGGTATATTAATTAGTCAGCTTTTGCTAAATTATGTTGTGGTAACAATCTCCAAATCTCAATAGTTTACGACAACAAAACTTTGTTTCTCAGTTTAAGGCTCTTTGTGGGCTTCATGCCATGGTAGAACCTCAAAAGTGGCATGTGCCATTTCAACTCATACTTCATTGGCCAAAAGCAAGTCACGTGGTCATGCAGGGCCTCAGTAAGCAAGAAATATTTACCCCCCTGGGGATGGACAGGTAGGAAAGGGTCTGATAAGGAAGGGGCAGCAAATATTTGGATAACAGTACTATGTGTTTGTATGGAGTGATATTTAAGAACGTTTCCTAGGTATTTTGAGGGGTATTGAAGCTGAGAGGTTGGGGCAGGCAGGAAGCTCTGCAGCCTGTAGCCTATGGTATCAAGCTTCATGAGAACGAGAATTAACTAGTTACATCTTTATTACCATTTTTGGCATCTCTGCAGACAGTGGATCTAATGCATGATAGCTGATTAATAAATGTTTGTTGAATTAGTGAATAAAATAGCAAGAAAGTAACATATTCTGAGGCAGGAGAATTGCTTGAACCGGGAGGCAGAGGTTGCAGTGAGCTGATATCATGCCATTGCACTCCAGCCTGGCGACAGAGTGAGACTCCGTCTCAAAAAAAAAAAGAAAGTAAACAGATTATTTTCATGCTATTTGATGCCTTCGCTTAGTTTGGAACCAGTTTTTATTTTATTTTATTTATTTTTATTTTTTGTTTTGTTTTTGTTTTCGTGTTTTTTGAGACGGAGTCTTGCTCTGTCGCCCAGGCTGGAGTGCAGTGGCGAGATCTGGGCTCATTGCAAGCTCCGCCTCCCGGGTTCACATCATTCTCCCGCCTCAGCCTCCTGAGTAGCTGGGACTACAGGCGCCCACCACTATGCCCGGCTAATTTTTTTGTATTTTTAGTAGAGGGGTTTCACCATGTTAACCAGGGTGGTCTCGATCTCCTGACCTCGTGATCCACCCGTCTCGGCCTCCGAAAGTGCTGGGATTACAGGCGTGAACCACCGCGCCTGGCCTTGGAACCAGTTTTATAGAGCAGTTCCTACAATAGCACCTTTTATATTTAAAATGAAAAGTGCTTTCTTGGGGGTCATTTTGCCATACCAAAAGATTATGTGCTTAAAAAAACAAACTACATACTAATTACAGAAAAAAATTTAAATATGCATTAAATACAAGCAAGTAGAGGTTGTTTTCTATTTGGCTACTCAGGACAACTATTGGTGTTTTGTTATATATCCTCCTATATAATTCCTTTCTTTCTTTTCTTTTTTTTTTTTTGAGATGGAGTTTCACTCTTGTTGACCAGGCTGGAGTGCAATGGTGCAATCTCAGCTCACCGCAACCTCTGCCTCCCAGGTTCAAGCGATTCTCGCTCCTCAGCCTCCCTAGTAGCTGGGATTACAGGCATGCTCCACCACACCCGGCTAATTTTGTGTTTTTGGTAGAGGCAGGGTTTCTCCATGTTGGTCAGGCTGGTCTCGAACTCCCGACCTCAGGTGATCCACCTGCCTCGGCCTCCCAAAGTGCAGGGGTTACAGGCATGAGCCACATAGCGCCCAGCCTCTTTCTTTTCTTTTCTTTCTTTCTTTTTTTTTTTTTTTGAGATGGAGCCTCTCTCTGTTGCCCAGGCTGGAAGAATACAGTGGCACCATCTTGGCTGACTGTAACCTCTGCCTCCCGGGTACAAGTGATGCTTGTGTGTCAGCCTCCCAAGTAGCTGGCACTACAGGTGCGCACCACCACACCCAGCTAATTTTTGTATTTTTAGTAGAGACGGGGTTTCATCACATTGGCCAGGCTGATCTGACCTCAGGTGATCCACTCACCTCGGCTGCCCAAAGTGCTGGGATTACAGGCTTGAGCCACCACCCCCGGCCCTTTTTTTTTTTTCCCCATATGGTTTCTGAACATTGTTTATATTTATTGTCACACTAGGATCACTTAGTTTTGTACTTTTAGTAGTATCTATTGCTTTATTTGTTATGTTGCCAATCGGCAGTTGTAAAGGTCGTAGATGAAATAGACAAGTATTTATAAGATTAATTTTATCTTACCCTTGTTCTCTTTTTCTCTTCTTGAATTTCCTCCTTCAAATATATGAACTATTTACTTAGCCAAACACTCTCTTTCTCTTCCCTCTCACCATGGCAAGAGTGAAAGGGACCAGAATGATGAAAGGTAGACAGTTGGCCTGAGAAAATAAGGTGCCTTGGAGATTCTCAGACTGGATAATCAGCTCCTGGGGAATCAGGCGCTGACTTTTTTTTTTTCCTCCTGCTTTTACTCAGAGATCATCTTTTCGTATTTTGGGATTTGTGCAGTCATTTCAATGATCTAAAAGTGAAGAGCTTGATAATAAGTTGATTTTAGTCCTACTGTCTTTTTGTGACGGATGTGCTAGATAAGCTTAATGTGAGTCATTCAAGAACCAAGCCCCTGCTTGAACCTGTCCATTGAGGGCCCTGTTTATCAGAGGTTGAAGCATTTTTTAGCTAGCAGCTGATCTTGGGTAAGCAAGCCATTGTACAAGTTCCCCATGCCTAGTTGTTTTGCATCATTAATCATCTTTTCTCCAAGCCATGGAAACATGGCTGAGTCTTGAGTCATCTGGCTCTTCCCAGTGCTGGAAATCCACTCTGCTGAGGTGAATGTGTGAAATATTTTTTGTTCTCGGTAGAGATCTGAGAACTGGTTTGTCTCCTGCAATGAACAGATTGAATTCCTTATAAATATGTTACTAAAAGATACCTTTTGTGTCCATTTTACAGAGATCTGACATGATTATTTATTAAACTTCTTTAAATAACTCCTGTGCTTAATGCAGTTTCCAAATATTTGAAATACTAAATGTAGATTTAGGGAACTCAGTGACCAGTTTTCATTTGCATTTTGATGAATTTCTCTATTTTAATATTTGTAGTTGCTATCCATTTTAGAAATATCCACTCTGCCAAGTAGGTTGGGAATGTGTGCAAGAATGACAGCTTAAATAATGTGCTTGTTTGCTATTGAAGCCGATGCCCCTAAGTAAAGCTACCAGATAAAGAGAGGAAAGGGGGAAAAAAGGAGGAGAATGAAGCCACCGTGTAACATCTGTTAGAGACTCATGTGAGCCCTGTGAGTTAGTCTTCATTTCCCATGCTATGTTTTATTTTTATTTTTCCTGTTCCATTAAAGCATTTCGGTTAATTCTGTATAAGTACAATGCTGATAACTCCTTAGAGAAATGTGATTCAGTAATAACCTTGTTTCCATGTGACTACTTATCTAATCTGCCATGCATCTGCTTTAAGGAAGGTGTCCATTAGGGTCAACTCACAGGTCAGACATTAATCTTAATTGTCAAATGTCTCAACTCATTGCTAGAGACTAAATTGATCTTGATGGCACTCATCTGAGTACCGATTCACACTAAAAGACAGTCAAGGGGTTGTTTTCTTTTGTGTTGTAATTCTTAGCAGGATCCTAAAAATGAAAGTTTTAAAATGTGGAATAGCGTGATTAATGAGGACATTTATTAAGGTTAAGGCAGTTTAAAAGTTCAGTTTAATCTAAGGTTAGCTTGTAGGATATAAGAGATAGTTAAAAATTTGTTAAGCTTTACTTAAAACCTGTATTTGGGGGTAGAAACAGTTTTCCTAGGGTACTTATAATTTCCTTTAATTATCTCAGAAAGAGGGTCTCTTATTAGGATGAGGGAAAAAAATGACCCGTCATTCTTTTAAATCAGGTTTAATTTATTCCTGATATTTATATGATTCTTATATGTCATGTAATTCTTATGACATATAAGAGAGAAAACATATTAATCTAGAGTAGGTAATTTCCTAGTTCAGCTTCTTCCACTTGTGTGAACTACAGAAGAACTGAAGAGTAATTGTAATTGTTTTATAACTTTAAAGAATTTAAGAGATTAAATTGCTGTCCTTGTGAATTCTTTGTTAAGTAACTCTCAAAGAAATAGTCAAGTTAAAGGGGATTTACTTTCTAAAACTAGCTTTCTTTTCTTTCTGTCTAACCTTTTATTATGAAGAATTTCAACATCTAAAAATTCCAACATCTACAAAAGAAAGGAGAGTAGTATCATTACCCAGCTACAGTCACTATTAACTCTCAGCTAATCTTGTCTCCATCCTGCCACCCTCCACTCCAGATTATTTTGAAGCAAATTCTAGACATCACTTCCTTTTATTAAAGCAAGTTGCGTTTGATAGTGACAATAGAAACCATTTACTCTTGGCACAGGTGCTAAGGTCTGAATACAACTTTAAGGAGACAGTGTCTGCATTGAAGAGCTTATGTTTTAAGAAAGGAGTTTATGTTTTCACTGGATATACTCGGCGTTCAGGGAATCAGAGACTTTCTTCAAGTTTCCCTTGTCTTTTAAATAGGGACGTATTTGCAAGTTCTTATCTGTTTGGAAATTCCTGTAGCAAGTTCAGGTTTAGTCATTCTGTACTGCTTTGGTGGTGCCTTATCTAAATAGTATTGAAAGGAAGAAAGAATTATTTCACCAAGAGTTGGCCTTGAAAGGAGTTAGGTGTATTGGGTATATTTAGGAAGTACCCCTTTAACGCTGTAATAATATACCAACTTTTAAAGCTACCTCATAATAGCTCTTAAAAACACATTTAAAACACTTAGAGGTGATCCTTTTTCCTAGCCATCAGTGGGACAAATTAATTCCTTTTTGAGTATAAAAAAAAAAAATTCTCTTTTTTTAGTACTCAAGATTAGCAAGTATTGGTTGACTCATTCTTTGTTGTTAAACCTCTTGGTTTCTCAGGCCAGTGTGTCTTTTTGTATACTTTGACCTTGCACTTTAAACTGAATTCCTTTTGTCCTTTGAGGGAGGCATAAAGCTGTCAGTTCCTGTTGGTGAGTGTGGGAAATTGAGTTTTCACTCTTCTCTATAATTTCTGCATTTCAAGTGGTTTTAATAATAATCATAACTATTTCTTAATTTTACTTCTTAAAAAAGTAGATTCATCAGACTGAATTGAATATTTGTTTTCCTTCTAAAGCTGAAGCCAATTTTGCCATACTTGTTTGTGCATTCTTAAGAGTTTAGTACTTAAACATAGAAAACTGTGGGGTTCACATTTATATTTTGCTTTATTACAACTTAGAAGGTAATTGATGACTTGGCTCTGTGGTATGCTTAAAGTGCTGGACTGAGCTAGTTCAAGAATGTCATTAGCAGTGAATGGGAAATATGTGTCTACTTTTCTTCAGTAGCTAAACAGAAGTAATTATATATTTACATTCTACCTATTTCATAGGGATGTTGTTAGAATTACTGTAATTAGATTTTTTTTTAATTTCCAAAAGTATTTAAGCTTCTTTACAGATAGGTGCCATATCAAAGCAAGGTGTTAATGTCATTTTTCTCAATTTGTGTTTTTGTCACTAGAAATATATATATATTGCTTTTTCTCTTTTCCTGGTATATTTTTCTGATAAATGTTTTGAAATTTGTTATCTTAAGTTTTTCATAGCTGGAATGCTAGAAAAGCATTTATGTCCTATTTTTAGTGCAAGTGATGAGTCTGGCTGGGTGGGTAAGTTAATGGCAAGGTAATTGAACTGTGCTGAGTGCTTGCCGATGTATCCTTCTGGCCTCTCCATTTTCAGGGTAGAGTTACTGTTTGCAGTGACATGTTTCACAGTCTGTGTGACCAGCCAGTGTGAATCAGTTCGTCTATTGCCTGGCTTTCTTGAGCTCAATTTTTGTCTCATTTCCCCTTTCCATTTTATATATCACATTTCAAGATGGATGATCTACTTGTCTAACTACTCCAGGGAAGATTGGTGCCATCTAATAAAGTCAAAATGAGGTCCTGCATGTTACCTGGCATAAATTAGAGAATTATAGAATGAATGTGTGAACAGATCTGAGACTAGAGCTAGGTCACGAAACTCCTCAGTTTTTTTGGGTTCTCATTATGTGTTTATGGATGAAATTGTTCTCTTTATCTGGTTTGGGTGGTTTTGTTTGTCACTGGCCAATGTGATGGATATTTCAACACAGTTTGGACATGCTTCATATATATTTTGCAGAATGGTCTTTTTCTTTTGGTTAACCTTATAACTAATAGTTAAAGAATTTTCAAGCCTCAGCTGGGTACGGTGGCCCACGCCTGTAATCCCAGCACTTTGGGAGGCCAAGGTGGGCAGATCAGCTGAGGTCAGGAGTTTTGAGACCAGCCTGGCCAAAATGGTGAAACCCTGTCTTTACTAAAAATACAAAAATTAGTCAGGCCTCACTCCAGCCTGGGCGACAGAGCGAGACTCTGTCTTCAAAAAAAAAAAAAAAAAAAAAAAAATTAGTTGGGCTTGGTGACGTGCACCTGTAATCTCAGCTACTCGGGAGGCTGTGGCACGAGAATTGCTTGAACCTGTGAGGCAGAGGTTGCAGTGAGCCAAGATCGTGCCATTGCACTTCAGCCTGGGCAACAAGAGCAGAACTCCATCTTAAAAAAAAATAATAATAATAAAAAGAATTTTCAAGCCACATTAGGATGCTTATCGGCATGAGTTTTACATAATAAGACAATCTGAAATGTATTTGAGTTTTGATGTTTCTAATCTGTAGAACTTGAAGGCCTAAGGATTTTGTAGTTTTTTAGGGAACAGCATTCCTCTTTCTCTCAGGTGATCTATGTTATGTTGACCTACTCAAACATGTTAACTTTGAAAATGAACCAACGTTCAGGAACAAATGAAATGACCTTTTCAGGACAGCATTCCAAATACATAGTTAGGGACAGTTGTTCGTAGCTTCTGGAGTGTTTGAAAATGGCCCTCATATCATACAACTTGAATTGGCATTCATTGACAGTCACTTGGCTTTTAAAAGATGCTTAACAAAGAGTTGTAAGTAACATACTTTGGGACTGAGTAAATAAAATAAACATGCGAACCTTTGATGTTAAGCTGAGTTTGTTTGATTTTTCAGGCTGAATATACAAAGACTGTTTCTAGGAAAACTTGTGCTTTGTACAGATAGAGGAACCTCCTAAGAATTTTGATTGTGGCTTCCAAAATAGCAGATTTCTAGAATATGATTACCTACTTTATCTAAGATTTCAAAAAGCTGCTTTGTCTATTTTATGATATAAAGTTTTCAAAAAATCATCACTGTTTTGGTTGCCTTTTTTTTTTTCTTGAAAAGGCATGTGTTTAAGCGTCAGCCTTATTAGCTGGACTGTTATTTCATGTATTTCTGTTAGAAAGCTGGATAACGGACTTGAAACTTAACATGGCTAATATAATACCATGAAGTTTAGGAAACTAAGGGCTCATTTCTGTTGTATTCCTTGGAACGTATGTGGGTTCAAGATCAAAATCATTATTTCTTCTTTGTTTTGGTATTTGTCTCTTTGGGGAATTAAAATTTGTTCCCAAACATTCGTAGGACTACACTGTAGCAGGAATCTGAATAGAAAACACTCCTTGTTTAGTTCTGAGTTTATGTGGATGAGGATTAAGTGACCATTGAAGGTGGAAGGGTGATCACAGAGATTACTCAGAACTTAATTTATTAATTCTAAAATGCGTTCATTGAATACACATGGTTTGTGTGCTTTTTAAGGGCCAAACCATGTAACAGAGGCTGGGAATGCAGTTCTTGCTCTCAGGGGACTGTAGTCTTGTCTGAGAAACAGACAATGAACATCAGTTTCCAATAGATCTAGTTGTAGGCTTAGAGCATGCAGAGGGAACAACAGAAAAAATCCACTGAGACCATTCTGGGGTCCAAATAGGACCCACGGCCCAAGTTTAGAATGGCAAGAAAGAGGAAAGACAGAGGGAGCTTGGGCAGTGTTCTGCAAAGGATAAATTCAGTTCTCTAAGAATAGTTCACTAGTCCTTTTTTTTTTTTCTTTTTTTTTTTTGAGATGGAGTTTCACTCCTGTCACCCAGGCTGGAGTTCAGTGGTGCAGTGGCATGATCTCGGTGCACTGCAACCTCTGCCTCCCAGGTTCAAGCAATTCTCCTGTCTTAGCCTCCTGAGTCACTGGAATTACAAGCACGCCTGGCTAATTTTGGTATTTTTAGTAGAGATGGGGTTTCACCGTCTTGGCTAGGCTGGTCTTGAACACCTGACCTCAGGTGATCCACCCACCTCGGCCTCCCAAAGTGCTGGGATTACAGGCGTGAGCCATTGTGCCCGGCCTGGTTACTTGCTCATAGTTATTAATCTGAAGAAGTTCTACAGTAAATCAAATGTTCAGGATTGCCTAATGTTGACTTACTGATTTAGAATATCATTCTCTTGGTATGCTTCTATAAACTACCAGTGCTCAGTTTTTCTTTTCAATTTTGAATTTGTTGATGGACAGTGTCTGCAGTCTCTTGACAGTTTGTAATTTGTGTCTATTTAGGTTTAAGCTGTCACCTTCCCAAATGTGGCATCTGTGTAGCCCCAGAGGGAGCATTCTAAAAGGTAAATCTGAGCCTGGCGCAGTGGCCCAGGCCTGTAATCCCAGCACTTTTTGGGAGCTGAGGTGGGAGGATCACTTGAGTCCAGGAGTTTTAGACCAGCCTGGTAGCAAGACCCTGTCTCTACAAAAAATAACAATAAATAAAATTAACAGGCACAGTGATATATACCTCTAGTCCTAGCTACCGTAGAGGCTAACATGGGAGGATTGCTTGCACTCAGGAGTTCGAGGCTACAGTGAGCTATGATCGCACCACTGTACTCCAGCCTGGTAGCAAGGGCCTATCTCTAAAGAATAAAAAATAGGCTAGGCATGGTGGCTCATGCCTGTAATGCTAGCACTCGGGGAGGCTGAGGCCGGTGGATCACCTGAGGTCAGGAGTTCAAGACCAACCTGGCCAACATAGTGAAACCCTGTCTCTACTGAAAATACAAAAATTAGCCGGGCATGGTGGCACACGCCTGTAATCCCAGCTACTCAGGAGGCTGAGGCAGGAGAATCGCTTGAAATCGGGAGGTGGAGGTTGCAGTGAGCTGAGACCGCACCACTGCATTCCAGCATGGGCGACAGACCAAGACTCTGTCTCAAAAAAAAAAAATAATAATTAAAAAAAAAAAATAAGGCCGGGTGCAGTGGCTCACACTTGTAATCCTAGCACTTTGGGAGGCCAAGGCAGGTGGATCACTTGAGGTCAGGAGTTTGAGACCAGCCTGGCCAACATAGTGAAACCTCATCTCTACCAAAAATACTAGCCCGGCGTGGTGGTGCATGCCTGTAGTCCCAGCTATTCAGGAGGCTGAGGCAGGAGAATTGCTTGAACCTGGGAGGTGGAGGTTGTAGTGAGCCAAGATCACACTGCTGCATTCCAGCCTGGGTGACAGAGCAAGACTCTGTCTCAAAAAGAATTAAAAATAAATGAACAAAAATTAGCCAGGCGTGGCCCGGTGCAGTGGCTCACCCTGTAATCCCAGCACTTTGGGAGGCTGAGGCAGGAGGATCACGAGGTCAGGAGATCGAGACCATCCTGGCTAACATGGTGAAACCCCGTCTCTACTAAAAAATAGAAAAAAGTAGCCGGGCATGGTGGCGGGTGCCTGTAGTCCCAGCTACTCGAGAGTCTGAGGCAGGAGAATGGCGTGAACCCGGGAGGCAGAGCTTGCAGTGAGCCAAGATCGCACCACTGCACTCCAGCATGGGCAACAGAGCGAGACTCCGTTTCAAAAAAAAAAAAAATTAGCCAGGCATGGTGGTGGATGCCTGTAATCTTAGCTACTGGGGAAGTTGAGGCAGGAGAATGACTTGCACCGGGGAGGCGGAGGTTGCAGTGAGCTGAGATCGCACCATTGCACTCCAGCCTGGGCAACAGAGCAAGGCTCTGCCTCAAAAAAAAAAAAAAAAAAAAGTGTGTATATATATATATATATATATATATATATATATATGTAAAAGGTAAAAAAAAAAAAAAAACAAAAGACCCATTTCTGCTGAAAATCTTTCAGTGACTCCATCACCCCAATGGGCCATGGGCAAGTCCTGTTTCCACTCTCACATCCTTGCCCTTGGGATTGTTTTCATTCCTGCTGAGTATTCACCCTCACCTGGAAAGCAGCTGTGTGAACTTCTCTTCATCCTTCGTAGGCTGGTGGCCTTTCTTCCATGCTCAGTTAATCAGTTTCTCTTCTCTGCTTCCTTTGTTCTTTGGCCTGCTCTGCGGTGTTGTATGAAACACACTGTGCCAGAATTGTTTGTTTACTTTCTGTTCCTGTTCTAAATATGAGCTCTTTGAGGCAGGACCTGTGTCTTTCTTTGGACCTTTACGTTTGTCGCAGTAACTGTCATATAATAAACAGTCAATACTTGATTGAAGCTGAGCAATGTAACACTTAAACATTAATTTTGTTACATTTACTGGATTATAATGGTGACTGAAAAAAACATTTTTAAGTTTTTTACTCCACCTGGGACAATTCTAACTAAGTGTTTTACTTATGTTAAAACTCATTTAATTATCTTTGTTAAAAAATTACTCTGATGCTTGTTAAAATAGTTAGGAAGACTTTATTGAAGACTATTGCAATGGCGGGGAGAGATCCAGCTCAATTCTGAATCCAGCAAGGACAAATAGAGATTTATAGTCAAGTAGCAGAATATGGTCAGTGAATGGTAAATTGCTAAGTGGAGACATCAAGGTCAGTAGATCTTATAAAACTGGCTTAGTCTGCTTGGGCTACTGTAACAAACTAATATAGACTAGATGCCTTAAGCAATCGAAATTTATTTCTCACAGTTCTGGAGGCTAAGTCTCAGATCAAGATGCCGACAGATTTAGTTCCTGGTGAGGGCCCTCTTTGTGGTGTGCAGACAGCCACCTTCCTGCTGGCAGAAGGAGAGATCATCTCTCTGGTGTCTGTTCTTATAAGGGTACCAATCCCATTCATGAAGGCTCCACTCTCATGATTTTAATTACCTCCCAAAGGCTCGCTTTCCAAATACCATGACCTTGGGGATAAGTGCTTCAGTGTATGTATTTTGAGAGGACACATTTGGTCCATGGCACTGACCTAACAAGATTCTTGCCGAAGGCAGGCCTAGAATGTATACATCAAAGGTGGGGGTGAGGAATTTGATCAGGTATCAAAGGTGATCAGATATCTCAGATGGGGGTGATTCTCACTGAACTGACTTAGCAGGATTGTTTGTAAAACTGAGTTAGGCAGGCTGAAGACAGGAGGGGACTGGAGGAGGTTGCGGCTTCGTTGAGGAGGGCTCAGAGAAGCCTGAGTTTGGTCAAGGAGAGGGTCTTTGTCACTGTTAGGAGCCTTTTAACTTAGGTGCTAATTATACTAGCATTTTATAGACAAAGAATCTGAAGCTTAGAAAGAGGCTAAGCAACTCACGAGGTCCATACCAGTAAGCACCCTACCTGGATTCTAGCTGGCGTGCTTTCTGTTCCATAACTTGAAAGTATTGATCATCTGGACCCTGCCTGTGATGGCTCAATTTGCTTTTGCTAACCTGCTGTGAGAATCAGTGGGAGTTTGCCTCTGCTTTAAAATGACTCATGGTCTTGCTGCCCTTAGTGCTGTCAATCCTGTGATTTCCACTGGAGCAACATACTCAGGTTACAACACTGGGTAACATTTACATTTTAGCAGCTTTCTTGAAATTTAAAATATATGTGTAAGTATCTTATTTATATGCATTTCTAGTTTCTTTATACAACAGAATAACTTCTTTTACATCAAATTTCTAAATTTGACTAAAAATTTCTATATTTAATGGAATCTCATCCATTAAATATAGTCATAGAAGGAAGGAAATATGAAAATTAGGATTTCAGATGTTTGAACATAAAAGATAATTTTAAACATTGTCAGTAATCTATTTCTTTTTTTTTTTCGAGACGGAGTTTTGCTCTGTCACCCAGGCTGGAGTGCAGTGGCACGATCTTGGCTTACTGCACCCTCTGCCTCCCAGTTCAAGTGATTCTCCTGCCTCAACCTCCTGAGTAGCTGGGATTACAGGGGCATGCCAACATGCCGGGCTAATTTTTGCATGCCACCATGCCAGGCTAATTTTTGTATTTGTAGTGGAAATGGGGTTTCGCCATATTGGCCAGGCTGGTCTTGAACTCCTGACCTCATGTGATCCTCCCACCTCACCTCCCGAAGTGCTGGGATTATAGGCATGAGCCACCGCGCCCAGCCCAGTAATCTATTTCTATGAAAAGCTCTTCAAATGTAGGTGAACGCTGTAAGCTTTATGAATCAACTGTTTTCTAAATGGTAATACATTAAATCTGACAATTTTTTATGTGATTTTATTCAGTTTTCTAAGAAAAGTAAAAAATCAGATACATAGCCGCTCTTCTCTTGGTATCTCTTGATACCTTTTGTATTTTTATATAGTGCTTTGCTCATACCCTTCTTGCTGTTTTTTGTTTTGTTTTGTTTTTTTGGTGGGGGGGGTGGGGGATGGAGTTTTACTCTTATTGTCCAGGCTGGAGTGCAATGGTGTGATCTCGGCTCACTGCAACCTCCGCCTCCCAGGTTCAAGCAATTCTCCTGCCTCAGCCTTGCAAGTAGCTGGGATTATAGGCATGCGCCACCACACTTTGCTAATTTTGGTATTTTTAGTGGGGACAGGGTTTCACCATGTTGTTCAGGCTGCTCTTGAACTCCTGACCTCAGGTGATCTACCCTCCTCGACCTCCCACAGTGCTGGGACTACAGGTGTGAGCCACTGTACCCAGCCCCTTCTTGCTATGTTTTAGCCTGCAATGCTGTTCCCACTTGTGTCTATATAGCACTCCTAATTTAAATCATACACACTGCTATTCTGCAGTGATTTCTTACTCTTTCAGTCAGGGTTGGCAGCTTTTTTCTCTGGGCTTTCACAGTCCTGTGGAAGGGCACAGGGTTATCTTATCTGATACAGTGTGTACGAAAGGAGTAACTGTATCATAGTAAAAGTTTTATATATAAGTGAAAATATTTACAACACTTTATCCAGCTTACAAGTTTTTGATATATTTTGTTTCTGTGTCTTAAACACAATGGACAAATACCTCATATAAAGTTTTATATTTTTAATTGTCATATATTTCATTATATGGATATATCTTTTTTGGAGACAGAGTCTGGCTCTTTTGCTCAGGCTGGAGTGCAATAGCACGATTGTAGCTCACTGCAGCCTCCAATTCCTGGGCTCAAGCGATCCTTCCACCTCAGCCTCCCAAGTAGCTGGAACTACAGGCATGTGCTCCCATACCTAGCTAATGTTTTGGTCTTATTTTTGTTACTTATTTATTTATTTTTAAATACTTTGTTGCTTAGGCTAGTATCAAACTCCTGGGCTCAAGGAATCCTCCCAAACTTTGGCTACCCAAAGTGCTGGGATTACAGATGTGAACCACCATGCCTGGCTGGATGTTTCATAATTTACCTAACTGTTCCTATGCTATTGAACAGTTAAGATTATTTCAGTTTTTAATTGTTAAAAATAAAGTCATGGTGAATGCCTTTGGACATATATCTTTGTATTTTGGATTATTTTCTTATGGCAGATTTGCAGGAGTTTTGTTATTGGGTAAAATGGAAAGAACATTTTTCCTTTATTTTTTAAGAGACAGGGTCTGGCCAGGCGCTGTGGCTCACACCTGTAATCCCAGCACTTTGGGAGGCCGAGGCGGGCAGATCACCTGAGGTCAGGAGTTCAAAACCAGCCTGGCCAACATGGCGAAACCCCGTCTCTACTAAAAATACAAAAATTAGCCAGGCGTGGTAGTGGGTGCCTGTAATCCCAGCGACTTGGGAGGCTGACAGGAGAATTACTTGAACCTGGGAGGCGGAGATTGCAGTGAGCCGATAATCACACCACTGCACTCCAGCCTGGGAGACAGAGCAAGAGTGTCTCAAAAACAAAAAACAAAAAACAGACAGGGTCTTTCACTCAGGCTGCAATGCAGTGGTGCAATCATGGTTCTCTGCAGCTTCCAACTCCTAGGCTCCATCAATCCTGCCTGAGCAGTTCCTAGGACTGCAGGTGTGTGCCATCATGCCCAGCTGATTTCTGTATTTGTTTTTTTTATTTGTAGAGATGAGGTCTTACCATCTTTCCCAGCTGGTCTCAGACTTATGGCCTCAAGCAGTCCTCCTGCCTTGGCCTCCCAAAATGCTGGGATTACAGGCGTGAGCCACCGTGCCCGGCCACGTTTTTCTACTCTTGATATACTTACCTATGATATGCTTTCCAAAGGAGTTGTAACAGTTTGCCCTCCCACCAGTGGTGTGAGACAGGGTCTCTTTGCTCTAACAGTATTAATATCAGATATCTGTATTAAACTTATTTATTTTGAGGCCTTACCTCTTTCCTTGTGGTAAACTTTCTGAACTAGGTTGACCTAAAGTAAACTGGTTTAGATTCCCAAATAAAATTGACAGAAACTTTATAAGATCCATTTTAAAAGTTGGAGTGTCAAGGAAATAGGAAAAGCTTTGTTAGAGAGTGAAATGTTATTCAGTGAAGTACATATTGAATGTGTGAACTTTTCTTCAGTAACAGTTGTTATCTTTTAAAAATCTTCTCCATGGTATTTGGAATTTTAAAGCTTAATACCTCTGCTGGATTTTGCAAGTGTGAAACTAAAACACAGTGAAATTTGAATGTGCAAACATACATAAACTGGAATTGTGAATAAATTAGATTATAAACCAAACACATTTTGAGTATAAGTGGGCCTTTAGAAAGTTTTTTATATTATGGGTAGAAGGTGAACCTTTCTAAAGAAAATAAGAAATTGAGGAAATCTAGGATTTTCTTCTTTTTATTTTGGATCTCAGTGTGTTTGTGATTTTTAACAGAAACGTTCTTTTCTGTACTTTAATGGTGCAGCCAGATCCATGTAAAGAAAAGTCGTGAAATCCCCAGGAAAGATGACCAGCAGCAGGATTCTTTTCAGCTTTTCTCCCTTTCCTCAGGCTTGAATATATTTCAGTGCACCTCAATCAAGTGAAGTGAGATTAAATATTTGAGTCATCTGTCTGTTGCCTTCTAAAATGGTCTGGCTTTCTGTTGGCTGCAGTCTATTTAGTGTTTTAGTGATGCTAATGTTATTGAATGGTTTTTAGTTCTAAAACTTCTAGTAGTGATAAATCTTGTGCATAGAAGTCCCCTAGGTCACTTAGCAGAGCGCAGTTGGTTTTTGTTAATGACTGCATTGTCCTTTGCTCTCATTCGTGATACCCAGTGACTTTTCATTGATGTTGCAGTAAGGCTTCTTTTTTGTTGTTGGACTTCTCCCATTCTTTACACATTGGTAAATAATCTTCAGCTGTAGCAGGAGGTAGCCAGCATCTATGTGTGGATCAGATTTATCAATATGTACCTGTGCAGATTGCCTTTATCTCCTGATTGGGCAAATACTTAACAGTCCTTAGCAGTCTCTCCATTGAGTTTTCCACCAACTCTAACTGGCAAAAGGACTCAGTTGTATTGGACAGGAAAATCTTATTGTCTTTGCTGTCCATTGTGGCACTACAGCTGTGAAGATGTCATACATGTGAAGTATTCACTGGATTCTCAGTTACTTACTCGTTATCAAGGCTTACATGTAGCCAATTTAATTTTGATGAATATGTTTAAATGTAGAGCATTTTATAATTACTGGCTCATGGTTTTTTTATACAGTATGTGCATATTTCATTTCTTTTACTACCGTCTTTCAGCCCATATTTAATTCATCCATTTGCAGCTGTTGCACTGTTTTGTTGAAGCCGACTTAAAAATCTGGCAGGAGGCTTCCCTACTTTCTTGCCCTTTTCGGTGTTGCGGTGTTATTTTACACAGTTAGTACTTTCTATGTAGTTTCTTCTTTCCTAAAGCTGAAGGGCCATATCTCTCAAACTTTTCTCTGCTTATCTTTAACCACTGTTCGTGCGGATGAGCTGATAATACCAGGCTTGGTTGCTGGCTGTATTTAGAGGTATACAATTTAAATACCCAGAGATAAAGGTGACAGTAGTAAATTAGTGCACTGTATTGTCTTAAGACTAAGTGTGATTTCAGTTCTTATGCTACAACATGGAAGTTTATTTTAATGTTTTCCTTTATGTATGGGCTTTGCAATGGTTGAAACTTGAGTTTTTATTTGGAAGTTTTGGAAGACAACTTTTAGATTGTCTCTTTTTTTTTTTTTTGAGGCGGATTCTCACTCTGTCGCCCAAGTTGGAGTGCAGAGGCGTGATCTCGGCTCACTGCAACCTCTAGCTCCCGAGTTGAAGCGATTCTCCTGCCTCAGCCTCCCGAGGCATACACGACCACACCTGGCTAATTTTTTTTTTTTTTTTTTTTTTGTATTTTTAGTAGAGATGGGCTTTCACCATATTGGCCCGGCTGGTCTCAAACTCCTAACCTCAGGTGATCTGCCTGCCTCGGTTTCCCAAAGCACTGAGATTACAGGTGTGAGCCACTGTGCCTAGCCTAGATTATCTCTTCTTTCGTGACTGTATATATCTGCATTACACAGATGACAACATTTTGTTTTCCTGTAACCTGGGTCATTACATTTTTTTTCATGTGACAAAGTGTTTGCAATTATTTGTGAAATTTTAATTTTTTTCATCACTTATTAATTTATATTTGAGAGGACTGGAAAGTATGTGAGTTGAAAATAGTTTAAACTTATACAATCTCATTATTAATTTGGCTGTTAATTTGAAACTATTCCATAACTTCTATTTAAAATAAAATTTTGATTTGAAACGCTCTTATCTCAATCAGTGGTTCTTAAAATTATTGTTTGCTGTTTAGAGTTATATTTTTTTTCCAGGAAGTACTTTTTTAGCTTTCGGGAACTTGATATAATGTTTTATTCTTGATGACCCACTGGAAAATAGAACCTTCTAGAAGAAATAAAGTCCTTCACTTTATTGAAGCTTTATGAATGGCTCTCCTATCTGCATCTGTAGGGCTCTACAATCTGATTTTTCCAAACAAATAGACAAACTATGGATAATAACTTTTCAGATGTTACTTTGCAGTTAGTTGGTGGTCTGGAAGAAGAAAAAAGAGCTTCAAAGAGGGGACTGTTAATTCCATTTATCTCTTGAACAGGAATTCCTTTCCTGTCTTTCATTGCTGTCCCTTATTTTTCACCTTTATGTTGTAGCTAGGTTTTGGTTTTATTAGCTCCCTGATGAATTCTCTCCTCCTGCCAATATTAAAGTAAGGATGATTTAGAAGAACTGAGGTTAAAATCTGCCTATTGAAGCTCTCCAGGCTAGATACCCTGACATTTCTCTTTGTGGAAAGTAAGCAGGAGTAAAGGGACAAATCGTCCGAAATGCCATTGAGTGTTGCCAAGTGATGTGCTGACAGCTGTACCTGACAGTGATTGCTGGACCCTGGTCATTCCTGAGTGTCTCCTTTTCACCTCCCATCCCCTGCTGCCACTCCCCCCTAACAACAACAGAAATTCTGGGAGGAATGCCTGTTCCCTGTTTGGAGGACAAGTTGAGTGATCATGATAGTTTGTCAGATATAATGTGGACAATGTCTTTGACCTTTTTCAGTTTTAGTAATAAGATTCTTCTTTTTATCAGGTTCTTTATCCTTCATGCAGTTTTAAAATATTACTTATGAACAAGCTGCATATCCCTTTTAGGTCATCTTGTTCTTCTACTTCAAATAGCACATGTAGAAGCCACATTTGAGGCTCAGGGCTTCAGACATGACAATGGGGCATTGATCAGGTTGGCTATATGTTTGGGATTTGTCAGTTCCTTTGTCCATTTTTTGTCTCGCTTTCAGTACCTTTTCTCTGTGTTTTAAAAGAGCTTTGTGTACCTCTTGCCTTTATGTGTAATCTTACAGGGCAGCTTTCTTCTTTTTCATTCATTTCCTGCTCTAAGAGTCATCTCAAGATAGGAATCTGGTATAAGACTCACTTATAGAACAGGGACATAGGCTCTTCCAGTTGTTTTCATTCATTGCAGATTATTTTAAATAAGAGAAAGGTTTCCTTGTATTTTTCTTTAATGTTTTCCAATTTTGAATTGTTATAGATGCAAAGCCTTTAAAAGGATAATATGTGGAGGCAGTATTTGTTTGAGGTATCTTTTAATTGTTTTTCTAGATCAAGGACAGATATAGATAGATTAATACCTGAAACCAAACCCTAACAACTCTCAAATATCAGATAATTTTTTTATGTTTCTGAGGATGTTTTTATATCCTTCGAGATATTTAAAATATACACATTTTTATGTTTCTCCCACATTTGGACATTTCTTTCCCTTCAATGTTTCATTGATGCCACATTTCTACCAATTTTAATCTTGTATTCTATATCTTACTATCCTATAGTTTCTTCAAGCTGAAATTAGACCTTTTGAGCAACTTTAAAACAAATTTTTAAAAATACTTATTTATAAAAGATCAATTACACTTATTACCTTAGTACCATAATAAAAATCTGTTTCAAATAAATGAGTGTGAAGATGGGAAGGGACACCATTAAGTGGGTTTAGAAATAGACCTGTTAAAATGCAAGTCCAACTGGCTGGGCACGGTGGCTCATGCACTTTGGGAGGCTGAGGCGGGCAGATTGATTGAGCTCAGGAGTTCAGGACCAGGCTGGGCAACATGGTGAAACCCTGTCTCTACAAAAATACAAAAATTAGCCAGGTGTGGTGGTACACACCTATAGTCCCAGCTACTTGGGAGACTGAGGTAGGAGGATGGCTTAAGCCCTGGATGTGGAGGTTGTGAACTGAGATTGTGCCACTGCTTTCCAGCCTGGGTGACAGAGCCAGGTCCTATCTCAAAAAATTATAGAATAAATAAATAAGCAAGCCCAAAGGGAATTTTATTTTATTTTTTTTAGAGACAGTGTCTGACTCTGCCGCCCAGGCTGCAGTGCCAGTGGTGCCATCATAGCTCACTACAACCTCGAACTCCTGGGACCAAAGCATTTTTTCCTGCCTCAGCCTCCCCAAGTAGCTGGGATTGTAGGCATGTACCACACACCCAATTTTTAAGTTTGTTTTTTGTAGAGACAGCATCTTGCTATGTTGCCCAGGCTGGTCTTGAATTCCTGGCCTCAAGAGATCCTCCTGCCTCAGCTTCCCAAAGTGCTAGGAGTATCGGTGTGAGCCACCTGCCCTGCTTGAATTGTTTTTTTGTTGTTGTTGTTTTGTTTTTTTTGGAGACGGAGTCTTGTTCTCTGTTGCCCAGGCTGGAGTGCAGTGGCACGATCTCAGCTCACTGCAACCTAAACCTCCTTGGGTTCAAGCAATTCTCCTGCCTCAGCCTCCCGAGTAGCTGGGATTGCAGGTGCCCACCACCATGCCTGGCTTATTTTTGTATTTTTAGTAGAGATGGCATTTTGCCATGTTGGCCAGGCTGGTCTCGAACTCCTAACCTCAGGTGATCCACCTGCCTCGGCCTCCCAAAGTGCTGGGATTACAGGTGTGAGCCACCGCACCTGGCCCTGAATTGTTTAAATATGAGGATGAAGAGGTCTCTGCTGTCCTTACTCCTCCGGCCTCTAATACCTTCTAGCCATCTTGCCTTACTTTGGAAGGGAGGGAGACAGATGTAGTTGTTCACAGTTGAGAGCTGCTGAAACACTGTGACTTTATGGACAGTAGTAGGGAGAAAGCAAGCCTAATCCGTTTATAAATGTTCCATTATATACAAAATACCCTTTCTACCAACAGTAGGTTCTTAATTACTGACACCAGGCATGCTTTGGTTGTGACTCCAGCAGCATGGATTGGTGGCATCTTACACTGAACAGCCTGGGCCTCCACTCTCCCCTTCTGTAACCTTTGCCTGTCACTAATTGTTTGGGCCCAGTTTCTTCATTTATATAAGAGGATTATAAGATTTTTGTGAGGGGATGGTCAATAATTAAGTGAAAAACAGATGATGTATGTTCGTAATCACCTTTTAGTCTCTAGGTCATTAAGCCTAGATTAGCCTATTTTGGTGTATTAGAAATTTGCTGATTATCTGGACTATGTATTAGTAGTACATGTAGAAGCTTTCTTTTTTCTGTGTGTGTGTGTGTGTGTGTGTTTGTGTGTGTGTTTTCTTATAGATGTGGTCTCACTCTGTTTCCCAGGCTGAAGTGCAGTGGTGCAATCTCAGCTCATGCAATGCCACCAATCCATGTTGCTGGAGTCACAACCAAAACATGCCTGGTCTCAGTAGTTAAGAACCTACTGTTGGTAGAAAGGGTATTTTGTATATAATGGAACATTTATAAATGGATTAGGCTTGCTTAGGCCTGGGTTCAAGCAGTCCTTCCGCCCTAGACTCCTAAGTAATTGGAACTATAGGCACATGCCACCACGCCCAGCTAGTTTTTTTGTATTTTTTGTAGAGACGGGGTTTTGCCACGTCACCCAGAACAGCCTTGAACTCCTGTGACTGTTGTGGGAAATTGATCTGGACTCAAGTGATCTCCCTGCTTCGGCCTCCAAAAGTGCTGGGATTACAGGTGTGAGCCACTGTGCCTGGCCTGTAAATACGTTTGAATTACCTCATTTCATCTTGCATGCTTGTTATTTTTAACATGCCTTTTCTCCCTTTAATTTTTAAAAAATTTGGCTGGGCATGGTGACGCACGCCTGTAATCCCAACACTTTGAGAGGCATAGGTGGGTGGATCACTTGAGGCCAGGAGTTTGAGACCAACCTGGCCAACATGGTGAAACCCTGTGTCTGTTAAAAAAAAAAAAAATTAGCCAAGCGTGGTGGCACGCACCTGTAATCCCAGCTACTTGGGAGGCTGAGGCAGGAGAATCACTTGAACCCAGGAGGCGGAGGCTGCAGTGAGCAGAGATTGTGCCACTGCACTCCAGCCTGAGTAACAGAGCGAGACTCCATCTCAAAAAAAAAAAAGGCCGGAATCCTAGAACTTTGGGAGGCTGAGGCGGGCGGATTGCCTGAGCTCAGGAGTTTGAGACCAGCCTGGTCAACATGATGAAACCCCGTCTCTACTAAAAATACAAAAATTAGCTGGGCATGGTGGTGGGTGCCTATAATCCCAGCTACTGGGGAGGCTGAGGCAGGAGAAGTGCTTGAACCTGGAGGGCGGATGTTGCAGTGAGCCAAGATCTCACCACTTCACTCCAGCCTGGGCGAAAGAGCGAAACTCTCTCTCAAAAAAAAAAAAAAAAAGTAAACATTTGAAAGTTTTCCTTTTTTTTTTTTTTTTTTTTAGACGGAGTCTTGCTCCGTTGCTCAGGCTGGAGTGCAGTGGCACTATCTCAGGTCACTGCAGCCTCCGCCTCCCAGGTTCAAGCGATTCCCCTGCCTTAGCCTCCTAAGTAGCTGGGATTACAGGTGCCCACCACCACACCCAGCTAATTTTTATATTTTTAGTAGAGATGGGGTTTTGCCATGTTGGTCAGGCTGGTCTCGAACACCTGACCTCAGGCGATCTGCCCACCTCGGACTCCCAAAGTGCTGGGTTTACAGGCGTGAGCCACTGCACCTGGCCAAAAAAATTTGAAAATTTTCAAACATTCAGGAAAGTTGAAAGAACAGCACAATGACATACTTGTTTTAAAAGACCAATTACAGTTTAATTATTTGATATAAAGTTAAGTTTTAAATTATGCCAGTAATTAATACTTTAGACATTTTATTCCACATGGTTAAGTTTTACCTTTTTAACTATTCAACTTAGTATTTATGTGCTAGAACCTAAAATCCCTAATTGTTTATGTTTTGTTTTGATTTTTATTTTTTGGAATTGTTGCATATTTTCTGAATAAGCTTCCCATGTTTATGATAGCAAAACATTGGAACTGAAATAACAAATCTGTTTCAATATACTTTTTTATCATGCAAAATGACATTTTAATAAATATTGTTTTAGCCAGGCACGGTGGCTCACGCCTGTAATCCTAGCACTTTGGGAGGCTGAGGCGGGCAGATCACCTGAGGTCAGGAGTTCAGGACCAGCCTGGCCAACATGGTGAAACCCTGTCTCTACCAAAGTACAAAAATTAGCCGGGCATGATGGCCGGTGCCTGTAATTCCAGCTACTCGGGAGGCTGAGATGGGAGAATCGCTTGAACTTGGGAGATGGTGGTTGCAGTGATTGCAGTGAGCCGAGATCGCATCACTGCACTCCAGCCTGGGTGGCTGAGCGAGACTCCGTCTGTGTGTGTGTGTGTGTGTACACATATATACATATATATAAATTGTATATATATAAAGAAAGAATATATATATAAAGAATATATATGTGTATATATATAAAGAAAGAAAGTTGTTTTAAGGATGGTCATTCTAGTTTATAAATACATGTTTATTAGAGGCCTTCTACTTATCTATATCAACATTAGGGATTTTAATGTAAGTGCCAAAATTAAGGATCATCAGTATTTTTTCTTTTGACTTTCTGTAATTGGCCCTTTTTTCCTGGAGCTGAAATGAAGAAAGATTAAAGACTTCTTAAACATATTCTAGCTTTGGTTTAAAAATCCGAACATTATCCAAACTTGAAGAAACTATTTACCTGTTTCTTCATTGCTTAATACTTAGTCTCTATGTGTTTCTGTGTTTTGTACCTAAATAAGGAGTGTTTGTCTCAATAAAATATCTAGGTCCAGCAATATGTTTAGAAAGGTTTTAATAACTTGCTGAAAGCATGCATTTTGTGTAAAGTGTGGCAAAGAAGGAAACAATTGTACTTTCATTGGGAAAAGACTAAAAGGAAATATAAATACCAAGCTGTTGATAGAGGTTGCCTTCGGAGAGTGGAATTGTGGATTTTTTTTTCACCTATCTTTTCAGTTTTCTAAATTTCCCACAATTGTCACCTATAACCTTTAAAGGGGGAAAGTGTAAGCAATCATGATGTAGGCCCTGTTGTAAAACAGAAGTAAATGGGACTGTGCCTATTTGCCTACTTGGTGCTGCCCTTCTCCGTGTGTTGTCTCCTCCCTGAAGAGCTCCGGGCCCTTAGCCCTGAGGTGCTGCCTCTGCCTGGGGCTGAGCTTCCTGCACTTCTGGGTAACTCTCCTGCTTTCTAGGCCACAGGGCCAGGGACCTCAGAGAGAAGAATGCCTTTCCTTTTCTCTAGGTATGTTTCTGTTTGTTTTCAGCGTAGGTGACCTACCTTATGCTGCTGAAGTCCCCTCATAGAGATAGAACTGATTTCGTTCACTTTTTTCTTTTCTTAACTGCTCTAGGCTTTCTGTTAGATTTTTAAAAAATGTATGACTTCCTGCTTACATATGGTAAATGTTTACACGTCAGGAAGCTTTTCCTTTTTGTGTGTAAGAAGTAGAAGCTCACTGGACTTATATGTCAGCATTCTATTAATCTTAATTCCCCCATTTTCTTTCTGTGATCTGCTATGACATTACAAAAAAAATTGGTTTATCTTTCTTCTTTCGTTTTCCAGTGCCTTTATTGCATGGAACAGTATCCCCTGCACCCACGCTTCACCCTGGTTAGTTTACCAGGCTAACTACTTTGTGCCTCTTTGGTGAAGTTCTTATTCCTAAAAGTATGAGGTTATCATCATGGGCTCTGAATCCAGACTCTCTCTTCCATTGTTTAATAACTGTATAAACTGTGCTTTAGTCTCTGGAAGAGGGAATACTAATAATATTTAATCCATAGCTTTGTTAATAGGATTAAATTGGCTAATATAGGTCAGGTGTACTTGCAAGCACTTAAACTTTCCATTTGTTATTATAAACTATTACTATTAAGGATCATGCCAGTAAATCCTCACCAAAATTGACTTCATTATTTTGGCATAATGTTATTGTAGACTACTATCTTTGATTCCGGGAGTAAGGCTAAGTTGTCATTTGAATGAGATAAGGACCTCGAAATCAGTTGTAAAGACAATCTTGGCCGGGCGCGGTGGCTCACACCTGTAATCCCAGCACTTTGGGAGGCCAGGGTGGGCAGATCACGAGGTCAGGAGATCGAGACCATCCTGGCTAACATGGTGAAACCCGTCTCTACTAAAAAAAAAAAAAAAAAAAAAAAAAAACAAAAAAATTAGCCAGGCGTGGTGGCAGGTGCCTGTAGTCCCAGCTCCTTGGGAGGCTGAGGCCAGAGAATGGCGTGAACCTGGGAGGTGGAGGTTGCAGATAGCCAAGATCAGGCCACTGCACTCCAGCCTGGGCAACAGAGCAAGACTCTGTCTCAAAAAAAAAAAAAAAAAGACAAAATGTTTTAATGAGGAGATAAAAATCACTGAACCAGCCTGTTGTTTTTATATTGGATCAGTATAGCTTTGTACTGTACCTGGAAATAAAAATAAAAATTTTTTCTGAGTAAATTAATAAGATGTAGGAAAGATATTAAGGTTTATTTTTAAGTAAGCTCTAAATAGAAATGATAATCTGATTATAAAAAGAATATGAAAAATATTTAATATGCTAGTGCTCTGACTCAAAAATTAAAACCTACATTTTTTCTTTATTATTTGTTTTTTGAGACAGAGTCTCGCTCTATCACCCAGGCTGGAGTGCAGTGGCACAATGTCAGCTCACTGCAAGCTCTGCCTCCTGGGTTCACACCATTCTCCTGCCTCAGCTTCCCGAGTAGCTGGGACTACAGGTGCCTGCCACCACACCCGGCTAATTTTTTTTTTTTGTACTTTTAGTAGAGACAGGGTTTCACTGTGTTAGCCAGGATAGTCTTGATCTCCTGACCTCATGATCCGTCCGCCTCGGCCTCCCAAAGTGCTGGGATTACAGGCGTGAGCCACTGCACCTGGCTAAAACCTACATTTTTTTCAATTCTCTTTTTAACATTTGAAAATTTTGCTTAATCTAAAATATACTCCAGAAGTTTAAATGGAAAGACCTTAATAAAATATTCAGTCAAATGCTCTTCCTTTAGAAATGGAGGCACTGAAGTTCATTTCTCCTATCATTCTAAATTGATGTTTCATTTTGACTATATATTTAGTGAGTTATGGCAGTAAAAGCAGCTTTAATTTTTTTTCTGAAAGCCTACTCATATTGGAGCCCTTTATAACTTGCCTCTTGAAGTATATATATTTACTCATACAAATCAAACACTGATGTCTGTGAAGTTTCATATCATCTTTTATATTTGAATTTTGTTCATATACTTATTGTCACCCAGGCTGGAAGTACAGTGGTGTAATCTAAGCTCACTGCAACCTCTGCCTCCTGGGTTCAAGTGATTCTCCTGCCTCAGCCTCCCGAGTAGCTGGGATTACAGGCATGTGCCACCATGCTGGCTAATTTTTCTATTTTTAGTAGAGATGGGGTTTCGCCATGTTGGCCAGGCTGGTCTGGAACTCCTGACCTCAAGTGATCTGCCCACCTCAGCCTCCCAAAGTGCTGGGATTACAGGCATGAGCCACCATGCCTGACCAAGTTTTTAATTGATGGCATTTTAAAGAATACCTCATATTTTATACTTTCCAGACATTTTCCCCACTTATATGAAATTAAAAATGAGAGTATAGCTGTTATTTGTTACTTGGTCATAAAGGTATTTGGAAAATCACTGATCTTAGAATTTTAATAAAAGGCATTTATTACCAAAAAAAAAAAAACACTGGATATATTGAACTTAAAATTAGTAATTAGTATTTTCCAGTAAAGCATTTTGGATTCAACATAGACTATGCTTCACCCTACCTCACTTCTATAAGAAAACCTTTTTTAAAAAGGAATTTTCTTTTTGTCAGCTTTAGTAAATAATGTCATTCAGGATTCCTATTCACAATCTGAGATCTGCCACTTAACTTGCTCAGAAGCCTTAGAGTCCGCACCATTTGTTCTATCCTTTCAATTCAGGTTTTATTTGTTTATTTATTTATTTATTTATTTATTTATTTATTTATTTTGGAGTGCTGTTGCACAATCTTGGCTCACTGCAACCTCCGCCTTCTGGGTTCAAGTGATTCTCCTGCCTCAGCCTCCCGAGTAGCTAGGGTTACAGGCGTGCGCTATCACGCCCAGCTAATTTTTGTATTTTTAGTAGAGATGGGGTTTCACCATGTTAGCCAGGCTGGTGTTGAACTCCTGACCTCAAGTGATCCACCCGCCTCGGCCTCCCAAAGTGCTGGGATTACAGGCATGAGCCACTGCACCCGGCCTCAATTCAGTTTTTAACTTGAGCTTAAACGAGATATTTTTTAAAAGTTAAAATCTGTGTTGAGGCATATCAAGAATTGCTATGTCTCTTGGGGGAGAGATGTGAATTCCATCAACATAGATATGCTAGTTTATAGTGAACTGTTAGGAATGCTGTACTCTTGACTCATACTTAGTCTTTTCTTTGTGGCTTGTGGCTCTCTTTTCAACTTCATTAACATGTAATTGAAGTGTACTAAATGCATATACTTATTTTTTATGTTTTTTCAATTTTTTATTTTTTGTGTGTGTTGGGGGGGGTCTCACTATGTTGCCCAGGCTAGTCTTGAACTCCTGGCCTAAAGTGATGCTCCCACCTTGGCATCCCAAAGCACTTTACAGATGTGAGGCACTGCACTTTAAATGCGTATATTTAAAAATGTACAGTTTGGTTAGTTTTGACATAAGCATATGCCTGTGAAATAATCATTCCCAAGTGAGCAAAGACTTCTGTTCCCCCAAAAGGTTCTTGTGCCTCTCTGTTTTGTGTCCTTTCTTCTCCTCCCATCTTCAGGAAACCACTGATGGGGTTTTTGTCACTATAATTAGTTTACATTTTCTAGAATTTTTCTGGAAGTGGAATCATAGATATATACTTCTTTTTTAATCTGACTTCTTTCACTTAGCATAATAATTTTGAGATTCATGCATGTTGTTGCATATGTAACAGTTGGTTACTTTTTATTGCCAAGTAGCATTTCATTGGATGGATAGATCATCATTTGTTTATTCATTGATCAGTTGATTGACATTTGGGTTTCAGTTTTTGGCTCTTAAAAATAAAGCTTGATAGTACATTTGTATAGAAATCTTTGTGTGGACATAAATTTTCATTTCTCTTAACCAAATACCTAGAAGTAGAGTGGCTAGGTGGAGTGGTAGCTGTGTAATGTTTTAAGAAAAGTATATTTTTAAAAGTTTGTACCATTTTACATTCCTCTCAGCAGTGTGTAGAGCTGTTCCACATCCTCACCAACACTAGATGTGGTCATTCTTTCTCACATTAGCCATTCTAGTGGAAATACAGTGGCATGTCAGTGTGATTTTAGTTTGCATTTCCCTGATGGTTATTAATGTTGAACATCTTTTCATGGGTTTATTGCCCATTTCTAGAAGTTATTTTACATCTCAGCCATTTCCTCACTGAGCTGTCTTATTCTTAAATTGTAAGAGTTCTTTATATATTGTGGGTACAAGTACTTTTTCTAATGTATGTGTTGCAAGTAAGTGTTTTCTTTGTCTCTGTGGTTTGCTTTTTTGTTTTCACAATGGTTATCTTTTGAAGAACTGTGTTTTTGTTTTTTTTATTACTTTGAAGCCCAGTTTACTAATTTTTTCTTTTTTCTCTTTTTTGAGATGGAGTTTTGCTCTTGTTGCCCAGGCTGGAGTGCAATGGCGCGATCTCGGCTCACAGCAACTTTGCCTCCCAGGTTCAAGCCATTCTCCTGCCTCAGCCTCCGGAGTAGCTAGGATTACAGGCATGCGCCACCACGCCCGGCTAATTTTGTATTTTTAGTAGAGACGGGGTTTCTCCATGTTGGTCAGGCTGGTCTTGAACTCCGGACCTCAGGTGATCCACCTGCCTTGGCCTCCCAAAGTGCTGGGATTATAGGCGTGAGCCACCGCACCCGGCCTAATTTTTTCTTTTATAAGTCATGCTTCCTTGTGTTTTGAGAAATTGCCTAGCCTAAGTTCAGGAAGATATTCTCCCATCTTTTAAGATTTTTATATGAAGCATATATGGTTTTGCATTTAGGCCTAGGACCCGTTTTGAATTAATTTTTGTGTATTATGTAAAGTGTCAGTGTTGGCTTTTCTCCCCACCTGGATATCCAGTTGATCCACTTTGTTTGTTGAAAGACTTTTTTCCTCCAGTGATTTGTCTTTACAACTTTGCCAAAAATCAATTAACCAAACGGGTAGGTCTTTCTGAACTCTTCTTTTCTGTTTTATTGATCTGTCTCTTTACACCAATCCCAAAAGGCCTTGACTACTGTTGTTTTATAGTAAATCTTGAAATCAGGGTAAATCTTTCAACTTTGTTCTTTTAAAAAGTTGCTCTGCTTATTCTAGGTCTTTACTATCAGCTTGCCGATTTCTGCCACAAAGCCTGCTGCAATTTTGATTGGGATTGCATTGAATATACAAACCCTTTGGAAAGAATGGCATTTTCACAATATTTAATCTTTCAACCCATGAACTTAGTATCTTAGTACCATTTATTTAGGTCTTCTTTAAGTTTTCTTCGCAATATTTTGTAGTTCTAAGTGTAGAGGCCTTGTATATGTTTTTTTGTGTGTTTGTTTGAGACAGAGTTTCACTCTTGTTGCCCAGGCTGGGCCTCCCGGGTTCAAGCGATTTTCATGCCTCAGCCTCCCAAGTAGCTGGAATTACGGGCATGTGCCACCATGCCTGGCTGATTTTGTATTTTTAGTGGTCAGGCTGGTCTCGAACTCCTGTCCTCAGGTGACTCACCCGCCTTGGCTTCCCAAAGTGCTGAGATTACAGGCGTGAGGCACCGCGCCCAGCCTGTCTTCTGTTAAATTTACATTTAGAAATTTTACATATTTTGATGCTACTGTAAAACAGTTGTTTTTCTTAATTCCACTTTCCAATTTTTTGCTTGCTAGTATTTAAGAATTCAGTTCATTTTAATACATTAACCTTTTATTCTGCAGTTTTGTTAAATTCACTTATTGAATATAGTCATTGTTTTCTAGATTCTCTGGGATTTTCTATATAAATAGTGATATCTATAAATAAGGAGAGCTTTATTTTTACTTTCCAATCTTCATGCCTATTTTTTGCCTGTTGTTTTTCTTGTCTTATTACTTTATTGAGTAATCTCCATATCAGTGTTGCACAGAAGTGGTAAAAGCAGATATCCTTGTCTTCTTCCTAATCTCAGGCTGAGAAATTCAGTCTTTAACCGTTAACGGTGATGTTAGATGTAGGTTGTTCATGGATCCCCCTATATCTGTTTGTAGAAGTTTCCTACTAATTCTAATTTGCTGAGAGGTGTTTTTTTTGTTTTTTGTTTTTTTTGAGACAGAGTCTCGCTCTGTCACCCGGGCTGGAGTGCAGTGGCATGATCTCGGCTCACTGCAAGCTCTGCCTCCCGGGTTCACGCCATTCTCCTGCCTCAGCTTCCCGAGTAGCTGGGACTACAGGCACCGGCCACCACACCTGGCTAATTTTTTGTATTTTTAGGAGAGACGAGGTTTCACCGTGTTAGCCAGGATGGTCTCGACCTCCTGACCTCGTGAACCCCCCGCCTCGGCCTCCCAAAGTGCTGGGATTACAGGCGTGAGCCACCACACCCGGCCTGGTTTTTTTAAATCATGATTGGATGTTGAGTTTTTGTCAGAAGCTTTTAAAAAATATCTGTTCACATGATCATATGGGCTTTCTGCTTTATTCTGCTAATATAGTATATTACATTTTCTGAATGGTTTAATCTTGCCATTTCTAGGATAAACTATTTGGTTATATTTTAGTATCCTTTTTATATAATATTGATGTTCAATTTTTAATTTTTGTGAATGATTTTTGTATCTGTATTCTTCAGGGATCTTGTTCTATTATTTTTTGTAATGTCTGTGAGGTTTTGGTATTATAGTTGTATGACCTAAAAAAGTGAAGTGGGTAGTGATCTCCTTTTTTTTTGTTGGTAAAACTTTTCATAATTTTTGTATTATTTTTTCTTTGAAAGAATTCACCAGTGAAACAGACTATGGCTTTCTTTTGGGGGAAGTTTTTTTTTTTTTTTTCTTTTGAGACGGAGTCTTGCTCCGTCGCAAGGCTGGAGTGCAGTGCTGCAATCTCGGCTCACTGCAACCTCCGCCTCTCAGGTTCAAGTGATTCTCCTGCCTCAGCCTCCCGAGCAGCTGGGACTACAGGCGCATGCTACCACACCCAGCTAATTATTGTATTTTTAGTAGAGACGTTGGCCAGGATGGTCTCGATCTCCTGACCTCGTGATCCCAAAGTGCTGGGATTACAGGCGTGAGCCACCGCGCCTGGCCGGGGAAGGTTTTTAATGATAAAATTAGCTTCTTTAATAAATATAAGAGTATTCAGATTCTCGTATCAATTTTAGTAAGCTTTATTTTCCAAGAAATTTGTTTCTTTTATCTACACTGTCAAATTTGTTGGCATAAGGCTTTTTACTATTTCTTATTTTTTAAATGTTTGTAGGATTGATGGGGATGCCCCTTATTTCTATGATTTTTTTCTCTCTCTGTATCTAGCTCGAGGTTTGTAAATTTTTTTTTTTTCAAAGAACCAGAGTTTGATTTTGTAATTTTCTCTATTGTCTGTATTTTTATTCATTCTGCCATATCACTGTAATTTCCCTTCTTCTACTTACTGTTGGTTTACATTTCTTTTTCCAAGTTTTTTTCTGTTATTGTTTAGATTACTAACATTTAATGTAATTATCGGTTGTTGGAATTAGACCTGCCATCTTCCTATTACTGGTTTTGTTTGTCCTTTCTGGTTTTTTTTCTTTCTTTCTTCTGTTTCTTTTTTCTTGACATCTTTGTATTTTTAACATTCCATTTTCATTTGCCTCTTGACTTTTTGGCTATGTCTTTTTCTGTGTGTGTGTGTGTGTGTGTGTGTGTGTGTGTGTGTGTTGTGTAATTGCTCCAGGTAGTAAATATATTTACTTAACCTTTTATTATCAGCTTAGAGTTAATATTTTATCACTTCACGTAGAATGTAGAAGGCTTGCAGCCATAAAAGTCCCTTTACCCTCCCCCCAGAGACATTTATGTTACAGTTGTCATATGTGTTATATTTATGTTGAAACCCTACTACACAGTGTTACAGTATTTGCTTTCAACAGTCTACATATTTTAAAGACCCTAATAGGAAAAATAAATTTATATTTACTCAGATGTTTGCCATTTCTTTTGCTCTGCTTTCATTCTTAAAGATTTCAGTTTCTCTCTAAAATTTTCATTTGATTCTTTTTAAACTAGTTTTTCTTTCTCTGCTGATAACTTGTATCTTTCCATGCATTTGTGTTTGTGTTTGCCTCATGGAAAGTAGGTGTAATGGCTGTTCTACAGTCTTTGTGTGATAATTTCAACATTTTCGTTGTCTTGGAGTTGGCATCTGTTGATTGCAATTTTTTTTTTTTAAGAATTTGTCAGATTTTCCTACTTCTTTGTATGACCAGTAGTTTTGGATTATATCCTGGACATTGTGAGTTTCATGTTGTATAGATGTTGTGTGCTGTTGTAATCCTCTGCAGAATGCTGTTTGTTTCAGTAGGTATCTAACTTGGTTAGATCTGCCTTGGTTATATAGCAGACTATAAATTCTCTGTGCTGTCTGTGGACAGGGGTTCCTTTCTCAGTTCAGTTTTCAAGACCAGTGAGTGCTGTGCTACTTTGAGCCTGCCGTGCATATCCATATCTCAGGTGTGAGCCTAAGACAAGCGGGAGTTAATTCACACAATGGCAGGTCCCATTTCTACCTTCTTTCCTCTCTGGTTTTCCCCACACTTTACAGCCCACAGGTGCCTTTTTCATTAGTTCCTTTAACCACAAAGACCGTGTTTCTGTTGGAGTTTTAGTCTCTGCACCAGTGCTTCACTGCATAGCTCCCTGACTGGGGCCCACCTGTGGGGCAGAGTTGTAGAGAAAAGACGAAAAAGAAAGTTTTTACTCCATGGAAAGGAAACTTTGTAGAAACTTTTTAGTCACCTCCCAAATCCGCCTACTTTTGTCTACTTTTTATTGTCCTCAAGTATTATAGTTACATTTTGTGTTCTGTCTGCTATAACAGAAGCAGAACTCTGGTTTGTGACATTTTTATTTTTGAGACTGAGTCTTGCTCTTGCTGCCCAGGCTGGAGTGCTGTGGCAGGATCTCAGTTCACTGTAACCTCTGCCTCCTGGGTTCAAGCGATTCTTGAGCCTCACCCTCCTGAGTAGCTGGGATTATGAGTGCCCACCACCACGCCCATCTAATTTTTGTATTTTTATTAGAGACAGGATTTTATCATGTTGGCCAGGCTGGTCGCGAATTCCTGACCTCAAGTGATCCGCCTGCCTTGGCCTCGCAAAGTGCTGGGATTCCAGGTGGGAGCCACCGCGCCTGACCAGGTTTTGTGACATTATTTAATGTCTTGGATATGTGATTATTCTTTTTCACCATGGTAGCCTTTTTTTTTTTTTTTTTGTGAGACGGAGTCTTGCTCCGTCTCCCAGGCTGGAGTGCGGTGGCACGATCTAGGCTCACTGCAAGTTCTGCCTCCCAGGTTCACACCATTCTCCTGCCTCAGCCTCCCGAGTAGCTGGGACTACAGGCGCCCGCCACCACGCCCGGCTAATTTGTTTTGGTATTTTTAGTAGAGACAGGGTTTCACTGTGTTAGCCAGGATGGTCTCAATCTGCTGACCTCATGATCTGCTCGCCTCGGCCTCCCAAAGTGCTGGGATTACAGGCGTGAGCCACCACTCCCGGTCTCAACATGGTAGCCTTTTACAAATTACTATATTTTTTTCAAATTGTAGTAATTCATACAGCAAGCATATATAATGGTAGGACAAAACACCTTAAGCCAAGATGTCATCTCCGTGGTCTGTCCAGGTAGCATAGAACACAAAAGGAGATGTGATTGAAAAATGTTGCTTCATCTACATGTTACTACTATTGTCTGGGGTTCCTTAGGAGCCAAGGAGAACCTCGCTGTGATTGGCATTGGAAAGACCTGTGGTTGGAAGAAAATTACCTGGGAACATTCCAGCCTCATCTTTTTTTTTTTTTTTTTTTTTTTTTGAGACGGAGTCTCGCTCTGTCACCCAAACTGGAGTGCAGTGGCGCTATCTCGGCTCGCTGCAACCTCCGGCTCTCGGGTTCAAGCAATTCTCCTGCCTCAGCCTCCTGAGTAGCTGGGACTACAGGCATGTGCCACCACACCGGGCTAATTTTTTGTTTGGTGGAGACGGGGTTTTACCGTGTTAGCCAGGATGGTCTCCATATCTTGACCTCGTGATCCACCCGCCTTGGCCTCCCAAAGTGCTGGAATTACAGGCGTGAGCCACCGCCCCCGGCCCAGCCTCATCTTTAAGCCATAATTTGGCTATTGTGTTAGTGAATAAGCCTGAAAGGTACATCTTCATTCATACATAAACATAATTTAGTTTTCATTAGGTAGATTCCTTGTTCACATCCAGCTGAGAACATGACACTAAAGAAATCGGGCTTTAATTAGGGAGGGAAAGAGAGAGAACGTGGAGTCCCTTTGGTTGTCACTTAAGAGATACAGATGAAGGAGAAGTAGAGTTGGAGGTCAGAAGGGCCAGAAGGTAAATGTAGTCTAATATTAGTCATAGTGAGGTGAAGGCTTTTGGAGGGTAGAGATTCACCTAGGGTGAGAATTATTTCCTAAGTTCTAGAGTAGGATGGTAAATAACAAATAGTCTTAGGTGCTTTGTCAGGAACTGATAATGACTACAAGTATATTTGAAATCATAAGAGTTATATTTATGTTTGCTGTGATCCTCTCATAGTAGCTGCGAAATATTTAAAGTAAGGCATAAAATTATTATATCTATAAGTAAAAATGGTCTATTTTAATGCCTTCAGTATCATAGTTTAGTATTAAGCTAATGCTAACTTCATAAAATCATTTTTTCCTAAGATAATTTTTGAGATTTATAGGAAGGTAGAAATGCATGCATTTCCTCTGGATTTGCCATTTGTTGCGTAGTATTATGTATAACATTTTCTTAAACAAAAAGTTTAAAGAAAATATTAGCAAATCAAACCTAGCTGTGTAGTGAAAGAATAACATGCATATATGAATTGGTCTATTGTACAAATTCTAGGATAATTCAATATTTGCAAATATGTCACTGTAATTCAGAATGTAAGTAAAGGAGAAATTCATTATCTCACTAGATGCTTAAAGAAAGCTTCTGAAAAAAATTTAGCCATTTCTTAATAAAATTATAAAAAATAGGAATAGAAGGAAACTACATAAACATGGTAAATAATCTTTACTAAAATACAACAACAAACCAACCTATTAAAATATGAAATACCGAAACTGTCACTGTGAAAGTCACAGGCAATACAAAAATTATTGCTATCACAACTATTTTGTATAGCTTAGTATTATTGCTTTGGGCTAGTAATGTAAGGCTAAATTCTTTATTTCCAGAAAATATAGATCTAGGAAATCTAAGAGATTCATATGTGAGACTATTAGCACTAATAAGAAAGTGTGGTAAAGTAGGTGGATACAAAGAAGAGAAATCAATAACCTCTTTATTTTGCAACACAGTAAAAAAATGGAAGTAAAACTGAATGAACAGAATGTATTCTCATATATATTAAATATCTGTTTTACTATGCATTTAAAATCCAGAGCTTACCATTTTTGGGAAACTCTACAAAAAGATATATGACATGTTGATTCCAAAAGGATTTTATGAGGACTAAGTGAGATAAAACACACTAAAATGTTCAGGAGAATTGTCAAGGTTGCCTATACAATATATTGAATGAGAAATTGTCGAGGAAAAGAAAGGCAGCTGCAGTTTCTAAAGGGAATCTACAGTGAGAAGTAGTCTGATTCACAAACCTCTGGTTAAATATGGTGTCTTGACTACACTTGTTTTCTCCTTCCCTAAAGTCTGCAATAATCTCAAAGGAAGCTTAAAAATGTTAATTCATAGCCGGGCGGATGGGGTGTTGTCACCTGTAATCCCAGCTACTTGGGAGGCAGAGGCGGGAGAATCGCTTGAACCCAGGAGGTGGAGGTTGCAGTGAGCCAAGATTGCGCCACTGCACTCCAGCCTGGGGACGGAGTGAGACTCTGTCTCAATAAATAAATAAAATAATAAAATACATAAGTAAGTAAAATCTTCATAAGGAGAAACATAACAGTAAAGGAGACAGTGACCAAAGATTTTAACAATTTTTCGAAACAGAAAGTGAATGGAGGGAGTAGTAACTGAGTTCACAGAGAAAGATACCACCTAAGTACCTGCAGAGGTCAGTTATGGAGATAACAGCATGCCCCAGGGATATCTTGAGAGAGTTCCTTGTGCTTGGGGGCTCCACGTATTCCAAAAGGCTGAAGTCAGTTTTACAGCTCACAGTGGAAATTCCTTAAAAGTCCATATCCAGATCTTTTAAATCTTCCTCTCCTACACTCCAGCAGATGGGTAACTACTTCAGTCCCCTGTCTGCTGGGGAAATGGGAGGAGCACTAAAACCGGAAGTGCTCCAGACTAGAGAGGTGAAGCACGGGATTGAAAGTCAAGTGAGCCTGTGCAAGTCTGCACACTGAAGTGTAGGGCCCTACCTCCTTCCTTCTTCACTCCTCCTCAAGGCAGCACTTAGATGAGTTGATCCCTTCACACCCCACCCAGCAGTTCGTTCTACCTGGCAAAACTTAACAGCTTCAATGAAGAAACCTCCACATTACTGAACATTTGGAGGTGTCCCAATGAAAAGGTAACTCAATATACCTGATCATTTTACAGAGAAGCCCATCAGTGAACAAGCCTGCCACCCACGCTGAGCTTGGGCAGTTTTTCAGTGCCTCACTATTAAACATGGAGGCGCATCCAGGGACCACTAGATATATAAGGAAAACCTTAAAAGTGAAAGAGACGACCGAGACAGGCGGATCACAAGGTCAGGAGTTCGAGACCAGCCTGGCCAACATGGTGAAACTCCATCTCTACTAAAAATACAAAAATTAGCCGGGCATGATGGGGTGTGCCTGTAATCCCAGCTACTCAGGAGGCTGAGGCAAGAGAATTGCTTGAACCTGGGAGGCAGAGGTTGCAATGAGCTGAGATCGCCTGGGCAACAAAGCAAGACTCCGTCTCAAAAAAAAAAAAGTGAAAGACCCAGTCAATGAGCCAATGAACAAAAAAGGAACCCAGAGGAATCCAATGATCCAAGAAACAGAAGAACAGAGAACAAGAAAGTGCTTCTGGAAATTTAAAAATGTGATAGTTGGAAAAAACTTCTGTGGACAAATTGGAAGATGAAATTGAGATGTATTAGGGCAAGAGACTCATTTTTTTAAATTTAAATTTAAGATTTTAAATCTGTGAGTATATAGTACTCGTTTATTCTTTTTTTTTTTAATTTTTATTTTTGAGACAGGGTCTCTCTCCAGTTGCTCAGGCTGGAGTACAGTGACACCATCTCAGCTCACTGTAGCCTTGACCTCCTGAGCTCAGGTTATTCTGCCACCTCAGCCTCCTGAGTAGCTGGGACTACAGGCTTACCCAACCATGCCTGGCTAATTTTTGTATTTTTACTAGAAACAGGGTTTTGCCATGTTGCCCAGGCTGATCTCAAACTCTTGGACTCAAGTGATCTGCCCGACTCAGCCTCTCAAAGTGCTGGGATTACAGGTGTGAGCCACTGCGCCCAGCCAATACTCATTTTTAACTGTGCATTTACCTTGTTAAATTAAACGTAAGGAAAAATATTCACTAAATCTGAATTTTTTTGAGACGGAGTCTGGCTAAGTCACCCAGGCTGGAGTGCAGGAGCGCAATCTCTGCTCACTGCAAGCTCCATCTCCTGGGTTCACGCCATTCTCCTGCCTCAGCCTCCCGAGTAGCTGGGACTACAGGCGCCCGACACCACGCCCAGCTAATTTTGTGTGTGTGTGTGTTTCCAGTAGAGACGGGGTTTTACCGTGTTAGCTAGGATGGTCTTGATCTCCTGACCTTGTGATCCGCCCGCCTCAGCCTCCCAAAGTTCTGGGATTACAGGCGTGAGCCACCGCACCTGGCCCTAAGTCTGGATTTTTGTTTTTAGTTAGAGAAGAGGACTGGCTTTTTTTCACATCGGCTGTTGATGAATAAATAATGCCTGATGGAGATTTTTGAAGCATTAGATTTGTGTTTGGTAGTCTGGGACAGATGTTAGTGTAATATGCATTGTTTACAGGATATGGAGTTAGCAGGACAGCTAACTCCACAGCCTTTGGTCACCAAGCGAATGGTATTGTGCTAATCACGTACCCTTTCTGATTTTCATTTTTGTGATCCATAATATGGGGTTGGTAATAATGGTAACCTATCTCACAGGGCTGTGATGATGAGTAGAAGAGATAAGACCTATAAATTACCTAGTATAATGTGTAGCATGTACTAAATGCTCAATGAAAAGAAGCTTTGATTATAACCATCAAGTAGATGGACTGGTAATTATAGATGGTTAAGAAAAAGGTACAGTCAGCCCTCCGTATCCATGGGTTTCACAGAGTCCATAGGTTCAGCCTACCATAGATTGAAAACATTTGGGGGAAAAAATTATGTCTGTACTAAACATGTACAGACTTTTAAGCATACAGAATAACAGTTGTTTACATAGCATTTACATTGTATTAAATATTGTAAGTAATCTAGAGATTATTTAAAGTATGCAAGAGGACGTGCTTAGGTTATATGCAAATACTGTGCCATTTTATATCAGGGACTTGAGGATCCACGGATTTTTTTTTAATCCATGGGAGGTCTTGGAACCAGTGTTCCTGGGATAATGAGGGACAACTGTATATTTAAAAAGTAACACGTAAATGAATGAATTCCTTAATTGTAGAGCTATGCTCTGGCTCTAGTATTAGTCCTCTGACCATTAAAGATAGCATGTTGGTGTGTTTATGATTATACAGGAATTAAGTTTTCATAAACTTAAATGTTGCATTTTCACTTACAGGCGTCGATTAGCAAGGTAAAAGTAACAGAACCATGGCTCAGTTTCCAACACCTTTTGGTGGTAAGTTTTCAGAAATTTCTCTTTTTAATGTACTTTGGGACCAGATTTTAAAAACTTGATATTATGGCAAATTTAAAATTAAAAAGTAGAGAAAATAATATAATCAGCATTCATGTATTCCATCATATAGTTTCATTAATTATCAACTCATGCCCAATATTGTTTCATCTGGATTCTTTTGGAGCAACTCCCAGGCATCATATCATTTCATCTATAAATATTTTAGTATGTGTACCTAAAAGATAAGAAAACGTTTAAAGACATAACTTCAGTACCATTATCACATCTATAAAAATTTACAATACCGGGCCGGGCATGGTGGCTCACGCCTGTAATCCCAGCACTTTGGGAGGCCGAGGCTGGTGGATCACCTGAGGTCTGGAGTTCAAGACCAGCCTGGCCAACATAGTGAAACCCTGTCTCTATGAAAAATACAAAAATTAGCCGGGCGTGGTGGCAGGCACCTGTAGTCCCAGCTACTTGGGAGGCTGAGGCAGGAGAATGACATGAACCCGGGAGGCGGAGGTTGCAGTGAGCCGAGGTCGCACCACTGCACTCCAGCCTGGGTGACAGAGCAAGACTCCATATCTAAATAAACAAACAAACAAACAAACAATACCATATTATTGTACCTATAAAATGTTTGCTATATCTAGTCTGTACCTTATAGTCTTTGGACATTTCCCTGATAGTCTTTAGACATTTCTTGTTATGGTTTGTTTGTTTAAATTGGGATCCAAATAAGATACAAACATTGCAATTAGGTCATGTGTTTCCCAAGTCTCTTAGTGAATTTTCCCCCACTCCTCTGTTTTTTTATCAGCAAGTTATTTGTTGAAGTAATGGGGTCATTTACACTTTTTCAAAGGCTGGATTTGAAGCATGACATTTTTTTTTGTTTTACTTCAGTTAAACTAAAGTTTGAAACATATCAGTCTGCATAAAATGTATTTTTGGGTAATTTTTCCTAATGTTATTAGGAAATTGTTAATTGTTCTTGCTTACACCCAAGTTACTTTTTAACAAAAATACTTATTAAAAAGTAGTACTTATTAAAAAATACTTATTAAAAGTTCATATTAACGGATTACTCCTGGAAGCTGTCTAATCTTGTCATGAAGAGAGTAAAAGTCTCCATGGGATTCTGGTACAGAGATCTCTAAACTTTTAAAAATCACTAGTTTTTCTATTTTATTTTTGTCCCCCTTCTTAATTACTGTACAATTTCTGGTTTTTGTTTATAGTTACAGGGATGAATTCTGACAGGGCAGTGAAAATTTCTTCTAGAAGTTGCAGAACTGTAAGGCCTGTGAGGAAGGGGTCATTTCTGTCTTGGACACTCGTTCATCCCCACAGTAAATATTTTTCCAGTGACTGAATGGATTTTTACTTTATCTGTCAGTGTCATCCCAGACCTGGTAGAGAGGAGAGATGCAATGTTTAGATGTTTTTGCTGGTGTGCTGGGCACATTCACATTTTGTGTGAAACATACGTATTGTGTATTCCCAGTTTTGTGGAAGGTGTCCGAGCTTTTGAAAGCTTTCATGTATGTAATCTAGAATTATTTTAGTCAATTTGAGGAGACCTAGGACTAGAGTCTGCAAGATCTCAGTCGTGAGTGGACATCTAGTCAGCCTAAGAGCTGAAACTGAAGGAAAACCTAAAACCCATTCTCTTTGGCTATTATTTCATATCAGGACATCCCCTGCCCTTCTTTTTTTTTAAGTCTGCTTCCTGCATACTGAGATACCCGTTTTTAAAAACAGCTTTAGTGAAATATAATTTATATTCCATAAAATTTACTAGCTTTAGTTGTATAATAATTTTTAGCAAATTATATAGAGTTGTGCAACCATCACCACAATCTAATATATTAATATTGTAATCACCCCCCAAAAGATTTTCATGGATATTTATCACACTCAACTTCTTCTTTCATAACTTTTGCCTGTGGCATTTAAGGCACTTGAGAGTACAGTTTTAGGTTTAAGTTAGTCTGTTGCTTGGGTTTATGTAAGTAAATTATTAATTTATTATAATCTTGCTAACTATGGGATTATAAAACAAGTTTCTAAAAAAGGAATGTGTGCCTCTTCTTTTCTTTCCCTCCCATTCTCTCTCTTTCTGTTTCTTACATTTTGTGTCCTGTTTTACACTTTTCTAACTTTATATTCATAACTTCCAAGGACAAGAAGATGTGAATTTATCAAGTCTTTATAATACATTGACAGAATCTTGAAGTGCTGTGGAAATAGTGTGTGAGAGCATTTTGTTTTCCTTTTCTCACTGAATAATTTGTTTGTCTTTTCTTTGGATTTTAGGCAGCCTGGATATCTGGGCCATAACTGTAGAGGAAAGAGCGAAGCATGATCAGCAGTTCCATAGTTTAAAGCCAATATCTGGATTCATTACTGGTAATCACAGTCAGCATTTTTTCATTTTTACTTATCAGTAGTGCAGATGTCTGTGGAAACTCTATCATGCAAAGCCGAGATGGGCAAATATGACCAAGGAGAGACATTTACCTGTTTTGCCCTAACCTTGTGCCTGTCCTTTTACAATTTTTTTACGCATAATGGAATCATACCTTGTTTGCAATTTTTAGTGCATGTCAAACCACTTGTTTTGTGCATGTAATTTATGGGAATTGGTTAAGATCAAAGGACCAGTGGCTCACACTTGTAATCCCAGCACTCTGGGAGGCCGAGGTGGGCAGATCCCTTGAGGTCAGAAGTTCCAAACCAGCTTGGCCAACATGGTGAAACCCCGTCTCTACTAAAAATTAAAAATTAGCTGGGTGTGGTGGTGGGCGCCTGTAATCCCAGCTACTTGGAGGCTGAGGCAGGAGAATTGTTTGAACCCTAGAGGCAGAGGTTGCAGTGAGCCGAGATCACGCCACTGCACTCCAGCCTGGGTGACAGAGCGAGACTCCATCTCAAAAATAAACAAACGAATTTTCCTGTTTGATTATTTTTCAGGAATTCACTTTAGAAAAAGTGGAATCTTTATTTCCGGGGGAATTGTTCTGCTACCATGCCCGGCTAATTTTTTCTTCTTCTTTTTTTTTTTTTGAGACAGAATTTCGCTCTTGTTGCCCAGGCTGGAGTACAATGGCGTGATCTCGGCTCACTGCAACCTCCCCTTCCAGTTTCAAACGATTCTCCTGCCTCAGCCTCCCAAGTAGCTGGGATTACAGGCACCCACTACCATGCCCAGCTTATTTTTTATATTTTTAGTAGAGATGGGGCTTCACCATGTTGGCCAGGCTGGTCTTGAACTTCTGACCTCAGGTGTGGTTCTTAATCATTGTTATTTATTCTCCGTAAATACTTCAGAAGTACCCAGAATTTGGAGTATAGGTATTGGGAATGGCAAATAACTTTTTTTATAAAGTGAAAGTATGTGTCATCAGTTTCCTAAGGATTCCTATAAATGTGCTTTTGCACAATGGGTAGCTGTTCATATCTTAGTTAATAGCAGATTAATTAAAGTGGAAAATCTATGCCAGGAAATGGTAGGCCCTTTTTGAGATGATTTTTTGAATTCTAAAGTCAGTGCTGATGGATTCTTTTACTGTTGCCTATGGGCTTATCCTTGGACTTTTATAATGCACTCAACTGGTATTTATAGTATTACCAGCCTCTTTGTAAATTTTGTAATTTTGCTATTACAGGATTTCTCTCAGCTGCTGGGTTTTTTTTTTTTTTTTCCTGAAACTTTTTCCATTTAATTTACAGGTGATCAAGCTAGAAACTTTTTTTTTCAATCTGGGTTACCTCAACCTGTTTTAGCACAGATATGGTAAGTTGGAATTTTACATGAAATTTTACATAAGCATAAGGCAAAATAAAATAATCGTTTAGTTCTATTTGGTAATATGATTTCTTATGTTATAAAAGGAGAACATGTATCTCTAGCCTGAAATATCTTGTTACTTCTTACCAGAGAGTTATGTCTGAAAAGTGTCTTTCTCATATGGAACTAAAACAAAACAACAAAAAAAGTGGTGACATTTGAATGACAACACTGTCAAAAAGTGGAATTTCCATGGAGACATCTAAATTTTGGTGTTCCTTCACCAATTAGTTTTGGCTTCACCCATATCACCCACATTTATTTGAATGTCCCACATTTCTTGCTTTATAATGGAATGATTTTTTATCTTTCATTGACTGAAGAATAAAAGGTAAAGAAAATATTTGAGAGTTAGTGTATGGTAAATCCATAACATTAATAGATAATAGTGAATTATTTGACTATCACAAATAGGCATTCAATCTTTTAAGCCACAGGAAATACAGAGAGTATAATAAAAAGGGTGGCAAATACAGTTTTGGATTCTTGGCTCATGGCTTTGGAGAGCCATGCTGAATTCTGTTGTCCTCTAAGATGTCTCATTTTTTTCACCAAGGGTGCTTAGTACTTCACTTCCCTGAGTTAATTAGTGATACGAAGGCTGCTCGCTATGAAGAAAGAGCATGTAGGCTGGGCGCGGTGGCTCATGCCTGTAATCCCAGCACTTTGGGAGGCCGAGGCGGGCGGATCACGAGGTCAGGAGATTGAGACCATCCTGGCTAACACAGTGAAACCCCATCTCTCCTAAAAATACAAAAAATTAGCCAGGTGTGGTGGTGGGCGCCTGTAGTCCCAGCTACTCGGGAGGCTGAGGCAGGAGAATGGCGTGAACCCGGGAGGCAGAGCTTGCAGTGAGCCGAGATCGCGCCACTGCACTCCAGCCTGGGCGACAGAGTGAGACTCCGTCTCAAAAAAAAAAAAAAAAAAAAAAAAAAAAAAGAGCATGTGATTTGTAGTCGTACACCTGAGTTTGATTCCCAGGTGTACCATTTTCAGTGTCTCTGATTTGGAGATACAGTTACCCTCTTTGACCTCAGTTTTCTAATCTAGGAAATAGGAATGGTTATAGTTTTGTGAGAGTTGTTGAGAGGATTCCAGAAAAACCAAGGACTTATTGTGGCTCCTGTCACATAATAGGCCCTCAAAGTAAAACCCAAAAAGGTATCATCTCCAGGGACTGGGTATTCTGCATAACTGAATTTTCCAGCTAACTACTTTGTCCTCTTAAATGACCAAACTTTTAAATTTATAATCTTATGGAAATTAATAAAGGTTGATACAGCTTTTTGTTTCTTTTAAGCACAGTCTACAGAACACAATCTAAGCTTTTCTTGATGAAATGTCATCATTATGAAAATTAGTAACTGTCCTGAAATAGCAAAACTTTCATAGGAGATTGTGTGTGTGTGTGTGTGTGTGTGTGTGTGTGTGTGTGTGTGTGTGTATTTGGATATGTTTGAATTGAAACGAAATGATACCAGATCTCTGTGCTTTTTTTGGGTATCTGCTTTATTTTCTTTTTCCTGGTTGTCAGCATATTGGCCGCCAGACTGTCTCTAAACTAGTGTGCTTGCTCCTCTGAAGCCATTCTAATTCTAACTTCTGATCTATTAGAGCTAAAAAATCAGATAACCAAGTGGTTTTGGAATTACAGTTTAAGTAAAGTAAGAGGCTCAGATGAAGAAACAGCCTGCAAGAAAGAAGTCATGCGCAAGTGAGCACAGAAGCCCTGTTCTGTTAGTTAAATGTGAACGTTTAAACGCAAGAGACCTGTCTGTGGCACCTTTGTGAATTGTAGCAAGCTTCTTCTGCTTTGCAGCTCATACATGATCATGTCTCATACCATCAGGACCTCTCGCTGGAACCTTCTTCCGCAGACTTAACTTCCTCCACTGGATTATGCTTTTGTGTTATATTCCCAATTTTTGAAAGTTCATTTATTCTTTCAACATTGAAAAATTATTTATCAGATATCTTCTGTGGGCCAGGGACTGTTAAGAGGTGCTGCGGATATAGCAATGAACAAAATAGACAGAATCCATTCTTTTATTGAAACAACAGTCTAGTGGAGGAAGACAATAACAACACAAAAATTGTCACATGGTGGTAAGTGTGGTGGAGAAAAATAAAATACACTCTAATGAATTTCATTTTTTTTCTTCTGTTTTTTGTAGAGGTGGGATCTTGCTATGTTGTCCATGCTGGTCTCAAACTCCTGGACTCAGGCCATCTTCCTGCCTTTGCCTCCCAAAGTGCTGGGATTATAGGTGTGGCCACCATGCCTGGCAAAGACAACTGTCTTAATTGAAAAAAGTGACATTTGGTTGGGTGTGGTGGCCCACGTCTGTAATCTGAATGCTTTGGGAGGCCAAGGTGGGAGCATTGCTTGCGCCCAGGAGTTTGAGACCAACCTGGGCAATATAATGAGCCCTCATCTTTAAAAAAAAAAAATTTTTTTTTTTTTTTTTGAGATGGAGTTTTGCCCTTGTTGTCCAGGCTGGATTGCAATGGCACGATCTCAGCTCACTGCAACCTCTGCCTCCCGGCTTCAAGCGATTCTCCTGCCTCAGCCTCCTAAGTAGCTGGGATTACAGGCATACACCACCACGCCTGGCTGATTTTGGTATTTTTAGTAGAGATGGGATTTCACCATGTTGGTCATGCTGGTCTCAAACTCCTGACCTTGTGATCCACCTGCCTCGACCTCCCAAAGTGCTGGGATTACAGGCGTGAGTCACTGCGCCCGGCCAAAAAAATTTTTTTTAATTAGCTGGGCATTGTGGTGCATGCCTGTAGTCTTAGCTGCTAGGGAGGCTGAAGTGGGAGGATTGCTTGAGCCCTGGAGTTTGAGGCTGCAGTCAGCTATGATTGTGCCTTCTAGCCTGGGTGACAGAGCAAGACCCTGTCTCTAAAAAATAAAAACAATTGTCCTAACTTTCTAAACTATTTTTACCTGAGTGGCCCAAAGTCAGGTTTTTATAATGACTATGTTTATTAATTAAAGATGGTAATTTGGCAATCTTAGATTGAATCAATCTTTAATTTTTTTCTTACGTTTTGCTAAATAAGTTTGTGATGGCATATTTTACTATCAAAAATGTCTGTAACTCTCTTTTCCCAAAAGAAATGTCTTTGAAAAGTCGTTGGAAATTTCATGAACCACTGATATCCTGCCCAGATGATGGAATAATGCAGTGCAAATTATGAGTTTAGCAAGATCTGTCTTTCAACTGAGCTGATTTGATACTTATTCACATAGTAACCCTGAGTAGTACTTGATCTCTTAAAGCCTAGGTTTTTTTGTTTGTTTGTTTGTGTTTATGTTTTGAGACGGAGTCTTGCTCTGTTGCTCAGGCTGGAGTGCAATGGCACGATCTTAGCTCACTGCAACCTCTGCCTCCCAGGTTCAAGTGATTCTCCTGCCTCAGCCTCCCAAGTAGCTGAGATTACAGGTGCCCACCACCATGCCCGCCTAATCTTTGTATTTTTAGTAGAGACAGGGTTTCACCATGTTGGCTAGCCTGGTCTCGAACTCCTGACCTGAAGTGAGCTGCCTGCCTCGGCCTCCCAAAGTGCTAGAATTACAGGCATGACCCACTGCAGCCGGCCAAGCCTAGGTTTTTAAAATTGCAACTAATAATAGCTGATCTAAAGAAGCAGCTCCCTCCAACCCCCATACTATTCTTATGTTCTTCTGTGATTTTTCTGGTAGGGTCCCAGGGTAAGTCCTTACTCCTTTTGGTAGACGGAAGAATGGGTTTGACTCTGAAGTTTTAGGCAGTCCTTGTGTCAGTCATCTGGGGAAGAAGATAATTTTTTGCTTTTTTGTTTGTTTTTGAGACAGGGTCTTACTCTGTCACCAAGACTGGAGTGCAGTGGCATGATCATAGCTCACTGCAGCCTCAATATTCTGTGCTCAAACAATCCTCCGGACTCAAACAATCCTCCCACCTCAGCCTCCTGAGTAGCTGAGTCTGCAGGCATACACCACCACGCCTGGCTAATTTTTGTATTTTATGTAGAGATGGGGTTTTGTCATGTTGCCCAGGCTGGTCTTGAACTCCTAGATTCAAGCAGTCTGCTCGCCTCAGCCTCCCAAAGTGCTGGGATTATAGGCATTAGACATCACATCCAGCAAAGAAGAGAAGTTTGGATTAAGAATTGGAAACTGTGTCTAGTTTCTCTCTCTGAGCTTTACTTACTTTGTTCTGGACTTTGTTTCAAATATTTGAGTGATACGAACTGATGGGCAGTATATGTTAGAAACCTTTATTATGTTTTATTTCCATGTAGAAACTATATTCCAGTTAACTAATTTGTTAACTTTCAACTGTAATCTGTTAATGCTTTGGGGACTCCTTGTCTCTCCTAGCTGATTTCCAATTAAGAATACAAGAAAACCTTAATTCTCGGAGGATGGAGTCAAGTCAATGTGTGTCATGCCAAATTATAACTGTGGCCAAAGATGATACATCTTCCTAGAAATTGTCTTATTAATAAGGAGCTGGAAGGAGGTTGGCAGATATCCTTTTGGCAATTGAAGTGCTTAGAATTTTTTCAACCTTGCTATGATGTGGAGGGGAGGAGAATAAAGCAGTGGGAATAGACAAGAGCCAGAAGGTACAGGAAGGAAGAAGAGACGGGGTGAAGAGGCTGGACGAGGGCTCTGGAATCTGAGACGGAGGGCCAGCAGAAATGGAGAGAAAAGAGGGAGCGAGGGAGCACTACCTGGAAATGGGCCCTGAGAGGAAAGAAGGGAGCCAGACACATGAAGGCAAGGATTAGATCAACTTTGTGATCTGGTTCAGAATGGGTGTCAGGGCAGACAGCCGTATAGTCATAGTTTGTACTTTCTTAAGACACTCCTGAGTATGTGTCAGAAGGGCCTTCAGCCCCAACAAGATCAATTTGCTAAACTCATACAAAAAAAAAAAAAAAAAAAGAATAAGCACCCTGGACTCTTGATCCCCTCTCCTCCATCCCTCATTCCTGAGTCTTTACCATCTCAGTAGCTCATGGCGTTGAACTAAGATGACATCTTAGTTACCTGGCTGCCCAAACTGACACCTGGGCACCGCGCTTGATTTCCCTCTTTTCTTCACCCTGCATACCCAGTCCATCAACATAATTGCATTTACGGACTTTATCCCCAATCTGGCCACTTCTTTCCTACTGCTACCATCCTAACCTGTCATCTCACCTGGGCCCACTGTTCGAGCATCTGGACTGGGTTGTCTCTTTCACACTTGCCCCTTTAGAGTCTAGTCTCCAAACAGCAGCTGGAATTTTTTTTTTTTTTTTGAGAGAAAGTCTCACTCTGTCGCCCAAGCTGAGCAGTGGCGCAATCTGGGCTCACTGCAACCTCTGTCTCCCGGGTCTAAGCGATTCTTCTGCATCAGCACCTTGACTAACTGGGATTACAGGTGCACACTACCACACCTGGCTAATTTTTGTATTTTTAGTAGAGACGGGGTTTCACCATGTCAGCCAGGCTGGGCTCGAACTCCTGACCTCAGATGATCCACCCGCCTCGGCCTCTCAAAGTGCTGGGATTATAGGCATGAGCCACCGCGCCTGGCCAGGAATAATCTTTTGAGGAGTGCAGTGGTGCGATCTCGGCTCACTGCAACCTCTGCCTCACAGCTTCAAGTGATTCTCCTGCCTCAGCCTCCCAAGTTGCTGGGACTACAGGCGCGCGCCACCATGCCCAGCTAATTTTTGTATTTTTAGTAGCAGGGTTTCACCATGTTGGCCAGGATGGTCTGGATCTCCTGACATTGTGATCTGCCTGCCTCGGCCTCCCAAAGTGCTGGGATTACAGGCTCGAGCCACCCTGCCCAGCCTTCTTCCTGTTCGTTAAATGGGCCAGGTTTCTCCTTGCCTCAGGGTCATTGTACGTAGTGTTTCCTCTTCCTATAATTCAGTTGCTCTAGTTCCTCACATCGCAGGTTCATTGCCTTTCAGGTTTCAGTTCATATGTCACCTCCCCAAAGTGGCATTCCCTGACCAGCTAGTCTAAAGTGGTCCCCTCTGCCCACCTCTTTCCCTTTACCTTGGTAGCACTTATCACCATGTAAAATAATCTGGTTTGTTCTCTTGTTAGTTCTGCTTGCACTAAAATATAAGCTCTGTGGTGCTAGGAACTGTGTCTTTTTCATAGATATAACCCCAATTTCCAGATAGATGCCCAGCCCCCCACTCCCCCCTGCCCCATAATTGGTTTTTGAATGAATAAGAATGAATGGCTGACTGGATTAGTCTGCACTGCTGCTGGGTCTCACCTCCAGCCCAAGGGGCAGCAGGTGAGAGATGAGCAGCCTGAGGCCAGGCTTTGTGGATGAACTGGGCTCCTAAAGGAATCTGTAGGTGCCAACACTGCAGGGAATGAGGTGGGACAAGAGGAGCCTGGCCTCATCCCTTCATCCTGTAACACACACAAAGTAGTTTCAGAATTGTTACATTCACCTCCACTACAAACAACAAATTTAGGCCTGGTGCAGTGGCTCATGCCTGTAATCTCAGCACTTTGGGAGGTTGAGGCAGGAGGATCACTTGAGCCCAGGAGTTTGAGACCTGCCTGGGCAACATAGTGAGACCCCATCTCTACTTTTAAAAAAAAATTATCCAGGTGTGGTGGCACATGCCTGTAGTTTCAGCTACTCAGAGGATGGGGTGGGAGGATCACTTGAGCTGAGGATTCAAGCCTGCATTGCGCTATGATTGTGCCACTGTACTCCAGCCTGGGCAACAGAGTGAGACCCTGTCTCAAACAAACAAACAAACAAAAAAAAAAGAACCTAGTAAGTAGTGTAAACCAAAAAGTATCTGAGACAAGAGGTCTCAATCATTTTAGGAGTTTATTTTGCTAAAGTTAAGGACATGCCGGGAGGAAATAAGCACAGGATCACAGAAACTGTGCTTTTCTCCAACAATGATTTTGATGGCTTCAGTATTTAAAGGGAACAGGTAGGCTGGAGGGCAAAGAGGGAGGATATGGTAATCCATATATTGCCAGAGAAAAGGAGCAGGCAGGGAATAGTCAGTTAGGTAATAGTAAATCAGTAAAGTGCTCAGTAAGTCGGCACTTTACATAAGGTAAAATGGAACATAAAGTAGCCTGTAGAGGTGTTTGACCTTTTATTTGTAGCTCCCTGCTTAGGAACAAAGGGAATGACAGCTTCTTGCATGACTCAGCTTTCAGCTTACTTTTCTACCTTTTGCATAGTGAATTGGAGTCCTGCGTTTTTATTTTCCTTTCACAGTAGATTTCAAGATTACTTTGTAGTTCCTTTTGTTTTTAAACAGAGGACATAGAAAGTACTATGTGAAGTTACTTGGACTAGGCTTTCTTTTCCACCTCTTATGTGGATATGTTAGTTATTTATAATATGATTAGGTTTATTTTCATTTTTATTTACTTTAGATATGCCTCCTCATCTTTGTGGACTTAATTTTATTATTTAAATACATAACAGATTAAAAAGGTTCTAAAAACCAAAACTAACAAAAAGGTGTGCTCAGACAAGGTCACTCCCTCTTCTATCCCTTTACCCTGTTTCCACCCGTTGTATTAGTTTCCTGTTATCCTTCATTTATTTTTGTTGGAAAAAAGGTACATAATGTATATAATGTGTATGTATTCTATTTAAATTACTTCCTTTCCTCCTTACATTAAGGTAACCTGCTATAAATGCTCTCTGTTCTTTTTTTTTTTTTTTTTTGGAGACAGAGTCTTGCTCTGTCACCCAGGCTGGAGTGCAGTGGCGTGATCTCCGCTCACTGCAACCTCCATCTCCTAGGTTTAAGCAATTCTCTGCCTCAGCCTCCTGAGTAGCTGGGATTACAGGCACGTGCCACCATGCCCAGCTAATTTTTTGTATTTTTAGTAGAGATGGGGTTTCACCATCTTGGCCAGGCTGGTCTTGAACTCCTGACCTCATGATCCACCCTTCTCGGCCTCCCAAAGTGCTGGGATTACAGGCGTGAGCCACCGTGCCCAGCCTGTTTTTTTGTTTTTGTCACTGCAACCTCCGTCTCCTGGGTTTAAGCAATTGTCATGCCTCAGTCTCCCAAATAGCTGGGGCTACAGGCGCCTGCATGCCCAGCCAATTTTTGTGTTTTTAGTAGAGACAGGGTTTCATCTTGTTGGTCAGGCTGGTCTCGAACTCCTGACCTCAGGTGATCCACCTGCCTCGGCCTCTCAAAGTGCTGGGATTACAGGCATGAGCCACCGCGCCCAGCCGTAACTACCATATTTCCATAAATTTCTGAGAATTTTCATTACCAGGGATTCCCCACAGTTATGTTTATTGAGAAAAGCATTTTTTGAGTATCATGACGTTTTCAACTAAATGTTGGGATTGTCGTGTGTGGTTTAAAGTCAAGTCCCTAGAACCTCATGATTAAGTTTCTTCTCCTCACCCATGGAAACACTTCTGTAGGACGCCTTTAGAGTCAAATTAAGCCATTACCTAAAGTCTTCTTCCCTAACCTACTCATTTTCCCACACTGGATATTCCTGTTTCTCACCAGAGACCATACTGGGCAGTGGTGTGGGGAACAGGGAGTGGGCACCTGCTTGACTGATTGATTGGTTTTAGTGTGCATGTTGATGTTGATTTTTATTAATGGGAACTCTTCCCCACCAAACCGTTTTAAATAGTTGCGTATCTTTTAAAAAACTACTTAGCAAAAGCAGGAAGTTCACCATTTCATTTTATTTAATTTCCTTTATAAAACCTGAAAGGTAGTACAAAAATAAAGCAACCAGAAGCCAGTTTCATCTATGAACATAGATCCAAAAAAGTCAAAATCTTAGCAAATAGAATTTCACAATGTATGAAAAGAATACACAATGACCAACTTTATGCCAGAGGTGCAAGATTGGTTCAGAGTCGAAAAATTCTATCAACATTAGTCATTATTTCAGCAGATAAAAGGAAGAAGAAAACTTGTGATCGGATTGGTAATTACAGATTAGGCACCCGATGAAAAATACAGTAACCATTTCTAATAAGTAGAAAGGAAACTACTTAAATATGTGAGACTACTATCCATGAAAAGAGTCAAACTCTGTAAAATATTTGAAAAGGTTTATTCCAAGCCAAATATGAGTCACCAATGGCCTGTGACACAGCCCTCAGGAGACCCTGAGACCATTTGCCCAAGGTGGTTGGTATATAACGTGGTTTTATACATTTTAGGGAGACATAAGACATCAATCAATATATGTAAAATGTACATTATTTCGGTCTGGAACAATGGGACAACTGGAAGCAGAGGCTTCCAGGTCATACGTGGATTCAAGAGTTTTTAATTGGCATTTCATTGAAAGAGTTATTATCCAAAGAGCTGGAATCAATAGAAAGGAATGTATGGGTTATCATAAGTGGTTTTGGAGAACAAAGTTTTGTCATGCGGGTGAAGCCTCCCGGTAGTAGACTTCAGAGAAAATAGATGGTAAATATTTCTTACCAGACTTTAAGAGCCTCCTTTATCAGTTTTAAGGCCTGTGTTGATGCTAATGCTGGTCAGCTGGGCCTGAATTCCAAAAGGGAGGAGGGTATAATGAGGCATGTCTGACTTCCTCTTCCCATCTTGGCTTGAACTAGTTTTTCAGGTTAATTTTGGAATGCCCTTGGCTGAGATGAGGGGTCCGTTCAGATGGTGGGGGGCTCAAAATTTTGTTTTCGGTTTACATTACTTTCCAGAAATCACTACCAACTGTCATTCTAAACAATGAACTCTATTAAACTATTAGCTCTAGTAAATCTACTGTTTCATTTAAACTCAGAACTGAGCAAGAACGCATTCGGTAATGTCTTAGAGGCAGTAAGAGCAATAAAAAAGATTGGCCTAAATATTGGAAAAGAAAGATAATGCTCATTTTTTTCTAGTTATGTGATTGTATACTTAGTACACCCAAGAGATTTTAGTTTTAAAATATTAATAAGAACTTGTAGGAGTCTGGTAGGATAGCTAAATACAGCCTAAATAATTTTTTAAAATAAAAAATGTTCTCTGTGCTTGAAATAAGCACCTAAAAATGGAAATGGGGGGAATGTTTCATCTAAAATCTGGCAAAAATGATAAAATTCTTCAGAATACATTTAGCAAGAAAAGCATATTATATGAAAAAAGTGATACAATTTTATTAAAGGAAATATTAGTATATTTGAACAACCGGAAAGATTCTCTTTTCTTTGGTTGGGTAAACTATTGATGCAAAAGCAATTGCGGTTTAATCAATTCTCCAAAAATCCCCTTCTAAGGCAGTTTTTGGATCCCAGTAGGGTTGTTTGTATAATAGATAAAATAATCTAAATGTTCATAGGAAAATAGACACCCATGAATAACCAAGGGGAAAAAAAAAAACCTTCCCAGACCTTCCCGGATCACAATATACCAGAGAGCCAGTGTGATCAAATCACTGTAATATTGACCTGGAAATTGTTCAGTCAGAATAGATAGTCTAGAGATAGTTCTAACTTCATATGAACATTTGATACATGATAAAAATGTATATTAGTTCAGTGAGAAGAAGAGGGATTGATTAATAAATATTACTGGGAAAGCTAGGAATCCATGTAGAAGAAATATGATTGGACCCTGGAATAACTCCCCCACCCCTACACATAATTATTGGTTTAAGGATTGAAATGAAATAAAATAATACAATGTTAGAAAATCAAGGACTAACAACCTTCTAATCATATGATAAAAGAAATATTTTATATACGAAAATTTAGAATTTTTATGCCGTACATATACATAAATCAACAAATAATGAATTTTTAAAAATCTTTCAGCGGTCAGCAGATAAACAGTTAATTTGTGATATACTATGAACTCTTATAAACTAACAACAAAAAGACATGCAATATATAGAAAATTTGGCAAAGGATTTGAATAAGCAGTTCATAGAAGTGCAAATCCAAATGGCCACGAAATATAGGAAAGTGATGCTCAGGTTCACAAGTAGTGAGAAGAATTCAGATTCTGAATTCTTTGCTGAAGGGCCCATGACTACAGGAGAATGGGGAACTCCTATCTGAGGCAAAAAGAAGGTTTCTGCAACCACAGAGCTTTGTTTCCTGCATTATGATCTTTATTTTCTAAAATGATTGTGCCAACTTTTACAATCTTGATCACTTCTAGAGATTTGTATCTTTGTCTTATGCCATACTTTTTATTGTGTTACATGTTTTCTTTCTTTGAGTTAATTCCAGCTATGCAGAATTGTTTTCTGTGTAACTTAATTTTCTTTTGTGAACACTGTCCGGATATGGCTCAGTCTAAAAGATCATGGTATTTTAATTGAACTGTCTTATTTAGATCTTTCAAATACATTTTTCATAACATTGGTTTAAAAAAAATCCTCATGCTTTTAATATCTGGATTAAAAGAAAATCTGAATAAAACTTTTTTATGCAGAAGAGGTTAAGTCATGAATATGCACAGTTTTGATGATATAATGTAGTTTCCAGTTACAAGGACAAACTTTTGCTTACTTGATCTTAGCCAAAAGGCCGAGAAGCGATTCCTTTTGCTTACTCTTCTTTGAGAAAGTACTTTACATTAAAGCTCATTACAGTTTGCACTTGGACCATGTATATTTGAGTACCATTTTCAAATAGCAAACACATTTTGTAAGCTAACTTACAAAATTGTTGAGTGATATGGGGCATGATTCTAAGAAAAGTTAGTTTCAAGAGCTTTAGAGGTTTAGTAGCATTATAGTTGAGTAACCCTAGCATAGCATAAGTAGGTAGCATAGCATACTGTGTCATGTTCCCACATTGAGGTTTGTAGAGCTCTATGAAGAATGCAATCTAAGTATCTCTAGCAATATTAACATTCCGTTTCTAAATCTTTTTCTTTTCTAATAGCTTTATTGTGAAAGAATTCACATAATAAAATTTACTCGTTTAAAGTATCTAATTCATTGGTTTTAGTTTATTCACAGAGTTGTGCGACAGTCACTATTAGCTAATTTTAGAATGTTTTCATCACTTCAGAAAGAAACCCCTTCTGATGTCTAAAGTACAAATCCTCACACTGAGGCTGAAAATTACCTGCTAAAGTGGCAGAGTGAAAGATATTTTATGTTTATATAAAACTTGGCCAGTATTTACAGGCTATTCCCCATAGTTTGGTAAACAGTTATGTTTTCTGTTGTTGTCTCTAGGGGTAAGAGTGCTAATTATTTTGTTTTCGTGTTGGTGGGAGTGGTGGTTTTGGAAAGGTTCTTTTATGGTCACAGTTGTTCTCAGGCCATGCTGTTGGTTTGCAGGGCACTAGCTGACATGAATAATGATGGAAGAATGGATCAAGTGGAGTTTTCCATAGCTATGAAACTTATCAAACTGAAGCTACAAGGATATCAGCTACCCTCTGCACTTCCCCCTGTCATGAAACAGCAACCAGTTGCTATTTCTAGCGCACCAGCATTTGGTAAGTCTGAAAATGAATTGGTTTCTGTATTTTCTTGTATATTTTAAAAATAAATGTTTTCCTTTTTTTCCCTGTCGGTTTATAACATTATGAAATTCTAGGAGGTAATTCTGTCTGAAAAATGATGGCCCCCTGCAGGAAGATAGTGCTGGGGAGAAGAAGGAGCATGTTCACATTTGAACCCTAGGATATAAAGTAATCAAAATGAAAGCAGAGATGCAGGCCGTCAGTCAGGGGAAAAGGAACAAACTTACAGTCCGCTGCTGCAGCTTCTGGGTTTTTTTTTTTTTTTCTCTTCCATTGATCCTTCAGGTTGTTGCATACTTCCTTTTGATTTTCGGTTTCCATAATGTCTGTTTCTCCTTGTGCATAAACAATTCCTTTGGATTATGGCATCTAGAAATATATATATTTTGAATCACAGTATTGAGTCACTTGGCCACATTAAATTCTTTCTTAGAACAAAATGGAATAGAGAAAAAATAAACATTGTTATCCTGATTAAAAACCTAATTCCAGCCGAGCATGGTGGCTTACACCTCTAATCCCAGCACTTTGGGAGGCTGAGGCAGGTGGATCACCTGAGGTCAGGAGTTCGAGACCAGCCTGGTCAACATGGTGAAACCCCATCTCTACTGAAAATATAAAAAATTAGCCAGGTGTGGTGGTGCACACCTGTAATCCCAGCTACTCGGAGAGGCTGAGGCAGGAGAACCTGGGAGGCAGTGGCTGCAGTGAGCCAAAATTGTGCCACTGTACTCCAGCCTGGGCGACAGAGCAAGACTTCGTCTCAAAACAAACGTGATTCCATAAAAAATTATCTTTCAACCAGGTATTTTTCTTATAAGTTAATTGATTAATTAGTTGACTGAGATCAGTAGTTCTGATTTCTGTTCTCATTCTAGACTTTAGGTTAATTTGAAGATCACAGTAATAAAATCTAACATCTGATTCATGGGGAGGTTCTTTAACAGTTTAAAACAAAACATGAAAATTGTGGCTAGAGTTTCTTTTCATCTCTTCATCCTCAGATAGCTGATGATAGGTGATAAAGTGAAATAGATTTGGGAGGGGGCAGTCAACAGTAATTCAGGGTGTCTCTGATACAATTAATGATAAGCTAAGATACAGAAATACTCTGGTTTTACTTACTAGGTTTCCTATTAAAAACAATGTATTGCCTTTCTTTTAGTAAGTTTTAGCCACAAGGCTGGTTTTTGTAAGGGGAAAGGTTTTGGGAAGATTTTTAGGCAAATAGGATAGTGGTCCAAGAAAAGAAAGAAAAATCCATATATGAGCAAAGGCGAGGAAGAGCAGAAGTGAACACTGCAGCAGCCTCCACATGACTGGGGCCGTTGTTTGTCTTGTCCAGTGTGTGCTCACAATGTTTAGCCTTTAGTTAACCAGCTAATTTAAGTGGAACTTGCTCTGAATCCCTGAAGATCTCTGTAGCCAATCTTTGGTCAGGACCCAGGTGTTAAAATAATTCAAGGGTGTTTGGGGTCGAACACAGTGGCTCATGCCTGTAATCCTAACGCTTTGGGAGGCCAGAGCAGGAGGATTGCTTGGTCCCAGGTGTTGGAGACCAGCCTGGCAACATAACAAGGCCTCGTTGCTACTGAAAATTTAAAAATTAACCAGGCATAGTGGTGGGTGCCTATAGTCCCAGCCACTTGGGAAGCTGAGACAAGAGGATCACTTGAGCACAAGAGGTCAAGCCTGCAGTGAGCCAAGATCACACTACTGCACCCCAGCCTGGGTGACAAAGTGATACCCTGTCTTAAAAAAAAAAAAACAAAAAACGGTATTTGGTTTTCTTTTGGCTTTCTTCCAATGCTACAAGAAGAAATCTCATAGTGGAGAAAAGGTCAAATGACTAGAGGCACCCCATTTCTCCTTTTTCTCTCAAACCTGGGGTCAATTTTTCCTGTACCATTTAATTCATTTTCTCTTATTCCATTCTGCCATCAGAATTTCAGTTGTGGAGCTATTGCTGATTTGGTTTCAGGAGGTTGTGACCTTACTGCTGAGAAAGTTTTGCAGTCATTAAGTAACCTGCTACTGTTAAACCTGCCAGGATTTCTGACCTAATACTCTGCCAGGCAGCCCATCACTCTTCCCCCCAGACTTCTCCCTGTCTTTCCTCACCTTGTTCTCACCACATTGATGTTCTCAGTAAATGATTTTGATGAGGCTAAACCATGAAGGATATCAGAACATAGGAGAAGTTACCAGTATATGATCTTGATCAAGTTTACTTAAGTATTTTCTAGTTCTGCCTCTCAGCTCAATCTAGGGTAAAATACACATATATATTTTATAGTTCGTTGAGCCACTTGAGAATAAAATAATTTATTACTATTGTCATTGTTTTATTTATTTTATTTTATTTTTTTTTGAGACAGACTCTCACTTAGTCGCCCAGGCTGGAGTGCAGTGGCATGATCTCGGCTCACTGCAACCTCTGCCTCCCGGGTTCAAGCAGTTCTCCTGTCTCAGCCTCCCGAGTAGCTGGGACTATAGGCACATGCCGCAACACCCAGCTAATTTTTGTATTTTTAATAGAGACAGGGTTCCACCATGTTGGTCACGCTGGTCTTGAATTCCTGACCTCAGGTGATCCACCCACCTCAGCCTCCCAAAGTGTTGGCATTACAGGATGAGCCACCGCACCTGGCCTGCTTTCTAATTAATATTGAAAATTATTGGTTAGGTGTGGTGGCTCATACCTGTAATCTCAGCACTTTGGGAGGCCGAGGTGGGCAGATCGCTTGCGCTCAGGAGTTTGAGACCAACCTGGGCAACATGGCAAAACCCCATCTCTACAAAAAATACAAAAATTAGCTGGGTATGGTGGTGTGTGCCTGTAGTCCTAACTGCTTGGGAGGCTGAGGCAAGGGGATGGCTTGAGCCCAGGAGGTGGAGGTTGCAGTGAGCCAAGGGAGATTGTGCCACTGCACTCCAGCCTGGGTGACAGAGCCAGACCCTATCTCAAAAAACAAAACAAAACAAAAATCTGACTCTGCATTTCCTTGCCCTTATATATAGTATGTGCCTTCACATATAATATTTGATCACAATGATAACCCTAAAAAGTATGCAGACTGTATTAGCCCTGTTATATAAATGAGGGAACTGAGATTCTCAGAAATTGAACATTTTGCTTAAGGCCATATTTCTAACAAAGGAGATAGAACCTGTCCAAAGCTACCATTTATCTAAAGGCGAGATGGAGTCTCACTCTGTCGCCCAGGCTGGAGTGCAGTGGCATGATCTCGGCTCACTGCAACCTCCGCCTCTCGAGTTCAAGCAATTCTCCTTCGTCAGCCTCCCGAGTAGCTGGGATTACAGGCACCCACCACCACACCCGGCTAATTTTTCTATTTTTAGTAGCGACGGGGTTTCACCATCTTGGCCAGGCTGGTCTTGAACTCCTGACCTTGTGATCCACCCGCCTCGGCCTCCCAAACTCCTGGCATTACAGGCATGAGCCACCGCACCCGGATGGCTTTAGGTTTTTTAAAATTACCTTCTCCATGCCTTCATTATCACCAAACTAACTGGGTGACATGACGTGTCACTCTTCCATGGTTCCTTGTCTGCATGGGTTTTTTGTTTTGAGACAGGGTCTCACTCTGTTGCCCAGACTAGAGTGCAATGGCACGATCATAGCTCACTGTAGCCTCCAACTCCTAGGCTCGAGCGTTCCTCCTGCTTCAGCCTCCTGTGTAGCTGGGACTACAGGCATGTACCACCACACTGAAGTAATTAAAAAAATTTTTTTATAGATAGAGTCTTGCTCTTTTGCCCAGGCTGGTCTCAAACTCCTAATCTCAAGTAATCCTCCCATTTTGGCTTCCCAAAGTGCTGAGATGACAGCATAAGCCGTGGCACCCAGCCTCAGATATTTTTTAATGTAGTTGTTAACACACTATAGAATTAAGGCTCAGACTGGAGTCTGAACAATGATTTTGTTCAACTCCCCTACAGAGAAGAGAGAAAAATGGGGTGCAGTGATACTGTGACTTGCCTTGGAGCACCCTGAAAATAGAATTTTCTATTCTAGGAAATTCTATGGGTAGACTTGGTACCTTCTTTCACCAGTGTGCACTCAGCATAATTCTTTTGTTCTGGACCCAGCTTATACAGGAGGAGTCTGTTTTTCTTTTGCTTGGTTTTTGTTTTGCCAGAGTACATGGTTTTATTGGATTAAACCAGTGTTTTGTAAGCCCCTACTGTGTGTCCTAGTTGCTGGGAACATGCTGGCCAGCAAGACCTCATGGCTCCTACCACTGTGGATCTTATTTTCAAATTGTGGGGAGCAAGGAAATAAATACTTTTAGGTGAGAATAAGTGCAATAAATTCATTAAAACAGAGTAATAGTAGAGAGACAGAGAGAGAGAAACCAGTAGAACAAGATGGCCAGGGAAGAATTCTTTGAGCAGATGACTTTTGGAACTGATGTAGATGATGAGAGCCATGTGAAGACCTAGGGGAGAGGCCTTCCAGGCTAAAGGAACTGCACTGGCAAAAGTCCTAAGGCAAAAACTAGCTTGGGGTTTGGAAGGTGTGCGAGGGGCGTCGTAGCTGAAGCATGGGGAGACCATAAGGAAAAGCAAGCAAACAACAGATTAAGCAGAAGAGTGACGTGGTTGACAGACTTATCTGTGTTATCTGAAGACTGGAATGTAGGGGACAAGAATGGAATCCTGGAGATCAGTTAGGAGGCTTTTGCCACGGGCAAGAGGCAATGGTGATTTATATCTGGTGGTGATAATCAATGTGGAGGACAGATTAGATTCATTATAGCCTGTATTTTGGAAAAAAAGTAAAAAGGACTTGTCAGTAGATTGGAAATAAGAAATGAAAAAGGAGTATTAAGGCTTTTCACATGAATAACTAGATGGATGGTATAAGTGTATACTGAGATGGGGATAACAGGAAGAGGAATGGTTTTAAAGGAGAAATTAAGAGTTTTGGTGATTTTGAGAATCCTAGTAGATTTCCGAGTTGGGATGTTAAGGAGACAGGGATGACTACATTTGACTGAAGCTCAGAGGAAGGATCGATCAGCTCTGGGGCAGTTTGGATATGGAGAGCATGTCTTAGGGGCAAGCTTAGCTATAAGGAGTACAGTGTAGACCCAAGCCTTGATGTGATGTGACATTTAAAGGTCAGGCAAAAGAGGAGAAGCCAGAAACTGAGACTGACAAAAGTGAAATGGCAGAAGATTGGTGTCCTGCTACCAAGAAAAAGTGTTTCAAGAAGGAGGGAATGCTCCATTGTTTGAGCTGCTTTTGAGAGATGGAGTAAGAATATGGCAGAACAGTGGTGATTAGATTTGATGTGATGAGCTTTTGAGTGACCTTGACAAGCAGTTTCAATAGAGTGATAGGGACAAAATCCTGATTGGAGGCTTGGAAGAGGGGAGAGAATTTCAAGAATTAAGACTTACCCAGGACGAGGTGATGGCAGCCAGAATACGGCTTCTGGTAGATGTATTTATTTAGAAAGTCATTCATTCAGAAAAGGTAGTCAGTTGTCAAAAGGATGATAGTCTTTTTGCAGTGGCTATTTAAAGCACAGTAGGCCAGGCACGGTGGCTCATGCCTGTAATCGCAGCACTTTGGGAGGCCAAGGCTGGAGGATTGCTTGAGGCTCCTAGTTCAGGACCAGCCTGGGCAACATAGTGAGATCCTATTTCTATTTTTTTAATGTAAGTAGATAAATAGATAGATAGATAGATAGATAGCTAATAAATTTTTCCTTTTCTGTAAAATGGAAAAATTATTATGTAAGAGAAGATTTTTAACAAATTTGGAAGCTTAAAAGATGCTTTTACCAGTCTGATGATTAAACAGTATTTTTAAACTTGGCCTTTTCCTCAGTGTCTTTTTGAGGTTAGCCTCCTTTTAGGTTAGGGGTCTGCAGCACAGATGGGGTACGTGTCTTGAAGGTTAACTGGTTGCGCAGTATGCTGTGTCAATCCTTTTGAAAGTCTGAATGATGGCTCATGAAAACTTTTTAGTTTGTTTCCATCTATTTTTAGTTGTTGCTTGAGTAGATTGACATTCTTACTTAAGCAAAAACCAGGATTTGGAGTATAATTCAGTATAGTTATCAAAAGAACCAAATTTTTAAAAAGAAAAACACATTAAAGATATAGTTATCAAATAATCTTAGAAAATTTTGGAATTCCAAAACTGACAAGGTAAACCTGATACATGTTGCTATGTGTGGATATGTAAAGTTAATCTGATTCCAAATGAGATGGGTGATAATGTGCTTGATAGTGTGCACGTGAACTGTAAACCAGTCATCTAGATGACTATAATTAATAAACTTAGTAAAGCCCAAGTTATAATTTTTTTCTTCTCTTTGTTGGATTTTCAGTGTCTATAAACATTGTTTTTAAAAATGAAAATAGGCCGGGCGCAGTGACTCACGCCTGTAATCCCAGCACTTTGGGGGGGCCCAGGCGGGCGGATCATGAGGTCAGGAGATCGAGACCATCCTGGCTAACATGATGAAACCCCGTCTCTACTAAAAATACAAAAAAAATTAGCCAAGCATGGTGGCGGGTGTCTGTAGTCCCAGCTGCTCGGGAGGCTGAGGCAGGAGAATGGCGTGAACCCTGGAGGCAGAGCTTGCAGTGAGCCGAGATCGCATCACTGCACTCCATCCTGGGCGACAGAGCGAGACTCCGTCTCAAAAAAAAAAAAAAAAAAAAAAAGGGAAATAGTCTGATTTTCTTACTGTATAAGTAATAGATGCTGCTTGTGAGTCAACAATGCAAAAAGACTTAAAAAGTAAAAATTACTATTAATTCTGTTACCCAGTGATGACCACTGTGCTCAACAACACTATTTTTAAAATCTTTTTTTTTTTTTTTTTGAGGTGGAGTCTTGCTCTGTCCCCCAGGCTGGAGTGCAGTGGCACCTTCTCGGCTCACTGCAACCTCCGCTTCCTGGGTTCAAGCGATTGTCCTGCCTCAGCCTCCCCGGTAGCTGGGACTACAGGCATGTGCCACCACGCCTGGCTAATTTTTGTATTTTTAATAGAGACGGGGTTTCACCATGTTGGCCAGGCTGGTCTCGAACTCCTGATCTCAATATCCACCTGCCTTGGCCTCCCAAAGTGCTGGGATTACAGGCGTGAGCCACCGCGCCTGACCCTATTTTTAAAATTTTACACAAGTAATACATGCTCTTAGTAAAAAGAAATACAAACAAAACAGAATTGTGTACATTTGTAACAGTGCAGGAGGAAGAGGGAAGAATTAGGGTACCTGGTGCACTTGAAACAGGAGAACCCCAAAATAGCTAACAGGTATTTGCAAGAAAGTTCAACCAGGCTGAGAGCAGCAATAGAAATAGGAAAGGGTTGTGCTCTCTGCAGTACTGAGTGAGTACAAAGGATCTGAGAGATTTGGAGCAGTCCAGCCCCTATGAACTCAAAAGACTGGCCCAACAAGCCTTCCTTTTGGGACAGGGCTTCATACTCAGGAAAAATGACTGGGAGTGGAATCAAAATTGAGCAGTACAGGGACATGGATACAAAGGAAAGAGACGGTCCAGACAAAAGTAGGGGGGGAGAATGGAGACTGGAATTCCTAGGAAGCAAGGCTCACATAAAAATGAGCAACAGAAAGTATCAAGCAAGGTCAAATCCACTGCAGAAAGTGTCAAGCAAGGTCAAATAACACAAAGTTATTAGAAAAAAGGAGAATAAAGGGAGAAATAACACTCCTGTGGACAGTGAAAGCACACCAGTAAATCACTACTTCAAAACAAGCTCAAAGAGAATAAGAAAATGATACAAGACTTGAAAGATGAAAGTAAATCAGAGTTTTTAAGGCTCATAAATAAGGTGACAGAAAGAATGAGAAATAAAAGAAAAATTCATTCTAGAAATGAGGATGCAACTAGAAGCAACACAGGGGATACTAACTGAAGAAAAATAGAAGTTACAAAGAGGAAAAAAATTTAAATTAAAAGGAAATGAGGCTGGGCGCAATGGCTCACTCCTGTAATCCCAGCACTTTAGGAGGCCGAGGTGAGTGGATCACCTGAGGTCAGGAGTTCAAGACCAGCCTGGCCAACATGGCAAAACCCCGTCTCTACTAAAATTACAAAAACTAGCTGGGCATGATGGCACATGCCTTTAATCCCAGCTACTTTGGAGGCTGAGGCATGAGAATCGCTTGAACCCGGGAGGCAGAGGTGGCAGGAAGCCGAGATCACACCACTGCACTCTAGCCTTGGGGATAGAGTGAGACTAGGTCTCCTAAATAAATAAAAGGAAATGGAAAAGATATAAAAAGAATTTGAGAAACAGTAACAAGTATTTAAGACAAAGAAGATTGAATGTATGAGCAGCAGGAGTCCCTGAGGAAGAAAACTAAACCAATGGAATAGAACAAATGATAAAAATGAATTCAAGACAACTTTCTTAAAATAAGAGATTCTAAACTATATTTAAAAGAGTATCATGTGGCCAAGAATATCAATCTAAAAAGTCCAACACTAAGATATATTCTAGTTAAAGGAGAAATTATTTAGACATGTAGAAAAAGAAAGCATATGACTTACAAGGGGGAAAATTAGATTATCTTCAGATTTTTCAACAGCAGTGCTTTCTGCTAGAAGAAAATGGAGTAACATATTTAGAATTCTCAGGGAAAGAACAAGCCAAGGATTTTGTGTCCAGAAAAACTGACTTTCAAGTAGAAAAAACAGACAAAACGTTACCAATTTATAAGGCCTCGGGGTATGTTAACATGAGCCTTTCTTAAGGAATCTATTAGAGAATGTGCTCCAGACAATCAAAATAGCTAGACCTAGGTCATCATAAGGACTGGTGGTGAGCACTAAATATATAGTTAGCTGTAGAACTAAGACTGAAGGAAGGCTGAGGAGGAGAGAGTATCGGATGTAATTCCCATGCACTGTCAATTGGATACGATAAAACTTTAAGGGGGGCAGGACTGCATGCAAAAAAATGATTTAATGCATTCAGAAATTAGTATTAGTATTGTTATTCTGAAACTGTTGTCTGAGATATGTGGTGAAAACAAATTAGTAATTACGGAATAGTCTAATTCTGTCATTTTCTATATCTTTGAAATCTGTATTCTTGGTGTGGAAGAAAGGAGATAACAAATGTAATAGTATCAAATGTAATGAAAAAGCAGTATAGTCTTGGATTTGATTTTCAAATCGAAAGTATTAATATGAACTCAGAAGGCGTCTCTCACCACACCCCCCATTCTCTTCATCTATCCATCTATTTGTCTCCTAGTTCTGTTCACTGAAAAGACTAGATACAATCATTTACCCCAGCAGCACTGAGCATCCTTAGCGTCCAGATTGTGAACTTGAAATATCATTTCTCACCAAAAGAAACCAGAGTTTCTTGGAGAAATGGCTGAATCCAGGTCTAGATATGAAATGTGAAGAGCTTGAAGGACCCATCTTGTAATACTGGTCAGCAAGGAAGTTATCAAAGCATAGTAGGAGGATATCAGAAATTCTCAGAAGCCAACCCGAAGAGGCTTACATTGGCCAAAGAGAGGACAGTTTGAACTTCAAGAATGATAATGTGCCATGAATTAAAACTCAATAAATATTTGTAAATTTATGACTCAATAATGATTTAATAATATATTTAACAAGAATAATTTACCTTAAGAAGATCCTAAGAAACCAGTTCATTACCTTGAAAACAGGTAAAGGGAAAGAATCAGGCATTTATTATGCCTTTTGTATATGAGCTGTAGAACTGGATAGCCAACTAGTATATCCTCATTAGAAGCACCTCTTTATAAAATTATTACAGCTAATAAATGACAAAGACATAGTAGGATTAGAACATCACTATTTTCAACTCCCCATAAATGAATAAATATAGGCGTTAAGCATCAATGACTGCCAAGATCACAAAAAGATAGCTACATTTTGTGTGTGTCCTGTAGTCTTGCCAAAGAGATCCACCCTCAGCTTGATCCATTCTTTGGATGTAGCTGCGTATTTGCAGGAAATACAGAATATAGAGGGAAATGTTGAACCGCACCATGAGAATGCAATCAGCAAAATCCAGACTGGGAAACTCCACAGGTCACATGGCCTGGGTCTTTCAACAGAAAAGAAAATGAAAAGGATGGAGAGGGGACTATGGATTAAAGGAAACCTAAAAGACATTTCAGCAGTGAGATTTCCGACCATGCATGCCTGAGTTGAGATGAGCAAATTCTTCCCTCAAGGGCAGAATTGACAGAATAACCATTTCAGTGCTCTGGAAATTAACCAAAGGTATATAACATCTGAGAATCATTTATGCCTGAAAAGCTGCTGAGCTTCAGATATGAAGCAGAAGTCTGTTGCATTCTTTCCTGGGCATTTTCCTATCCCCCAACACTTCAGCTTGGTAACGTGGAGGGACAGGTTGTAAATATTAGCAGTCTTAACTGCTGTCATTGAAGGGGGCTTACTTGCTTTGGGAGTGGGAAGTCATGCCTGTGCCCAGCAGCTTCGTCAGTGGAAATGACAATTCTGGCCACAGAAGAGCAGGTATGACCAGCCACTCTATTATCCTGAACTCGTGGTCATGGCCAGGGCAAGTATATTCTTGGCTGAGGCTATGCACATGTGTCGCGGAGACCAGGGTGGGCCCGAGTCAGCTGCAAACTCCTGACTAGCCCTCAAACTGCATGCACGTATAGAGAATATGCGGAAAGGCCCTGTGAAATGTTAAAGTTGAGGAAGACTTTAAAATGGTCTGAACTTTGAATGCATTTTTGTGCTGACAGATTGGCAGAGAAAGGAAGCCTTACTGACTTGAGGTGTTTGAGCACAACTTCCGTCCCATCATTGGCTGACTACTGTGCTACAAAGATGCAGGTGCAATCCGTAAAAAGCCAGGCTTAAAGATAAAAACGAATTTTTTAAAAACCCAACTGAGCAGAACCATCAGGGGCTGCACAACAAGGGAAGACAGATTTTTCTGAATTAGCCTATGCCGGTTACTAAATAAAGATAGAAACAACAACCTTCAGGGGGAAAATCAGAGCCAGAGTAGCTACAATGTATTATCTGAATGTCCATTTTCACCTAAATTTGAGACATTAAAAAATAACAGGAAAGTATTGTCTCACCCTCAAGAAAAGAGGCAGTCAGTAGGAACTATCTCTGATCCAGCTGTTGGATTCATTTAGCAGACAAAGGCTTCAAAGCAGCAATTACGTTCAAAGAACTGAAGAACTAAAGGAAAACATGGAAATGAATCAACAGACAGACACTCTCCAAAAAACAATAGAAATTACAAAAAAGAGGAAAATTGAAATTCTAGAAAAGTATGACAGTTGATGTGAAAAGTTCAATAACTGGCCGGCCACAGTGGCTCACACGTGTAATCCCAGCACTTTGGGAGGCCGAGGCCTGTGGATCACCTGAGGTAGAGAGTTCGAGACCCGCCTGGCCAACATGATGAAACCCCGTCTCTGCTGAAAATACAAAAAATTAGCTGGACATGATGGCAGGCGCCTATAATCCCAGCTATGTGGGAGGCTGAAGCAGGAGAATCCCTTGAAGCCAGGAGGCAGAGGTTACAGTGAGACGAAATTGCGCCATTATACTCCAGCCTGGGCAACAAGAGTGAAACTCCGTCACAGAAAAAAAAAGGAAAGTTCAATAACTAAGGCTGGGAGCGGTGGCTCACGGCTGTAATCCCAGCTCTTTGGGAGGCTGAGGTGGGTGGATCACCTGAGGTTAGAAGTTGGAGACCAGTCTGGCCAACATGGCGAAACCCCGTGTCTACTAAAAATGCAGAAATTAGCTGGGCGTGGTGGCAGATGCCTGTAATCCCAGTTATTGGGGAGTCTGAGGCAGGAGAATAACTTGAACCCGGGAAGTGGAGGCTGCAGTGAGCCAAGACCACGCCACTGCACTCCAGCCTGGGCAACAGAGTGAGGCCTTGTCTCAAAACAAAAACAAAACCTGAAAAGTTCAATAACTAAAATGAAAAATTTACCACAGGGTCTTAATAGCAGATTCAAGATAGCAGAAGACAGAGTCAGTGAAGTTGAAGATTAATCAATAGAAATTATTCAATCTGAAGAATATGGAACAAAAAGATTGAAAAAAAAATAACAAAGTTTCAGAGACTTATGGAACAAGACCAAGTTTACCAATATGTGTGTCATGGGAGTCTTAGAAGGAGGATCATGAGAGAAAGGTACAGAAAAATATTTGAAGAATAAAAGCCAAACACTTGCCAAATTTGGTGAAAAGCAATAGTCTACACAATCAAAAGCTCAACACACCTCAAGTAGGGTAAATACAAAGAGATCTACACCCAGACACATCATAGTTAACCTACGGAAGCCAAACACAGAGATAAAACCTTGAAAGCAGCAAGAGAAAAGCAACTCATCATGGATAGGGGAGCATAGATATAAATAACAGCAGACTTGTAATTGAAAACAATGGAGGTTAGAAGGCAGTGGAATATTCAAAATGCTGCAAGAAAAAATTCAACCCGAAATTCTATATTCAGCAAAACTATCATTTAAAAATGAAGGTGAAATAATGACCTTTTCAAATAAACAAAGACAGAGAGAATTCATTGCTACTAGACCTACCTTAGAAGAAATACTAAATGAAGACTTTCAGGATGAAATGAAATGACAAAAGGTGGTAACTTTAATATATGGAAAGAAATGAAGAGCATCAAAAATGGTAAATATGTAGGTTAATTTAGAAGACCACATAAATCTATTTTTCTTCTTTTCTCTCAAGTTTAAAAGATATAAGATTGTATAAAGTAATAATTATAACTCTATTATTGGGCTTATAACATATTATAATGTATGCGACAGTAATAGCACAGAAGAGGAGAAAGGGAAATGAGCTATATTTGTGTAAAGTTTCTATATTCTGCCATTAGAAGTTGATTATGATAAATTAATTTGGAGATTTTAATCCCTACAACAACCACATAGAAAATTACTTTTGGATGGATACAGTGGCTCACCCCTGTAATCCCAGCACCGTGAGAGGCTTGAGGCCGGGAGTTTGAGACCAGACTGAGTAACATAGCAAGACCCTGTCTCTACAAAAAAATAAAAACTTAGCTGCATTTGGTGGTGCATGTCTATAGTCCCAGCTACTTGGAGGCTGAGGCAAAAGAATCCCTTGAGCCCAGGAGTTCAAGGTTACAGTGAGCTGTGATCACGTGACTGTACTTCAGCCTGGGTGAGAGTGAGACCTTATCTCTAATAATAAAAGAAAAAAAAGAAAATTTTAATTACTATTATTATGTAATAATACTCTTTTCAGTTAGCTTTCTCAGGTTGAAAAGAAAATTTACTTTTAAAAAATAGTAAAGGTCAGACATGGTGACTCACGCCTGTAATCCCAGCACTTTGAGAGGCTGAGGCAGGACGATCACTTGAGCCCAGAAGTTCGAGACGAGCTCAGGCAACATAGTAAGACCTCATCTCTACCGCCCCGCCAAAAAAAAAATACACGTATATATATATGAAACTGGGTGTAGGGATGCACACCTGTGGTTCCAGCAAGTTGGGAGGCTGAGCTGGGACGATCGCTTGAGCCCAGAAGGTGAAGGCTACGGTGAGCTATGATCATGCCATTTCACTCTAGCTTGGGCAACAGAGTGAGATCTTGTCTCAAACAAACAAAAATATTTTAAAAAAATCAATAGGGGGCATTTAAACACTAAAATTTATTTACTCCACATGAAAGAAGGTATTAAAGTTGGGACAGAGAAATAAAAAAGAAGGTAAGCTTTTTACTTTTTTTTTTTTTTTGAGACAAGGATCTCACTGTATTGCCCAGGCTGGAGTACTGCGATGTGATTGTGGCTCACTGTAGCCTCAACCTCTTCGGCATAAGTGATCCTCCCACCTCAGCCTTCCATGTAGCTAGGCCTACAGGCGGGTACCACCATGCCTGGCTAATTTTTAAAATTTTTTGTAGAGATGGAATTTTGCTATGTTGCCTTGTCTGGTTTTGGACTCCTGCCCTCAAGAGATCTTCCTGCCTTGGCCTTCCAAAGTAGTGAGTTTACAGGCATAAGCCACTGTGCCCAGCTGGAAACATTTATTTTTGTTTTATCATTTCTTCTTTATTGGTTAGAATATTTTTGTATAAAGATGCTTCCAGGGCCAGGCACAGTGGCTCATGCCTGTAATCCCAGCACTTTGGGAGGCCAAGGCAGGTGGATCACCTGAAGTCAGGAGTTTGAGACCATCCTGGCCAACATGGTGAAACCTCATCTCTACTAAAAATGTAAAAATAGCCGGGCGTGGTGGTGGGCACCTGTAATCCCAGCTATTCAGGAGACTGAGGCAGGAGAATCACTTGAACTCGGGAGGTGGAGGTTGCAGTGAGCCAAGATCACGCCACTGCACTCCAGCCTGGGTGACAGAGCGAGACTGCATCTCCAAAAAAAAAGAAAAGAAAAAAGAAAATAAAATGAATAAAGATGCTTTCCCCATCAAACATGTGGTTTCCCTGAGGTATAATAAACATAGGAAAGGCAGATTGCAGTTTGATTTTTCTACCTTTTATTTACTAGTTTTCAAAGTAGTAAATTGATTGCCTTAGTGTCCTCCTTTTTTGACCAGTTAGGATTTTATTTATTTTTAAATATCATTTTGAACTCATGGATTTAATTATATTTGAGCCTTTAAGTCCACTGCAGTTATTATTCTTTTTGATTCTCATCTTGTTTGTTCTGTCTTCAGGTTGAGTCTTGAGTCCTTTTGATGTGATCCTTGACATAATTTTTGTTACTCTTTAAAATGATTAACTTGAAGCCCTATTTTAATTGGAATATATTACAGCTGGAAAGTGATTTTCTTTAAGCAGTACTGGGTTAATTATTATTCAATGTTGAAACGTGATTGGATGTGAATGGTGTTGAGCTGTTTTTTCTTCATAGGTATGGGAGGTATCGCCAGCATGCCACCGCTTACAGCTGTTGCTCCAGTGCCAATGGGATCCATTCCAGTTGTTGGAATGTCTCCAACCCTAGTATCTTCTGTTCCCACAGCAGCTGTGCCCCCCCTGACTAACGGGGCTCCCCCTGTTATACAACCTCTGCCTGCATTTGCTCATCCTGGTATGTGACTTGCTGAAACCATAGGCTGAATTTTTACTGCTTGTATTTTGCTGTTCATTATTAAAATCTTTTCTCTTCACGTTCTGATTATGTTTAAATGATATTTTAGTCCAGAGGAAAATATCTTTATTTTTTTCACTTGATTTCACATTTTTTCCACTGTATTAAATGGGATATGTTAGTGTGGAGAGAGTCAAAGAGAATTATAGATTTCTGGGTACCACTGTGGACAAAGGTGAGCTCAGCAGTGAAAGTCACAAATGTAATTTTCTTTCAAGGGCTGAGAAGAGCAATTGAAGTTGAACTGTAGTTGAACATTTTCTATTTTTATGTATCAGTTACTACTTTTCTTTAGCCACTATGAATTGCTAATAAGCAAGCCAATCCCCTAGGAATAGAACTATGTTGGGGGTTGTGGGAAAGGATAAAAAAGAACAGTTTATACTATTTTATGGTATTACATGCCTGCTTAATTGAAGGAAAGGATTTAAAAGTTTCTGGTTTAATTAATTCCACTTTGAGACTTTATTAAGTCTTTTTTCCTTTAGTTAAAGTATAAAACTGTAGATGTAGATAGCCTTGGTCTAACATCTTAATGAATTCATATCAATATGGAAAGTATTATTTTTAAAGTACTTTGACTACATCTAAGTAAATTCAGTATTGACGACATGGGTTTTAGCATCATACTTGAAACATTTCTGCGCCTTTGGCCCCCTGAATTTGTTGTATATTTATCAGGATATATATTTAAGTTATGGCCAAATAAGCTAAATGTATCTCCTTTTTTTAGATTTTTTCTTGTCACATGTAGTTCATCTTGCATATATGACCATGACTGTGGACATGATGGTAGCCCAGAAAGTGTGTGCAGTTGTTTTTCCAGGGGCATAAGCAAATCCACACACTCTGAGTCTTCTATTCTTTTGTGGCTAATGGCAAATGTTGCAAGTCATTTGCCATCAGGCAAGAGTGAGGGAATGTGGCTAAGACGCAGTGTTTTTTTTCTGACACTCAACTGACCAACCCCAGTGATAATCAGACACAAAAGCTGACCTTCCCTAGTGTCACATGTTATCTGGCCAAGACTACAGTTTGTGACTTCTTGGCTCTTACATCTGGAACTAATACTTCAGCTCCTTCAGTGCAGTGAAAAAAATACCATTTTATATATTTAAGCTGTTACCTCTTTAACTGTTGGAATAGGTCCTATAAAATGTGATACAAAATGTTTAATGAAGAGTAAAATTTTATGGAAATCAGCATTACTACATAGTAAGGTGATTTTCAGTAGAACAAGTAAATCTAGAAACCTTTTTGGCAGGAGGACAGAGGGTAAGGAGGGAAAAGCTCTTTTCAGTCTAGGCTGGCAAGAAGGGGGAATTATTTCTGCCTCAGATTTGTTGACTGTGCATTTTAATTTTTGTAAATTGGGGAAAGTTTCTTATCTTTGTAGAATTAAAATTATTCAACATTTATTTTTACAGCAGCCACATTGCCAAAGAGTTCTTCCTTTAGTAGATCTGGTCCAGGGTCACAACTAAACACTAAATTACAAAAGGCACAGTCATTTGATGTGGCCAGGTAAGTTTGCTTGTTTTTAAATGGGAAGTTTGGTTAAGGCCGTTACCTGATTAAATCATAAATTTGACCATGAATCATCTATATTCTTTTTGTTGTTGTCATCTTTTTTGTAGGCTTTTGTAGAGTGCTAATAATAATTTTCTTAATTTCTGGATAGTGTCACTAGTTTTTATCATTAATTTGTTGCAGAGATGAGAGAAATCAAGGACATAACATTTCCTTAAAGGCTTTGTGTATTTTTTTTTTTTTAAAGAGGATAACAAATGGATAGTAATAAAATGTTTAAAAACAGTAAGATAAAATTCTGGGTATAAGGGAAAAAAGCAAATGAACTATTTTATGTGTTTATGATTTACAAGTTTATGTATAAAATTTTTGTATGAAGATTGGAGTTATAGTTGGCTTTATTTTTAATTCTATCTCAGATAATCTTGTGGAGTTTATATGGGTAATTAGTAAAATCCTATTAAAGACGATTTATTATGAAAAAAATTATCCAGATAGTGGACAATTCACATTAATCAAATGTGTGGCTCAATTTTATTAAAGCTGACATGACATTATTGCTTATGTTTTGGCCAACCTTGGTTTCAATTATTACCTTTCATATTTTTATTTTACTCCTATGTTTTACCCTTGCATACTGCTACATTAAGAAGAGAAATTAAGTCTCTTTTAAGCCATCTCAGAACTTTTGGGCCGGGTGTGGTGGCTCACGCCTGTAATCCCAGCACTCTGAGAGGCTGAGGCAGGAGGATCGCTTGAGCTCATGAGTTTGAGACCAGCCTGGGCAACATAGGGAGACCTTGCCGATACAAAAATTTAAAAATGAGATGGGAGGATGGCTGGAGCCAGGGAGATCGAGGCTGCAGTAAGCTGTGATTGTGCCACTGCACTCTTGCCTGGGTGACCCTGCCTAAAAAAAAAAAAAAAAGCTTTTGGAATTTATCCTGTCTTATGTCAGTCCTCACTAGAAATTGTTAAGTGAATCAAGTCATTTTCCCACTTTCAAGAGAAAAGCATGTTGAATATAATTCAGTGATGCCTTCATTACCTTTTAAAAATGATTTAAAGAAAATCCATAAACTGAAAAGCACTGTGCCAACAGCTTTACATTAACTCATTCTTCCCCATGAGATGATTCTGTTACTCTCTGTTATAGATGAGGGACAAGCTCAGAGACATTATGTTACTCGTGCAACACAACGTAACTCATAAGTGACAGAGCTGAGTCAAACTGAGTTATGTCTGATTTTAAGGCGTGTGTTCTTAACTATGCAAGTTTTCTCTAAAAAACTTAATTGTAGGATACAGGTATTTATTTGTGTTCCATTTAATTGCGGTTTTACCCTTAAGATGCCTGAATTGGGCATCTACTTTGCCAGGCACATCATTAATCCTATTCAACCCCATAGCTACCTATGCAGTAGATGTCTCAAGATGGTGCATGAGGAAGCACACCCAGAGAAGCTCTAGTCCTCACCCATAGTTTACAGCTTAGTGCTTGGTGGAGCTGAGAGTTAAACCTATATCATCTTACACTAAGTTCCTTTTTAAAAAAAATTCTCCTGGGCTGAGTGCAGTGGCTCACGCCTGTAATCCCAGCACTTTGGTAGGCCAAGGTGGGCAGATCACAAGGTCAGGAGTTCGAGACCAGCCTGGCCAACATGGTGAAACCCCGTCTCTACTAAAAATACAAAAAATTAGCTGGGCGTGGTGGCGGGCACCTGTAATCCCAGCTACTCGGGAGGCTGAGGCAAGAGAATTGCTTGAATCCAGGAGGTGGAGGTTGCAGTGAGCTGAGATCGCAGCATTGCATTCCAGCCTGGGCAACACGGCAAGTCTCTTTCTTAAAAAAAAAAAAAAAAAAAAAAAAAAAAAAAAAAAAATTCTCCTATACCATGCTGAAGTTTTGAGTTTATTATGACTTTGCAGAAGCAATTTTGAAATCTGCTTTATTGATTTGTGACATTAGAATGAATAAACTATCAGTATTAGCAAACATTAGTGCTATTGAAACAACTGTTTTATGTTGTCACCTTTTTAATAACTTAAATTTCTAGCCAATTTTTGCAATGCAGTATTGAACTTTTGGGTACATCTTCATGAGTTTTTAGTCTATTTAAATTCTCAGGAATTTGGCAGAAAACTCTGATGTGATAAGTGTAATCTGGGACAACTTGTGTATGTAACACCCAACATTCCTGGCGTGTAGCAACTAGATAGTTAGCTTCTTGACAAATAGGTGGGAGTTGGAATCAGCAAAATATTAGTTAGTTAACATGAGAGGGTTGGTGCAGAAGTACCCACAGCAGAATAGATCATGGTAAGTGTTTTTTATTAAGAAATTCATAAAAATTGAAAAAGGTGAATTCATATAAGTACTTCTCGAGTGTTTGGGAGGTATTTCCTATACTTGAACTGTATATAATAGGTATAAGTGCATAGATAACACATGGAAATGATGATTAAAAAGTTCAGTATTTCAGTAAGATTGTGCTTTTACATGTTTAAAATAGATATTTTTGTTGAAGTGAAATTGCAGACAGAGCATTAGCTGTAATCTGTCCTGGAAGGGGAATGCCATTTTTACTGTCTGAGCTCAGCCATTGGGTTTAATTCAGATGTCGAAGCTTAACAAGCCATTGGTACCAGTGTGATATTTGTGTGGACAGTGGCATCTGAGGAACTAATCACTAAGGAAGTGTAGACGCAGCCTAACTACTGGCAAGTGTGTCCTTGGGCCAGCTCAGGATTGTGGCACATTGGCAAGGAGAGATCAGTATTGGATTGTAGTCGAGAAAGTGAAGCTGTCTCCATTCCCACTCTGCTTATGTGTGACCATGGAAATGTTCTGTTCTCTCTCTCTCTCTGGGAAACTGTCCAATGGGTCTGAATTTAAACTTACCAGAATGGAGTAATTTCACTTCATTAAGAAATGGGTCCTGTATATTCATGTATAGAAAGTTAAAACATTTTGGAGAATTAGTACCTTTAAAGGCAGTTATTGGTTTGCTTTTAGCATTGCTTTTTAACCAAAAAAGAAGTGTTTTAGAAATTAGAATAGCCTGGACATTATTGTATTACCTCAGTTACAAGAGGTTTTTCATACTTTTATAGAACCTTTAAATTATTATATATACAACTTGAAACAGCCTCTCAGTCTATTGTGTTTATCCATGATTCTGGAAAAATAATTATCTATTTGAGGGAAATGTTTATGATCTTAAAAATGGGAAATACCCATGGCAAAAAAAAATCAGAAATAGTGATAATAAAATGAATAAAATATGAAAGTTAGATATGATTATCTAGAGAAGTTCTTAGTTTACTGTCATTAAGGAACTTTACCAGGCTGTTCCTTATGGATAATCCTCTTTCTCTCCTTTTTCTTTTCCCCACAGTGTCCCACCAGTGGCAGAATGGGCTGTTCCTCAGTCATCAAGACTGAAATACAGGCAATTATTCAATAGTCATGACAAAACTATGAGTGGACACTTAACAGGTATTTACAAATAAAAATTAGTGAAATATGATCTTTGTTTTCAGTGTAAACTGTTTCTAGATATTGGGTCGTAGATATTTTCCATGTCTGTGTGCTTATTTCTTGGCAGTGTTTCCATTGTCTCTGTTATCTCATGTTCTTATCCACTGATAACTCTTTACATAGTTATATCATTCTCTCATGCCCCATTGCTTTGTGGTAAAATGGAATATAGACCAGGGATACTCCTGTATGCTGAAAGCCACTGATATGCAAATCAAGGCACTAGCAAAGAAACACTTCTTTGAACAAAAACTAGCTTCAACTTCTGAAGTCCAGCTTTGAACTTGATGAACTTGAAGCTGTCTGTTCACTAGGTTAGAGTTGGAGGCAGCAGGCAGGGTGAAAGCAGGGAGTTGAGAACATGGCTCTGTCACTGCCTAGATAGGGCTCACCACTTTGGATATTTCTTTATCTATTAATATAAAAGGCCAGAGTTAACTTAGGTGATCTCAATGGATTTTTTTAAAAGAAGAATGATTCTGTTATCTACGTCAGAAGGATAGACAGGAATTTTAGCATACTGTTCAAAATTTTTCTCACGAAGGTTTAAATACTTGTTAGAAAGTTATAAAGAAGGCTGGGTGCAGTGGCTCACGCCTGTAATCCCAATCCCAGCACTTTGGGAGGCTGAGGCGGGTGGATCACCTGAGGTCAGGAGTTCAAGACCAGCCTGGCCAACATGGTCTCTACTAAAAATACAAAAATTAGCCGGGTGTGGTGGTGGGCACCTGTAATCCCAGCTACTGAGGCAGGAGAATTGCTGGAACCCGGGAGGTGGTTGCAGTGAGCCAAGATCATGCCACTGCACTCCATCCTGGGCTACAGAGTGAGACTCTGTCTCAAAAAAAAAAAAAAAAAAAAAAGAAAGTTATAAAGAAAAGTATAACTTTAATAAAAGAAAATAGAGACCTCTGATATGAATATTAAATGATAAAGGGAAAAACTAACTGCCCTCTGACAAATATGAAAGGAAGGGAAAAAAATTAGGTTTCCTGTGTGGTGGAGTGTGGTAAGGGGAGGATTATAATCCAAAACACTTTTAAGAAATGATTCTTACTATTTTTTCCTTGCTATTACTTAAAATTGCAATTTTTACTCCCAAAAGAAAAAAGGTATCTTATGTTTAAAAATGTCACAGTTGGACGAGATTTTGAAGGGTTCTAATCTAATCTTGAACTCTGGTCCCTTTAAGGATCTCAGCAGTCACCCCAAATAAGCATGTATTTATGTTTGAATGGGTGACTAATAAATACACACAGATTCTTGATGTGTCATACTGCCTCATAAAGCAGTAGCTGTCAAAACCAGCCTAGCTTATGCAGGCTCTGCTTTTTTTTTTTTGACATGGAGCTTCACTCTTGTTGCCCAGGCCGGAATGCAATGGTGTGATCTCAGCTCACTGCAGTCTCCACCTCTTGGGTTCAAGTGAGTCTCCTGCCTCAGCCTCCCAAGTAGCTGGGATTACAGGCATGTACCACCACGCCCGGCTAATTTTGTATTTTTAGTAGAAACAGGGTTTCACCATGTTGCTCAGGCTGGTCTCAAACTCCTGACCTCAGGTGATCCACCCACCTCAGCCTCCCAAAGTGCTGGGATTACAGGCATGAGCCACCACACCCGGCCCACTGAAGGTATATTTAATAATGTATTTTTAAGTACTGTTTTACATGGTTTGTTTGACACCAGTGCTCCATACAAACCCAGAACTACATTGCCAATGAATCCAAAAATATTTCTTGAAAACGTTGGTGTTTGCTATGAGTTGATTAAAATAGTATTCAGTTGAGACATTGATTGAGAAATTCTCTCTTTCTTGGTAGGATGTGTGTTTTATGAATGATATGCAGTATCTACATTCCAAATATAATGACCCAGGCACTTGAGCATTTAGAACTTTTAAATATCTGAGGCAGAAAGTAAAATTTGAAATATACTGGAAAGAAAGCAGATTTTGATATTGTTTATCTGCATACTTATTGCTACTTTGATCCAGCAAGAATTTAAGGTGGGAATTTTACTTTTGAGCCAGACCTTTGTATAGTCATGTCAAGTAGAATAATTTATTACAGTAAATTTTAAAATGGGAATAAACAATAGAAATTTAATTTTTTTTCCCTTTATGTACTTAGGAATCAATATAAAGTATGTTTTATACTAAATTAGAATGTTGATGGAAACAGCTGATTTGTTGAGGTGGATGGAACATAAAGGTCATTGTCTTGATCACAATTATAAAAATAATTTTATGAAGTCAGAATCCCCAAAGCAGTTCACTCAGCTGCAGGAGAAGCAAAATATCAAGAAAGTTGAGAAAAGGTTTCAGAATATAACATGGCCCAAAAGAAATATATAATTTATATTTGTAATCTCTTGTTTTTCATCCTTCTTGCTTTTGTTTTTTGTGGGTTTTTGTTTTCAGGAGCTAAAAAGCACTTCTTTTCTTTCTTTTTTTGAAACAGAGACTTGCTTTGTTACCCAGGCTGGAGTGCTGTGGTGCGATAGTAGCTCACTGCAGCCTTGAACTCCTGGGCTCAAGCAATCCTCTCACCTTAGCCTCCTGAGTAGCAGGGACTAATTTTTTAAAAAAAGTTTTCTTTAGAGGTGGGATCTTTGTTGTCCAGGCTGGTTTTGAACTCCTGACCTCAAGCAGTCCTACCACCTTGTCCTCCCAAAGTACTGGGATTATAGGCACCCAGGCTGAAGTACAGTGACATAATCATGGTTCGCTGCTGCCTGGATTTCCCAGGCTCGGGGGATCCTCCCACCTCAGCCCGCCAGTAGCTGGGACTACAGGCATGTGCCATCATGCCCAGCTAATTTTTTGTATTTTTTGTAGAAACTGGGTTTTGCCATGTTCCCCAGGCTGGTCTCGAACTCCTGAGCTTAAGCGATCTGCTTACCTCTGCCTCCCAAAGTGGTGGGATTATAGGCGTGAGCCACCGCGTCTGGCCTTAACAGTGGCACTGTTTACCCCACTGACTATCTGGGTTGATTTAGCCGATACATCCTGTTGGACACCCTGTTCTTCCTTCATGGCTTGATGTGTAACTGTTGCATGCCCTTAAAAGAGACAGCCTTATAAAATAGAGAGGGGTCATTCTTTAATTAAGGTTATGTAAGAAGCTCTAGAACTCTGGTATTCCTGTTAATAATGCTAGCCCTTCTTCTCAAAGATATTTTATTGTTGCATTCTGAAACAATGAATATGCTATTTGGTAATTCATCTATTAATCAGAAAAGCTGAAGTCTTAGTCATTGTTTTAAATAAAGCTCATTTCATGTAGTTACTCTCTCCTTTCTAGCCATACTTCCCTGCCCAAACATGGATGCCAGAAGTGGGGTTTGTGTGCTTGGGATTTCTGGTTTTATTCATATGTTCCCTTATAAGCCAGTACTCCAAAACCGATATCCCTTTATGTACCTAGGTTTCCGCAGAAGAGTTCTGTGCACTCAAAGCTCAACTGTGTGTTGTCCAAATGTGCTAAGATGCTATCTTAGCTGTTGCTGATCTATTTTTAATATTTTGCAACATTGATTTAGGACATATGTAGACAAATAGTAGAATTACAAGAGATAATTGTGATCTTCTAGTGTGGGGATTGGCAAACATTTTCTGTAAAGAATAGCACAATAAATATTTTAGGCTCATAGGTCATATGTTCTCTGCTGCAACTACTCAACTTTGCCATCGTAGCATGACAACAGCCATATGTCATGCTTATATCAGTGGATATGGCTGTTTTAATAAAACTTTGCTTACCAAAACAGGCAGTGGGCCAGATCTGGCCTAAGGGCTATAATTTACCAATCCCTGTTGTAGATTATTTTCCTCATTTCACAGATGGAAGAACTTCATTTTAGAAAGTTAAAGTAGTTTTGTTAATGTCACATGCCATTAGGGAGTCAGGACTAGAATCCAAGTCTCCTGATATCCAGGTTTAGAGCTAGTTCTTCACATTTATTGTTAGGCTTTTTATGTGTAATAGATAAAATATTAACTTCCTTTTTTATAGTTCTGGAGTAAGGGCAGTTGTTACAAGTGTAAATTAAATCACCCACTAAAGTTTTGTTAATTCTACTTTGTTACCAACATTCTAGATACAGTGTTACAGACTAAAGAAAGTGATGCCTGAACTTTGCTCATTCCATTGTACCACAGTCCTTTAGAATCTTCACATGAATTCAGTAGATTGTTTTTTATTCTTAGATGCTCCCAAAACACACATGTGCTCATGTACGCACACACATCCAGCAGGAATGTGTTCATATATTCACCAAAAGTTAGAATGCTCACTATTAATAGTAGCCCTAATTGAAGACTAACTGAATGCCTGTCAACAGTATAATGGACAGGCTGGGCACAGTGACTCATACCTGTAATCCCAGCACTTTGGGAGGCCAAGGTGGGTGGATCACGTGAGGTCAGGAGTTCGAGACCAGCTTGGCCAACATGGGGAAACCCTGTCTCTACTAAAAAAAATACAAAAATTAGCCAGGTGTGGTGGCGCATGCCTGTAGTCCCAGCTATTCAGGAGGCTGAGGCAGAAGAATCATTGAACCTGGGTGGAGGAGGTTGCAGGGAGCCAAGATGGCGCCACTGCACTCCAGCCTGGGTGACAGAGCGAGACTCCATCTCAAAAAAAAAAAAAAAAAGAAAAGAAAACAGTAGAATGGACAGTGAATTAGGATGTAATGACACAATGATACACTGCATAGCAGTAAGGATTAATGTTCTACAATTCTACATGACAATATATTGAGCAAAATAAGCCAGGTGGAACAGCGGACAGGCTATTTGGTTAGAAGTTAGGCTACCTTGGTGGTAGGTGAGTCTAAAAGAGAGGCAAATAGGGGCATCTGGGGTGCGATTATACTCTCTTTCATGACCTCCATAGTGTTTGAGTATTTTCACTTTGGAAAATTAATTCAGCTGTGTACATGTGCACATGTATATATCCACATGTATCCGTATGTGTGCTTTTCTGTCAGGATTTTATATGTAAATAAAAGTTGAACTATTGTCAGTAATGTTACCTGCCATTAGAGCACCTCTCATGTGCTAATGTAATGCTAAGCTCACTGCCCCAAAGGATCATAGACCGGTTTATCTGAAATGAGCAAACTAGGGTCCAGACTACCTTGCCCAGTCACTCAGCAAAGTCTAGACTAAGCCAGGACTAGAGCCTGCAGCTCCTTGGTTCCCTGACCTCTACTGCTGGCCATGCAAAAACACATCCAGTTTTGTGGTTTTTGATGAGGTGACATTTGAATAATGAAATAGCAAAAAGCAAAAACATATACACCAGAATCTTCCCAACAAAATTGCCACAGCCTTCCATTCCTCTGTCCAGCAGTCTTCCTGGGACCACATCTTGAGAGGCAGTGCTGGAAAGGAAGATGTATTTATTTCTCCCTCTCTGACTGTAGTTTATTTAAACTGAGTCTCCTACTGTGTGTTTGTCTGATGTCTAAGGCCACTTTCATACCAGAAGTGAAGATGTTTATGATTATTTTAAGAAATGAGAGCTTATTTTGAGAGAAGAGTAGAAATTCCAGGAATTCTTCTTTTTTTTTTTTTTCTTGGCTAACATAGGAAATGTGTTTTGTTTTGTTTTTTTAATTGAGACAGTGTCTCACTCTGTTGCCCAGGATGGAGTGCAGTGGTATAATCTTGGCTCACTGCAGCCTCCGCCTCTAGGGCTCAAGCGATCCTCCTACTTCAGCATCCCGAGTAACTGTGACCACAGGCTCATGCCACCATTCCCAGCTAATTTTTTGCACTTTTGGTGGAGATGGGGTTTTGCCATCTGGTCTTGAACTCCTGAGCTCGAGCCATCTGCCTGCCTCAGCCTCCCAAAATGCTGGGATTACAGGCACGAGTGACCACACCAGGCTGGAAATGTGTTTTAATCCTGGCTATTAGCGCTTCCTGCAACTTTTTTTTTTCTTTTTAAGTCTGTTTAGTGAAACAGTTTCCCGGAGATCTCTCCGAGGTCCCTTCCTCCTCTAAGATTCTCCGAATCTTCCCTGAATTTGCCTGAGGTTGAGCAGGGTGGAGACAGCAGGTGGTAGCAGCGGCAAAAGATGCGGAGACAGCAGGTGGTAGCAGCGGCAAAAACTTAAAGAGAATAACTTTCAAGTTTGTAAATAAAGCCCAATACAAATAAAGATGGTAATGTGGTCAAAAGGTCAGGTTATATTTTGAAACTCTAAATCTTTCACATGGTCATTCTTTATCAAACATCCATTTAACAAAAATTTATTATGTGTCAGATGCTGTGCTCTGTGTTTCTCCTCTTTTTCATTGGGGCTTAATTTCCTTTTTACAAAGCCCCTGCGGTAGTAGCAAATGTTATTTAAAGCATTGTGATTGCATGAGGTCATGGAGTAGTCCACATACGCAGAACCCTGGTCCTCCTGTACAGTGAGTATTTGCTGACTCATCTGTATGTCCTTTTCCTGGTTCCTGTTTAGGTCCCCAAGCAAGAACTATTCTTATGCAATCAAGTTTACCACAGGCTCAGCTGGCTTCAATATGGTAAGGAATGAAAAGTTCTTTGGTTTGGATAAAGTGGAAACTTGCTTAGATTGGTGTGGCCTCATGGGTTTTAGATTAATACCGTTTTTTATGGGGGAATATGTAGAATTTGCTTAATTTCAGTGAGTTGTAATGATTGCCTGTTTTATAATACTATTTCCCCTCTCAATTTTGAAAAATACAAAAGCAGATTAATACAATAAATTCTGAAGGAGTGATAATACAACTTAACAATTCTCAACTCGTGACCAGTCTTGGCTCTCTCTTTCTTTGATTTCTTTTTCTTTTTTTTTTTTTTTTGAGATGGAGTTTTACTCTAGTTGCCCAGGCTGGAGTTTAGTGGTGTGATCTCGGCTCACCGCAACCTCCACCTCCCGGGTTCAAGCGATTCTCCTGCCTCAGCCTCCTGAGTAGCTGGGATTACAGGCATGCACCACCATGCCCGGCTAATTTTGTATTTTTAGTAGGACAGGGTTTCTCCATGTTGGTCAGGCTGGTCTTGAACTCCCAACCTCAGATGATCCACCCGCCTCAGCCTCCCAAAGTGCTGGAATTACAGGCGTGAGCCACCATGCCCAGCCTCTTTGATTATTTTAAGTCAAATCTTAGTTATATAATTTCTACTGCAAATATTTTAGCTTTTATCTTCAAAAGAGAGGGATTTTCCTTTTTTTCATTCATTATTACTATTATTATTATTATTATTACTTTTGAGATGGAGTCTCGCTCTTTCATCCAGACTGGAGTGCAGTGGTGCCATCTTGGCTCACTGCAACCTCCACTTCCCAGGTTCAGCCTATTCTCCTGCCTCAGCCTCCTTAGTAGCTGGGACTACAGGCATGAACCCCCACGCTTGGCTAATTTTTGTATTTTTAGTAGAGACAGGGTGTTGCCATGTTGGCCAGGCTGGTCTCGAGCTCCTGACCTCAGGTGACCTGCCCACCTCAGCCTCCCAAAATGCTGAGATTCCGGGGGTGAGCACTGCGCCTGACCGACTTTCTTCTTAGCACAGTCATAACAGCAATAGCTCACCTAAGTTTTTCAGTAGTCATCCTTACCATTAAATTAATCAGGGAACGTTCACATTCCTTAGAGTGCCTCAGAATGTTTTTATAGTTCATTTGTTCAGCTCAGGACTGAAATAAGCCTATATTTTGCAATACTTGATTTTTCCATCTTTTATGTCTCCTTTAATCTATAAATTTCCCCTTGTCTTGTTCTCTGCTTCTTTTCCCAAGTCCCCCAGGCCGCCCCCCAACCAAAAAAAAAAAAAAAAACTCCGTTAAAAACAAACCACATCATTTGTCCTGTAGTTTCTTAATGACTTAACTTTTGAAGAGTGCGTCACTGTGGGATTGTCTAATTTGTTTCTGTATTTCCTGTAAATTGATAATTAGATCTAGAGCAAAGTTTCTCAACCCCAGCACTATTGACATTTTGGGCCCGATAAATCTTTGTTGTTGGGGGATGTCCTGTATACTGTAGGATGTTCAGTAGCATCTGTGGCCACTACTCACTGGATGCTAGATGCCAGTAGCATGAGCTCCACACCCAGCATGACAATCAGAAATGTCTCCAGACTTTGATAGATGTGCCTTGGGGTACAAAATCTTCCCTGGTTGAGAATTGCAGATCAGATTTGATTTTTTTTTTGTTTTGTTGTTTTGTTTTTTGATAAGACTGTGCCAGAGAGGTCTCTGTGTACTCTCCTCAAAAGGCACATAATGTCTCTATTGTGTAATGATTTTGAATAGCTATCGATGAGCATTGCCTGGGTCCTACAGGCTTCCTTAAATTTAAATGTTAACTAGAATGGTTTCTTAAGAAGTGTGCATGTTTATAGCTGTATGTTGGTGATTGTCCCTGGAAAATAAACTTTGTCTACAAGACTCACTGCAAAGTTCGTGATTTTCTTGCAGGCCACATTGATAGGGTTGTTTCACAAATGATCAAGCTCTAATGCAGCTTCCTTTGCCCTTCTCTTCCCTTCTGTTTTTTATGAAAGAGCTTGCCTTTGGCAGTAGACTAGACCAGTTAATAAACATCTTATATCTTTGACACACCCAGAACTCTTTAAATCGGGGTATTGAACAGTATCCTAGGGCCCCCTGAAATATAAACTTAAGATCTAACATTAATGGAGGTTGGTTGACAATTTATTAGGTTGTTCTCATGATACCAGATTATATCGAAATATTTATTTTAAATTTCTCATTTATAACTTATCCTATTTGAGAAAAACGCTTGAGGCTTCTTCTGTTAGAATGTTATATTCTGCTGCTACACACTAAAAAAGATATTTTAATTAAATGCTTATAATCATAATTTAGGTAAGTGTGGTGAAAAAACAAGAATTTCAGCCACCTTCTAACTGGTTTACCTAGGACTGGCTAATTGTGAGACACAAAAAGGAACAGAATAAGGAAGAGCGGGCAGGGGTTTCATTTTATTTCATTTGCATTTCTTTTTAAAACTGGGTATCTTGCATATGGGAAGGGCAAAACTAGAGGAACAGAAAAAAGATCAGCAGTTGCCAGGGGATGGGGGCAAAGGAGGGAGTTGCTACAACCAGACGTGGAATTTTAGGTAGAGCTGACACTATTCTGTATGTTGTGGTTCATGTTTGTCAAAACTCTCAGACTTATACTCTAGAAGGTGTGCCTTCTACTTTATGGAAATTATAACAAAAAAAGTTTATAGCACCTAAGGAAATTTCAGAATTAAGGTTTCTTAATTTTTGGCATTGGCAAAGCCAGTTTCCCATTGCATTTGTCCTGTTGACATTCTAGGGAATGGATGTGTTGTCATGTATCTTCTTTTGATGGTCCAGAAATTGTTTAGTAAAATCACATTCTTGGACTTGCCAGGAAAATGTTTGCTATAATTAGCTACTTGGGCAAGTTCATTATGAAGAATGATGGAGACTGAATCCTGAAATTGAGGAAGAGGAAACACTTTGACCCTGTGGCTGGAGTTCATAAAGATCCACTGTGTAGGCCTAGATTAAGGGGTGGCCAGCTCTGCCCAGTGGGCTGAATCTGGCCTGCATCTGTTTTTGTGAAGAAAGTTTTTATCATACAAATAGCCATGCCCATTCATTTATATGTTGTCTATGGCTACTTTTCTGCCAAAATGACAGAATTCAGTATGATAAGGATTGTATGTCTTATAAACTGTAAAATATTTACTACCTGACCCTTTACTGATAGTTTGTCATTTCCTGGTCTAGAGCAGAACATTTAACAATATTGAGCTGGGTATGGTGGCTTATGCCTATAATCCCAGCGATTTGATAGGCTCACTTGAGGCCAGGACAGATCAGCCTGGGCAACACAGTGAGACCCCCATCTATACAAAATATTTTAAAAATTAGCTAGGCATGGTGGCGCACACCTTGTAATCTCACGTTTGGGAGGCTGAGGCAGGAGGATCATTTAAGCCCGGAAAGGCTGTGGTGAACTATGATCATGACTGCAGTGAGGCTGCAGTGAGCTGTGATCATGACTGCAGTGAGGCTGCAGTGAGCTGTGACCATGACTGCGGTGAGGCTGCAGTGAGCTGTGACCATGACTGCGGTGAGGCTGCAGTGAGCTGTGACCATGACTGCGGTGAGGCTGCAGTGAGCTGTGATCATGACTGCGGTGAGGCTGCAGTGAGCTGTGACCATGACTGTGGTGAGGCTGCAGTGAGCTGTGATCATGACTGCGGTGAGGCTGCAGTGAACTGTGATCATGTCATTGCACATCAGCCTGGGTAACAGTGAGAGCTCATCTGTTAAAAAAGATACATGGAATATGAGTGTGTTATATTTTAAATATGCAAAGGTTGGGGAAGAGTATCATTATAATCATAGCATTTGTTGAATGAGGAACACTGTCCCAACTACTTGTAATTTTATCTTTGCAGCAGTATAAAATAGGTACTATTTTGACAAAATGAGGGACAAAGAGACTCAGTTGGCCTGTGGTCAATAAGAAAACATAACTTTTAAATCACTAATGAATAGTAAAAAGCATGAATTTTCATGAAACCGGATTACAGTTAACTTTTTGTTGAATAGGAATCTTTCTGACATTGATCAAGATGGAAAACTTACAGCAGAAGAATTTATCCTGGCAATGCACCTCATTGATGTAGCTATGTCTGGCCAACCACTGCCACCTGTCCTGCCTCCAGAATATATTCCACCTTCTTTTAGGTAAGGAACATGGGCTCTGATCAGGAATTGTATGCGGAGTATATGAATTCCAAACTTGGCTTTATTGACTATGTGTCTTACCTGATTTTCATCCCTGACAAGGAAACTAAGTATCCGTGAATTCTAGAGACTCTCATCTAGGTCTATGTTAATCTTGGGCCCATTTTGTTCTTCAAAGTACTTGAAGTATATTAGTGAAACAATGAAGTAAAACATCAAAAGATTGTTGATTTTCTACCAACCTATGTCATCAATGCTTACCAGAAATTTTCACAACAGATGCCAGCAGCAAGAGAGAAACTGCATGAGCCTATGCATAGAGAAGAAACCAAGGAGATCACACTTGTGAATTCCACACATTTCAGTGGTAACAAAAGCTGCCAGCAATGTAGAAATTATAATCAGGAAGACAATTAAAGAAAATTACCCTGGACTGAAAGACAGTCTCAGTAAAGATGTCAAGAGAGTCACATGAGGTCCAGTATTATGACTGGCATCCTCATTTACATCCATGCATGCATGCACACGCTGCCCAGGACAGCTCTGTCTCCTGGCTTTGAACATAAAAACTGAATATGAGATCCTACAAGTACAAAGGAGAATGAAAGAAAGATTAAGATTTCTGACCTGAGTCCTCAAACTGCAGGAAGGACTGGGGCAAAATCCCCTTTAAATGAAGAGAAATAGAGCCATTACTGTCAGCACACACGTGGTACAGGAGCAAGCTGAGGAAACTGTGACTATGTAGGAAGCAACAGGTAGCTGAGGCACTTTGCCTGTGAAATCCCACAACTGCAACATTGGAAGCTGATAATAAATGCGTAAAAAGGATTGGGAGACGGTTTAAACACAGCAAAGTTAAAAGTGTAAAGTGGGGAGGGTGGTGCGGTGGCTCACGCCTGTAATCCCAGCACATTGGGAGGCCGAGGCGGGTGGATCACTTGAGGTCAGGAGTTTGAGATCAGCCTGGCCAACATGGTGAAACCCCGTCTCTACTAAAAATACAAAAATTAGCCAGGCGTGGTGGCAGGTGCCTGTAATCCCAGCTACTCTGGAGGCTGAGGCAGGAGAATCGCTTGAGCCCGGGAGGCGGAGGTTGCAGTGAGCCGAGATTGCACCATTGCACTCCAGCCTGGGGGACAAGAGTGAGACTTCGTCTCAAAAAATAAAATAAAATAAAATAACATAAATAAATAAATAAATAAAAGTGTAAAGTGGAAGAAATTAGTAAACAAAGTGATTTGTTTTACGAACTATATAGACATTGCATGTGTTTCTTAGGGGGTGAAATGGAGAGATGGGAAAGGGAAGAGAGATGCTCCTAGTGAGCTGAGCTGCTGATCTTCCCTTGGAGGAATTTAAGGTTACTTGAGAGGGCAATGGAAATAGCAGCTCCCACTTAGTGCTCACCATGTCCCAGGGATTGTTCTTACCACTTTTTGATTATTAACTACTTTCATCCTTTGGAATTGTTTCAATTTTGGTGGTGATTCTTAAACAAGCTTGGCACTCAGAGTCTGATGACATTCAAATATTCATTAAAAAACTCTTTGTAAATAGAGAAGACCAAATCTTTATATTTTCCTTACTGTAAATGAAATTTGCTCCATGGCATGGTAAAATCTTTAAAAATTCTTCTTCATAACTTGTCCAACTCCACCCAGACAGCTCTGTGTGAATCTATTTTTCTTTTTCCCCGCAATTGCAGAAGAGTTCGATCTGGCAGTGGTATATCTGTCATAAGCTCAACATCTGTAGATCAGAGGCTACCAGAGGAACCAGTTTTAGAAGATGAACAACAACAATTAGAAAAGAAATTACCTGGTAAGGCAGCCTTTATGTTGAGTTAAATCATTTAGATTAAACGAAATTAGAGATTTCCTATCTCTAAGACAAAGATAGAGGTAAACATAAATTTAGTTTTTGACATTTTTGCCTTGTAACTTAACTGACCTTAGTCGGAGATAATTGTTAATTAAGCTTGTGGATTTGGGTCTGGATAGAGAAATAAGAACATTATGCACTCTGCTAATGCACGTTGTTCTAACTTGTAACTTGAAATCTGATTATAAACTGCTAAACAAAAATTATGTAAATGTTATCCGTAGAATATACAACACTAAAAACTGATGAGTATTAAGGTGATTGCTTAATACCACCAGTGCAGAAATAGAAAATCAAATCATCTACTGTTATTTTCTCATGTTGTTATAAGAGAATTGGAAACTCCTTAATTGCAGGAACCTATTTTAAATTTAATGTGAACCTATTTTATTTTATTTATTTTGTTTTTTGAGATGGAGTCTCACTCTGTTACCCAGGCAGGAGTGCAGTGGCGCAATCCAGGCTCACTGCAACCTCCACCTCCCAGGTTCAAGTGATTCTCCTGCCTCAGCCTCTGGAGTAGTTGGGACTACAGGCACATGCACCACGCCCGGCTAATTTTTGTATTTTTAGTAGAGATGGGGTTTCACCATGTTGGCCAGGCTGATCTCAAACTCCTGACCTCAAGTGATCCACCTACCTCAGCCTCCCAAAGTGCTGGGATTATAGGCGTGAGTCACTGCGCCCAGCTGAACCTATTTTAAATAATCCTCATTTACAATGATAAATCCATCATACTATTAAAATATTCTAAGGTGGCTATGAATTATTAATGATGAGATGATAATGATACTAAGAAGCAAATGAAATTATGGAGTCTTTTATGATAAATACTTTGTCAGTGTCATTTTGCTGCATTTAAGATGCTCAGCAGTTAATTGGTCTGGTGAGAACACTAGCTGTCCCAGTTTATTGTCTAAACTAAATTACCTTTTGTTCACTGATGAAATACTATTGGAAATATTTTACGTGCAAGCCTGCATGTTGAGCAAAGAATCTAAATGTTAATACATGGTTCATACTTTCTAGAAACTTTAAAATATATTAGAGGATTTAAGACATCCATATAAGCAATCACTTCAGCAGTATGTGAGTGGGATAAATTCCTGGAGAGTATTATAGATGCACAACAGACCTCACTTATGGTTGGTTGGTGTAGACTGGGGAAGGTATGAGGAATTAAATGTCTGTGGAAGAGGTCACAGTTGAGTTGAGAGTTGAAGATGAATAGGGTCACCACAAGTGGAAGTGAGAATAGTTCAGGTTTTGATAACAATGAGAATGAAATTTCAATGGCAGATAAGGACAGGAATGCTTGGAATGCAGAATTTTCTTTTTCTGTTTTTAGTAGACATTCATTTAAAATTTTGAACAGGAAGCAACATTATCAGAGATTTCATTTGTGCATTCATTCCTTCAACAGCCGTTTATTATATGCCTCCTACATACTAGGAATATTGCCAGATGCTGGAATTAAAAAGATGTATAGAGACTTGGAGAGTTTTTTAAATTGAGATGAGATTCACATAATACAAAATGTACAGTTTAGAGGCTGTCTTAGTCTGCTTGGACTACCATAACAAAATAGCATAGACCGGGCAGCTTGAACAGTGGGAATTTTATCTCTCACCGTTCTGGAGGCTGGAAGTCCAAGATCACGGTGTGCAGATTTGGTTCCCAGTGAGGGCCCTCTTCGTAGCATGCAGACAGCAGCCTTCAGTTTTTTTGCTCACATGGGATTTCCTTGGTTTGTGCATGCAGAGGGAGACAGATCTCTCCTCTCTCTGTTTTCTCTATCTCTGTCTCTGCCTTTTTTTTTTTTTTTTTTGAGACGGTGTTTCGCTCTTGTTGCCCAGGCTGGAGTGCAATGGCATAATCTCGGCTCACTGCAGCCTCCGCCTCCTGGGTTCTAGCGATTCTCCTGCCTCAACCTCCCAAGTAGCTGGGACTAAAGGCATGTGCCACCACACCCAGCTAATTTTGTATTTTTAGTAGAGACGGAGGTTTCACCATGTTGGTCAGGCTGGTCTTGAACTTTTGACCTTAGGTGATCCACCCACCTTGGCCTCCCAAAAAGTGTTGGGATTACAGGTGTGAGCCACTGCGCTCGGCAGTCCCCGTCTTTTTATAAGGATATTAATTTATCATAAGGGCCCCACTCCCAACGGCTAATTTTTTTTGTTTTATTTTGTTTTTGAGATGGAGTTTCGCTCTTGTTGCCCAGGCTGGAGTGCAGTGGCGCGATCTTGGCTCACCACAACCTCCGCCTCCCGGGTTCAAGCGATTCTTCTGCCTCAGCCTCCCGAGTAGCTGGGACTACAGGCATGTGCCACAATACCCAGCTAATTTTTTATTTTTAGTAGAGATAGAGTTTCTCCATGTTGGTCAGGCTGGTCTTGAACTCCTGACCTCTGGTGATCTGCCTGCCTCGGCCTCCCAAAGTGCTGGGATTACAGGCGTGAGCCACCGTGCCTGGCCAGCTAATCTAATCTTAACCTTCCAGAGGCTCCATCTCCAAATATCACATTAGGGTAATTAGGGCTTAAACATATGGATTTTGGTGAGGCGACACAAACATTCAGTTCCTAACAGTGACATTTAGTGCATTCACAGTGTCTTGCAGCCACAGCCTCTCTGGTCCCAAGATACTTTCCTCACCTCACAACAAAACTCCGTATCCATCACTCCCTCCAGCCCCTGGCAACCACCAATCTGCTTTCTGATTCTTGGGATTTACCTGTTGTGGATATTTCATATAAATGGAATCATATATGACTGTTTATGACTGACATCTTTCACTTGGCACAATATTTTTGAGATTCATCCACCTTGCAGCATGTATCATTACATCATCCCTTTCTGTGGGAGGGGGACTTTGATTTTTTTTTTTTTTTTTTTGAGACGGAGTCTGCTCGTCACCCAGGCTGGAGTGCAGTGGCGCAATCTTGTCTCACTGCAACCTCTGCCTCTCAGCTTTAAGCGATTCTCCTGTCTCAGCCTCCCAAGTAGCTGGGGTTATAGGTGCCTGCCACCACACCTGGCTAATTTTTTTGTATTTTTAGTAGAGACTGGGTTTCACCATGTTGGCCAGGCTGGTATGGAACTCCTGACCTCAAGTGATCCGCCCACCTCAGCCTCCCAAAGTGCTGGGATTACAGGTGTGAGCCACTGCGCCCAGCCAGGACTTTGAATTTTAAGATATCAGAGTAGAGGATACCATCTCCTCTGAAATCACCAAAGATGAGCAAGAAAACCAAAACATACTTGCCCGCTTTCATCTCTAATCGCTGACTACAGTACGTGAAGGAAGTCTGTCTAAAGCAGTGAAGTCCAAACAGGAATGTAGGAAGAAGCCCAGGAAGGATGCTCACAGCTGCAGATCTCAAGGCAGAGTGAGAAGCAATGGTTCTTAGATGTGGACCAGGGACTGGCATGCTGCACAGGGTGGCAATGAGTGCTCTCCTGGCCGGCGTTGGTACCAAGGAGGATTGCGTGAGGCCAACACAGAAATGAAATAGACACTGCTGAGGACAGTAAGGGACACGGATGATGGGATTGTAGAAAATGAAGAAATAAAATGGACAAAGTATTAGAAAAAAAAGGATAGAACTGAGTAATCATTCTGAATTTATAATTGATGTGTCAAAGAAGGAAACTGAATAATGGGTTAGAAAAAATTGTTGACTGACTGTGATCTCCATAAGGGTCAGGGCACAGCTTGTTCTTCAGTGTGAAAAGCCGAATGCTCACCTTTCACTCTGCTTTGAGAAATCTTGTTAGAATAGAGGACTCATCAGCACGGTTACAAGGCAAAGGGAAGGAGGGAGAGAGACAGAGACTCATGGTCCAGAAGAGAGGGGGTTAATTCCTAGGGCAAGCTCATGGGAAGAAGGGAAAGGATGGAGTAACAGGGAAGGAAAGGAGTCTGGATGGTGATGTAGAACTGCTAGATAAGGATCTTTTAGAAACAGTGTTTGGCGTGGAGGAGAAGATATAAACAGGTTAGGCAAAGGGGGTTTTCGTTGTGCTCATTAACAAGGACACAGAAGCTTAGGGAGTTCTGGGTTTGGGTTTGTACTACAAGTTTCAAATACATTGGTGAGTTTTCCTTTGAAAAGAGTACGTTGAAAATCTTGAGTTTTCATAGTTGCTGTGTTCCTTGTCTGAAGTAACGTTTGAAGATAAGAAGCGGGAGAACTTTGAACGTGGCAACCTGGAACTGGAGAAACGAAGGCAAGCTCTCCTGGAACAGCAGCGCAAGGAGCAGGAGCGCCTGGCCCAGCTGGAGCGGGCGGAGCAGGAGAGGAAGGAGCGTGAGCGCCAGGAGCAAGAGCGCAAAAGACAACTGGAACTGGAGAAGCAACTGGAAAAGCAGCGGGAGCTAGAACGGCAGAGAGAGGAGGAGAGGAGGAAAGAAATTGAGAGGCGAGAGGTAAGCAGGCGAGAGTGGAGCCACCCCGAGTTAGTGTGCGATCACCCCTTTTCAGAATTATCCAAGTGATCTGTTCACGCCATCTTTGTCTTTTTACAATTCAGTAGTTTTAGTATATTCCCAAAGTTGTGCAACCATCGTCCCTAATTCCAGAACATTTTCATCACTCCAGCTCTTTACCCATTAAGCAGCTACTCCCCATTTCTTTCTCCCTCCAGCTCCTATCATTAATTTTACTTTCTATCTTTCTAGATTTACTTATTCAGGACATTTTTTATAAATGGAATCATAAATATATGGACTTTTGTTTCTGGCTTTCATTTAGCATAATGTTTTCAAGGTACATCCACATTGTAAAATGAATCAGTCCTTTATTCCTGTTTATGGCTGAGTAATATTTCGTTATATGGGTATACCACATTTTTTAATTCATTCAGCAGTTGATGGTCATTGTGGCTATTATAAACAATGATGTTATGAACATTAATATACAAGTTTTTGATGATACAATTTTGTAACAAACCACTGATACCAGTTAAGTGTTTTTCCAGACTGTTTTCTCTGTATACACCTGTATAAAAATATAAAGGTTTATATGGCAGAGAGTGTAAGGGCTGTATAATTTTTTAAAAACCACTGTAATAGTATCATACCAATTACATTGTTCTGCAATCTTTTTTTGTTTGTTTGTTTGTTTGAGACAGAGTCTTGCTCTGTCACTTCCAGGCTGGAATGCAGTGGCATGATCTCAGCTCACTGCAACCTCTTGCCTCCTGGGTTCAAGCAATTCTCCTGCCTCAGTCTCCTGAGTAGCTGGGATTACAGGTGCCCGCCACCACGCCCAGCTAATATTTTGTATTTTTAGTAGAGATGAGGTTTCACCATGTTGGTCAGGCTGATCTCGAACTCCTGACCTCGGGTGGTCCACCCACCTCAGCCTCCCAAAGTGCTGGGATTACAGGCATGAGCCACCGCGCCTGGCCCGTGCAACCTTCTTTTTAAACTCTTTTAAAAATATGTCTGGGACATCCTCCCCATATTCTATGGAAGGCTTCATAAATTTAGCGCCATACCTGGAAAGGGGCTAAGCAAATCTTGTCTCTCTTTCCAATTTTAGTACATTACTGCAGAAGCAACACATGGTTCTTTCATGTGATTGAAAGATAAAAATGAGGAATTTTTCGATGTAAAAAAATAGCCTGAGTGCTGTGCCTCAAGCCTGTAATCCCAGCACTTTGTGAGGCTAAGGAGGGATGATCACTTGAGGCCAGTAGTTGGAGGCCACTGCATTCCAGCCTAGGTGACAGAGCAAGAACCTGTCTCAAAAAAAGAAAGAAACAAAACTTATAGCCATAACTCCTTTTTTTTTTTTTTTTTTTTTTTTTGAGGCAGACTCTCGCTCTGTTGCCCAGGCTGGAGTGCAGTGGCGCGATCTCAGTTCACTGCAACCTTCACCTCCTGGGTTCAAGTGATTCACCTGCCTCAGCCTCCGGAGTAGCTGGGATTACAGGCGTGAGCCACCATGCCTGGCTGATTTTTGTATTTTTAGTAGAGACAGGGTTTCGCCGTGTTGCCCAGGCTGGTCTCGAACTCCTGACCTCAGGTGATCCGCCTGCCTCGGCCTACCAAAGTGCTAGGATTACAAGCGTGAGCCACTGCGCCCGGCCCCGTAACTCCTTTTTGTTCAGACAGACACTAACAAAATTTTAATTTTCAGAATGAACAAAGGCAAACTTTTCTTCAACGTACCAAAAAAATGATATTCTAGAGTATTTATTCAGAATTATTTAATAGACATTTACCATGTGTCAGGTGTAGTTGGATGACCCATGAGTCAGAGGCAATTCCCATAGACTGTCAGATGCTCTGATATGTACTCTATCTAGCAGTCGTCAGAGCCAGTCGTTGGAGGGAGCAAAAGCTTTTGTGGTAAAAAGGAAATGAATGATTAGGAAGGGGGGAGTCGCAGACTTTTAAAACGAGTTAAGTAATAATTTCTCTTTTGGTGGAGTAAAATCAACTCTAGTTTGTTTTTGTTCAGGGGTGTTTTAGTTTGATTTTACTATATAAATTTTCCTTCTTGGCGTGTCAGTAAATAAGAAGGAGCATTTTTAGTTAGCACATCAAGCATTCTTGAAGGCATAGAGAATGGAATTCTAATGGGGAAATAATCCTGTCATCTTACGTAAATATAGTATTATGTAAATATAATACCCAGTTCTGTGTATTCCCTTTATTCCCATAGAAGGAATACTGTATTTTTATGTAATTTTTTGTTTTGTAATGTGATTTCTTGTAATGTTTAATATTTCATCCCTAAAAGGAAAGACTTCCTAGATGCCATTTTTGTGAAAAGACATTGTGTAGTGTAAGAACTGAAAAATAAGTAATTTGTCTCTGTAAATGTCACAGGCTGCAAAACGGGAACTTGAAAGGCAACGACAACTTGAGTGGGAACGGAATCGAAGGCAAGAACTACTAAATCAAAGAAACAAAGAACAAGAGGACATAGTTGTACTGAAAGCAAAGAAAAAGACTTTGGAATTTGAATTAGAAGCTCTAGTGAGTGAAGTTTGGTTATACTTTGGAAATATACTAAGATGGAACCATTAAAAACAGTAATAATTTTTATTATCTTTCATTTGTTCAAGAATGATAAAAAGCATCAACTAGAAGGGAAACTTCAAGATATCAGATGTCGATTGACCACCCAAAGGCAAGAAATTGAGAGCACAAACAAATCTAGAGAGTTGAGAATTGCCGAAATCACCCATCTACAGCAACAATTACAGGTGAGGAAGTATGCCTCTTCAAAGCTATGAAACTGGCCTCCTTTTCTCTAATTCATTTCATTTACTTACTTATTCAGTAAACATTAAGCAACTGTCTTGTACTAGGCACTGGGAAGCAAAAATGAAGTAGACAGGGTCCTTGTGTGAAAAGTAGCCTGTCAGGGAGACAAACTCAGCAAATATTTACTGAGCACTGCTTCCGGCCAGGTGCTTTTGCAGTTTCTGAGGCTACAGCAGGGACAGACACTCTGTCTTCTGGGAGCTTACCCTCTGTTTGCAGGAGGAACAGAGACTAACAAAATAAAGTGTGTACTGTATTAGAAGATGAAAAGTGCTATGGAGAGTGAGTAGGGAAGGGAATAGAGAGTTCTAGGGATAGGAAATGTTGTGATTTTAACTAAGGTAGCCAAGACAGGTCTTTCTGGATGGTGACATTTGAGCAGAGACTTGAAATTAATGACAGGCTAAGCCATGTGGGTATCTGGCAGAGCAAGATCTAGGCAGGGAAATAGCAGTGCCAAAGTCCTGAGGTCGTAGCAGGACTCTGAGATGCCAGTTACAGCAAGGAGACTACTGGGTAGAGCAGGTGGGAGCTGGATCGCACAGAACCTGTAGTCCACCAACAGGACTTTGGCTTTACTGTGGTAATTACAATAAATAAGTACACTTGAGTATTTTAGGGGGTCATATGAGAGCTATATGTATACTAAATAGTTGGAGACACACAGAGCACTTTTAGTAGTTCCGTCTTCATTTTAAAGCCTATCCAAAGTTGTTATAATATCACCTGGTTTGGTATCAAGTGCTGAACTACAGGGGCATCAAATTCATGTAAATATTGCCTGCGGATGATCATATTTGCCTGTGACTCCTTTATGTTAGGCTTTTTCTCAGCATGATGTTTTTGAGATGTGTCCATGTTACTGAGTGAATGACTCTTTTGTTTCTTTTCATCGCTGAGTAGTGTTTCCTTATATGTCCATTCATCTATTGGTTGATATTCAGGTTCTTTCCAGTGTGGAACTTTTATGAATAAAACTGCAGTGAGCATTTATGTACAAGTCTTTATGTGGAAATGGTTTATTTCTCTTGGGTAAACTTTTAGGAATGGAACTACTGTGTCATGTAAGTGTGTATTTAACCCCATAAAAAACTGTCAGGCTGGGCACAGTGGGTCACACCTGTAAACCCAATACTTTGAGAGGGCAAGGTAAGAGGATTGCTTGAGCTCAGGAGTTTGAGACCAGCCTGGGCAACATAGCAAGACCCCATCTCTAAAAAAAAAAAAAAAAAACTTAAAAATTAGCTGGCATGGGGGCGTTCACCTGTAGTACCTGCCTGAGGCAGGAAGACCACTTGAGCCCAGGATATCGAGGCTGCAGTGAGCTATGATTGAGCCACTGACTGCCTGGGCCACAGAATGAGACCCTGTTCAAAAAAAAAAAAAAAGAGAGAGAAAAGAGAAAGGAAGGAAAGAGAACTGTCAAACTGCAAAGAGTTTGTACCATTTTACATTCTGATCATTTAATTTGTATTTCCCTGAAGGCTAATGATGTTGGGAATCATCTTACATGTTTATTGGCGAGTATCTTTTACTGTATATCTTTGTTGAAGTGTCTGAACAAATCTTTTGCCCATTTTTTATTGGGCTGTTTGTCTTACTATTTACTTGTAAAAGTTCTTTTTATATTCTTAACAAGTCATTTGTCGGATACATGTTTTGCAAATATTTTTCTCCCAATCTGGCTTGGGTTTAATTTTTGTTAATGGTATTTTTTAAAGGGCAGAAGTTTTAAATTTTGATGAAGTTCAGTTTACCATTTTTTTTCTTTTGGTGTTCATGCTTTTTATGTTCTATCTGAGAAATCTTTGACTACCCCATGACTGCAAATATTTTATTTTCTTCTAGAAGTTTTTGGGGCTTAAAAAAATAATTTTTACAAGTTTTTATAAATTGAAAAAAACTTAAAATTTTAAGTTTCATAGTTGTATCTTATATGTTTAGGTCTATGAGCTATTTCAAGTTGATTTTTGCAGATAGTATAAGGTAAAGGTTGAGGTTTATATTTTTACATACTGATACACAGTTGTCATAGCACCATTTATTAAAAACACTGGCTTTTCTCCCATTGAGTTACCTTGGTAGCTTGTTGAAAATCAGTTGAACATATTTGTAACGGTCTATTCTGGACTCTATTCTGTTCTTTTGATCTGTCTGTCCTTTACCAGTACCTCACCCTGTTGATACCTAATTTTTGAAGTCAAGTGATACGAATTCTCTGTTATTGTTCTTTTTAGAATTGTTTTTGGTTATTCCAGGTCCTTAACATTTCCATGTACATTTTAGAATCAGCTTATCAGTTTTTATAAAAATGCTTGGAATTTTGTTGGAATTCCATTGAATTTATAAATCAATTTGGGAAGATTTGACATCTCAGCAATAGTAAATCTATGGCATAAATCTCTATTTTGGTAGTTATAAATTTCTCTCAGCAATGTTTTGTAGTTTGCAGTGTCCAAGTCTTGTAGATACTTTGTAAAGTTTATCCCTAAGTATTTTGTGGCTTTTGATGCTATTGTATATTGCATATTTTTATTTTAGTTTCCAGTTGTTTGGTGCCAGTATATAGAAATAGAATTTATTTTTGTATATTGACCTTATATCTGTGATTGCTTAACTAACTTCCTTTGTGTGTCTTACTTTGTTGACCAGAACCTCCCATACTATATTGGATAGAAGTGGGAAGAACCTTGTTCCCTCTCGATGAAGGAAAGCTCTCTCACCATAGAGTATAGTGTTAACCAGGGTTCTTGTAAACACCTTTTATCAGGTTGATGGACTTCCCTTTTTGCTGAGGGTTTTTATGATGAATGGGTGTTGAAATAGATCATATGTTTTTTCCCGCATCTATTGAGATAAGTATGTGTTTTTTCTTTCTTATTTTGTTAATATGATGAAATACATGGTTGCCATTTGAATGTTAAATCAGCCTTCCATTCTTGGGATAAACCGCTCTTGGTCATGGTATATTACCCTTTATTAAAATATTTCACTACATTCCATTTCCCATTATTTTATTAAGGATCTTTTTAAATCTGTTGAATTCAATTCAACAGAGATATTGGTTTTTAGTGTTCTTCTAATATTCTTGTCTAATTTTGATATCAGGGTAATGCTGGCCTCAGAAAATGAGTTGGAAAATATTCCTTCCTCCTCTATTTTCTAAAAATGTTTGTGTTGAAATAGCATTTCTTCTTTAAATTTTGGTGGCATTCACCAGTGAAGGCCTCTGGGCCTGGAGCTTTCTTGAAGACTTAATTATAAAATTCATTATGTAGGTATAGGGCTATTCTGATTTTCTTCTTCTCCTTGAATCTGTTTTGATTATTTTTATCTGTCAATGAATTTGTTTATATTATCTAAATTATTAAATTTACTTGTATAAAGTTGTTTATAATATTCTCTTATTGTATGTAAGTCTGTAGTATCTGTAGTGATGTCTCTTCTTTCTTTGCTGATATTGGTAATTTGTGTCCTCTCACTCTGTCTCCGTGCTTCCTTCTCCTTTTCCTTCCTAACCCCTTCTTCTCTCCTTTCTCCTACTCTATCTCTCCTCCTTCTTTTCTTGATCAGTCTATCTGGAGTTTGTTTATTTTTAAAAAATAAGTTCTTGGCTCTATTGATTTTTTTTTTTAAATAAGCCCTTGGCTTTATTGATTTTCTCTGTGGTATGTCTGTTTTCTGCTTTATTTTTGTTCTTTTTCTCTTGTTTCTTCCATTTACTTATTTGGGGTTTAATTTTCTTTTCTCCAGCTTCATAAGGAGGAAGTTTAGAAAACTGATTTTGGACCTTTCATCATTTTTGATACAAACATTTTAAGCTTTAAATTTCCATCTAAACACTGACATTGCCATATCCCACAAATTTTTAATATGTTGCATTTTCATATTTATTCAATTCAAAATCTTTTTAAAATTTTCTTTGTAATTTCTTCTAATTCTTTCACATTTATTGAGATTTATGGCTCAGCATATGCTCTGTCTTGGGGAATATTCCATGGGCGCTTGAAAAGAATGTGCATGCTGTTGTAATTAGGTAGAGTGTCCCCTAAATGTCAGTTAGATCAAGTTGATTCATGGTGGTCTTCAAGTCTCCTGTGTCTTGACTGATTTTGTGACTACTTTTATTAGCTACTGAGAGTGGAACACTGAAATCCTGATCATTGTGGATTTGTATATCTTCCTTTCATTTCTGTTCAATTATTGTTTCATGTACTTTGAAGTCCTAAGAAACTCCTTATACATTTGAAATTTGAGATTTGTAAAGGAAAAAGTACCAGAAGTTGATTGCTGGAAATTATTTTAAAATATTACAAAATGCATGCACCTTTTTAAAGTATATTTTTCTTTTCTTTTTTTTTTTTTTTTTTTTTTTTGAGACAAAGTCTCACTGTTGCCTAGGCTAGAATGCAGTGGTGCGATCTCGGCTCACTGCAACCTCTGCTTCCCGAGTTCAAGTGATTCTCCTGCCTCAGCCTCCCCGGTAGCAGGGATTACAGGCAAGCGCCACCACGCCTGGCTAATTTTTATATTTTTCGTAGAGATGGGGTTTCACCATGTTGGCCAGGCTGGTCTCGAACTCCTGACCTCAGGTGATCTGCCCACCTTGGCCTAAGTGTATTTTTCTATGTGTTAACTCTCTTTATGTGTCTTTTGTTAACTCTTGAGGTAAAGTTTCATAAAATATTCTCCTGGAAAATTTAGGGATGAAGGCCATGTGTTTATTAAACTAAGTATTATCACCTAATACTATATATGACCAAGTACAATTTTTATTAAAGATTGATGCTTAGACTGTTCGCTTATTGATAATATGATAAAAATCAAGATTCCCAAAAATGTAATGAAGTGAAAAATAAAACATTCTTTGAAGAAAGAAAAGTATGTAGTAGGTAATCAGATATTGGTTCCCTTTCTGTACAGGGATTAGCAGATACTTGCTTTGGAGATAAGTCAGATCTGATTTGTGTATTCGGTTTTATCAAGATTTTTTTTTTCTGGTATGGATTATTCATAGGAGAAGATGCTTCTAAATTCTAGCTATTGAGTTAACTCTTTCTACCATTTAGACATGCATTACACAGAGATTTATTCCACATAAGCCAGTCTGTATCTAAAGGTGGTTATTCCAAAATGGACTGGTTTTTAGCTTCTGATGAAAAATTTTAATTAAGGCATTTTTAGTTTTTCAAACAAAAAGTCAATACATAGAGCTCATTTTTTATCAAGGTAAAAATAAAAGTCAAATATTCTTTATTATAACCTAGGAAGGCTGCCATTTTACTGAAACATGCAGAAACTATACAGGATATTTTTGGCTAAATTTAAGCAAATACTGTTCTTGGCAAGTTAACCACAAAAATTCCAAACAGCCTGTGCAGTGTGGCTTAACTTTTTTCTTGTGTCAGTTAAAAAAATAGTTGCTTCAAAACTTTTGTGTACCTGTTTAAAATTCCATCCAGTGTGGTGGAAAAATATATACAGCAGCTAAGTTTCTAGTTGTTAAAAATCTTTGATTTCTGTTTCTAACTTCAGGTATACAGTAAACCTAAGTTCAGCCTTAGTAAGTATCAAAGTTCAGGATAGAGTAATAGGGTAGCTCCTATTTAGACCACTGAGTTAGTTTACAAACAGTAGGATCACTGCATTTGCATTTGATCCCGGTGCCATTGGAAGATCATTGCTTCAATTTATCTCTGTGGAGTAGTACTTAATGTACATTTTTTGAAGCTTATAAATATCCAGTAAGTCAACAAAAATATAAGAAATATCAGGGAAGCTATAACTGTGTAGGGAAAAGCATTTGGCAAACAGAGTTAATTTCTTGGCAAGAAAGCAGGAGCCACACCTAATTAATAATTAAATGCAGCTTCACCATGCAGGATTTGGGAAGAGTCTGAGAAAACTGACTTAAGCTCTGCCTGGATCTTAATGTAGATGTGGTAGCCTTCCCTGTCATTCATTACTATTTTCCTCCTTCCTTCCCAGGAATCTCAGCAAATGCTTGGAAGACTTATTCCAGAAAAACAGATACTCAATGACCAATTAAAACAAGTTCAACAGAACAGTTTGCACAGTAGGTGTTTTATTTTTAAAGTTGACCTTTTCTTTATTCTTTCTTTTTTTGACATGGAGTCTCACTCTGTCCCCCAGGCTGGAGTGCAGTGGTGCAATCTCGGCCAACTGTAACCTCCGCCTCCCGGGTTCAAGATTCTCTTGCCTCAGCCTCCCAAGTAGCTGGGACTACAGGTGCATGCCACCACAGCCAGCTAGTTTTTGTATTTTTAGTAGAGATGGGGTTTCACTATATTGGCCAGGCTGGTCTCGAACTCCTGACCCCAGGTGATCCGTCCGCTTTGGTTCCCCAAAGTGCTGGGATTACAGGTGTAGGCCACCGCGCCCAGCCTTTTCTTATTTTTTAACCAGCAAGAATTTCCTTAAGTGAAATGAGAACATTAAAAAACATTTTCCTCACTGCAAATTAAAGTTTTTCTTATCTTTGCGATGTTTTTCTAAAATAGGAGATTCACTTGTTACACTTAAAAGAGCCTTAGAAGCAAAAGAACTAGCTCGGCAGCAGCTACGAGACCAACTGGATGAAGTGGAGAAAGAAACTAGATCAAAACTACAGGAGATTGATATTTTCAATAATCAGCTGAAGGTAACTCTTCTATGTGTGCCTGCATGTGTGTCCTACCTTTAATTTTTTTTAACTGTCCAAATGATTAGTTGCTATTTAATCACAGGCAGAAAAATTTATTATGCCATTGTGAGACAATCTAAATTGCACTTTTCTCCTTGAAAATATAAAAATGAATTTGGCATCTATAAATTAGGGCTGAATGAGTGGCCCCAGCATGACATCTATTTTTAACCTGAATCATATTTTGACACATCTCCATTCTTTTGTCTGTTTATAGTCACATCAAGTTGATTCCAAAAGCTTTATCTTTCTTATGTTCTTTGAATACTACTAAAAGGGATTGTTTTCTTTTTTAAAACTAAGAATTTTTCTGCCACTTCTTATCTTCATTGCGCTTAAATGTAGATCTTTATTTTGTTACCTCATTTTTAAATCTTACTGTTTTAGTGGAGTAATTGCTTTTGTCTCTTGTGGCAGAAGTGGTGTATGGTTTTGTCACATTCGCACAGTAAAATTGGGAAAATGCCAAAACTCTGAGGAAATGTAAAATGGTTAGATCACAGCCTTTTTCAGATTTGGTGTTTCTGATTTAACTTTACAACTGTATCATCTTAAGAATGTTAATTCTTGGCCAGGCGTGGTGGCTCATGCCTGTAATCCCAGCCCTTTGGGAGGCCGAGGCAGGCGGATCACGAGGTCAGGAGATCGAGACCATCCTGGCTAACACGGTGAAACCCCGTCTCTACTAAAAATACAAAAAATTAGCTGGGCATGGTGGTGGGCGCCTGTAGTCCCAGCTACTTGGGAGGCTGAGGCAGGAGAATGATGTGAACCCAGGAGGCGGAGCTTGCAGTAAGCCAAGATCACGCCACTGCACTCCAGCCTGGGTGACAGAGCAAGACTCTGTCTCAAAGAAAAAAAGGAATGTTAATTCTTAAAATCAGAACACAAACAGTTTATTTCTTATAAACAATCATATACTACTTTAGATGTATGTAGATGTTAGCATTTTTGTTATTCTTATAAGAAATTGGATGTTATACTTTTTTCCCCTCCAAATATTTGTTTTCCTTTTCTAACTTAAAATTCTTTTTAAGCCAATTCAGCTTTTGACAGTAGGAAGAAGTAAAACTCCTATTCTATAATTCTAAAAACAAAATTAAAAATTAGCATATATGAAACTTTTATAATAGTTGACCTTTGGATTGAGATTCTAGGCCAAATTGTCTAGACATCTGAGTTTGAGGTATGTGTGCTGTTCTTTCAGAGTATTAGGTAATGATCTTTTCTCAATTGTACGATTCCAGGAAAGTGCTCTTAGGGGAAATATTATTTGAGCCAACTTAGTGTTTTTCTTCACTTTGCTTTCATGCTTACATGGTGTGTGTATGTGTGTACACTATATATGTTCTATATTCATGCATATATGATTATGTGTGGTATGTCAGTATTGGAAGTACAGCTGTAAATTAACCATCTCTAGAATAAGTGCAATTAGAAACAAAAAAACAAAAAAGAATAAGTTCAATTAAAGTATGCTCACATTAACTTTCATTGTCACTTGTCTCTTTTATAAGCAAAAAAAAAAAAAAAAAAAAATAGCACTGTTGCAAAGCCTACGTTGCTTTTTAATAGTCTCTTGGGATATAAACTGTTAAATATTAAGCTCTCTTCTGAACCCAGGCAGTAGTCCAGATTTGTGCCTTCACATTGATTCTTTTTCTAGAAATTTGACTCCCCTAAAAAAGGTTCAGGTATTAGAAAATGATACTCTAGTGAGAGGCTTTTGATAAATGTCTAGAAGATTAAATAATTTTGGTGATTGAATTTCTGTTGCCATTACTAAAGAGAACACCCTTAATATGTGGCGAGTCACCCCTACTTTGTTTAATTGACTATGGCTGCTTTCAGTATCACAGAGTTTCTTACATAAAGGCCAATTTTAGCCCCCTTTTCCACTAGCCCTTTTTCCAAATATGCTTATTTTTAAATAAGAGTATTTCTTCTTGTTTTTTAATTTTAATTTTGGCTTTCTCTTATTAACTTTAATTAATATGATGAGTTTAAAAAAAATCACAGGTCAGGTCGGGTGTGGTGGCATGTGCCTGTAATCCCAGCACTTTGGGAGGCAGGTGGATCACTTGAGCAAGTGGATCATTCGAGACTAGCCTGGGCAAAAGGGTGAAACCCTGTCTCTACAAAAAAAAAAGAAAACACACACACACACACACACACAAATTAGTCAGGTATGGTGGCATGTGCCTGTAGTCCCAGCTACTTGGGAAGCTGAGGTCAGAGAATCACTTGAGTCTGGGAGGTTGGGGCTGCAGTGAGCCATGATTGTGTCACTGCACTCCTGCCTGGGCAACAGAGTGAGACCCTGTCTCAAAAAACAAACAAACAAAACAGTAAACAAATCACAGGTCAGTATAACTATATTGTTTTGTTATTTAACACGCATTTGGAGGACTTAGTGAATATGTTGTGTTATGGTTATTATCTCTAGTATTCCTCTCAAACCTGGTAAAGCCAAAACAAACAATTAAATTGGAGAATCAAAAGATTTATAGAATTTGATTGAGACAACTCAGAGATGGATTTATCATTTAGTCTCTTAAGTGTCACTTGCCCACATTTCTTTGTTGTAGCCACACTGGAAAATGAAATACTTTTTTTGTGACTTTAGAGCATGTGTCCATTAGCAACCATGTTTTCTTGGATGAAGAGATAGGCCAGGAGGAGCCAGTCTCCTGACTCTTGGGGTTTCTTCAGTGCCCCTCTTGATCGGCAGTGCCTTTAGAGCATCCACGCTGATGATGCAAAAATTACTTCTGCCTTCCTGGGATGTGTCATTTCACACATCTAACCTGATAGTGTGAATTTGTTGTATCCTAAACCTTCCTTTCCCTAAAGGAAGCCAGCTGGAGAGTACAGAAAAGAAATTAGGGCTTCCTGTTCTTTTGTATTTCATGTTCACGTAGATTGTTCACCTGGAAGAAGGAAATGCAGTTCCCTCATTATAGGTTAGTACTGTAACACTGGAGGAATACCTTACAGAGTACAGAATTTTAAAATTAGTTGATCAGGATACTAAATCTATATTAAGTGGCTGGCTCCACAAATGAGGATAACATTTAACAAAAATTGATTCTCACTATTTTGGGTAAATTGCAATAAGTCATTCACCTCCTTTGATGCATGCTCAGAGTTATGTCCAGTTCTTAGGTATAAAGGTAATGCAGGGAATAATCGTACCCTGGTTCTGCCCAGATTCTGAGTTATAAGACAGTGATTAGGAAGTATAGGAAGCGTATTTAGTCAAAAAACTAAATGCACTTATACTTTCCTTTTCTTTTAACATACAATCTGATTTAGTTCTTTCTCTAGAATGTCTTGCTCAGATTAATTTGTCTTTTGTGGGTTTCTCCCATTTTCTTCAGTTCAGGAAGAATTCCTTCCTTCCCTACCCAAAATCTGATAAGCAAAGATAGAAATTCTCAAAGCATTAATTAAAGAGGAAAAAGTTACAGGTTAACAGGTATTTGTCTCGTATAGGAAGCAACCTGTTGAAAACATGAGGCATACTTACAATCGGGTCTTCTGTTAAATGGCTCCATATTCAAAGTCGTGGGCCTTTAAGTTTCTACCTAATCCACGGAAATTGAAGGCTCATTTTTTGTTTTCCAAAAAAGGCTGTTTTCCCATGCATTTTAATAGATATTTACCTTTTAGGTGTCATATTTATATATTCAAAAAAAGATCCTAAGACGTAAATATCTTTCTATTTACCACCCAAACCAATAATTACTTGAGAAAGGAAACAGGAATCTTACTGTAGCAAATAAACTTTGCTTTTGGGTTTTAAATAAGTCTGTGAAAACAGGGAGGGTGAGAGAAGAGGAGAAACGATAGCACCCTGAAATATTGAAGCTCTTATCCTACAAATTCCCCAATTGGCAGCCTTTGTACTTATGTTGCCCTTGCTATGCATTATAAATTTTAGGTTTTTGATTATCAAATGAAATATTTGAACAGTGAATTAACCAGGAATAATTAATTTTATTGTGATTATTGCTAGCATGAATTAGTACATCTTAAAATAGTTTTAATTCAGTGGATAAAATTTATTTACCATTAACTTCTGCTTTTAAAATGTGTTCTGTATGTAACAAATACCTTATTAAGAAATCGGTAGTCTTCTCAGATCCACGTTCTAGAAACAACAATTTAAAATTATTATCTATGACTTCTACTTCAGTTTACATGAAAATTAAAACTCCCAACTTTTTTGGAGACTCTGTGTACCAAAAGGGTAGTTTTTCTTACACACAGTGCTTACCTATAGGCATAAAATTATGATTCAAACAAGTGTTAAATAACATTACTGCCAGGACTTTTTGGACAGTAGCACCTGACTTTACCTTGACCTTGGCGATGTCAGTAGTTACTGCAGCAGTTTTCCTTGGCACTGACAGCCTAATGTTCCATATTTTAATGTCTTAGCTCTAAGATGGAGCAGCAGCACAAAGTACAGCTTGTAGTTTTCCAGGCTCCTTTAAGAGGTCAAATAAGGAGAATCCAACACCCAACGGAGCTAGATTTTATGTTTCATGTTGAAAAGTTGAGTCCTTGTTGGTTCCTGTCTAGTCAGTGTGTACTGGACAAGTCCTAATGTGAATGGCCGTTTACATTTGAGCATTTCTTTCTTCCAGTCAGTGGCAATGGAGGAGGCAGTGTTGCAGTGCCTGGCAGTTCTCCTGGGCTGCGTCATCCACTTAGACTTCTTTCTAAAGGTCTCCATGCCCTACTCAGGCAATGCACATCTTTCTCAGACTAAGAATGATGAACCATCTCCAGCTCTGTGCTTCAGTTTCCCCTGCGCAGATGAGTGCTCAGTGTCTAAGATAGCATTTACCATGAAGTACTAAGCCTTCTTTATAAAAGTTAATTACTAGTTATTATTAATCGTGGAGTATGATTGATTCTTTCCTATTGACGAGTTGCGTGTGTGTATGGTGGTGTAAACTGAATTACAAGCTGGACAAGGTACTGTATACTGTAGTCTTGTCTTTTTAACAAGCATTTTAGATCATTGAATTTGAGCTTGTCTGCAAAAATGTGAAAGCGCTCAGTTGTTATTTGGGTCATGTGCATGTTTCCATCATGGGAGACATACTGTGATCAGTATACTATTCCAAATGTGTATAGCATTTTATTTTCTAGCAAAGTTTGAATATTTAAGACTAATTCACAATAATGATTTAATTCCTTAGTATACTTGGGAAATCCAGGCTTCTAAAATTAGACACAAGAGGCTGTTAGAAATATAAATTCTCCTCATAATGCTACCTGTTCTAAAAATTGCTCTTAGAACCGAATCGATGTTGAAATGAGAAGGCCAGTTGTAGTAAATGAGGTTGTTTGCTTAACTAAAGCCTTTATACTCTTGGTTTCAGACACTAGCTTTCATGGGAGGCTCATTCATTATGAAGGCAGTGAAAGGCAAAATGTTTAGCAACCAGAGGAAAAAAGAAAAGAGCTGGAGAAAGAACTGCAGAACAGAGTAAGAAGTCAGGGAAAAAAATGCTTATGAAGGGAAACAATGAAGGAAGGAGAAAGACTCAGAAAGAGGAGGCACAGAGACAGTGAGAGAAATCAGTATGGTTCAAATAGCCATGTTGCTTTGTCATAATTAGTAGAATAATGTTTGGTTCTTTCATTCTGTTCAAGCTAAAATTTTATTTTTACCTATATGATCCTTTGGAAAAGACCTCTTATGCACAGAAGTAATAAAGTGCTCTAACTCTCATTCTGTCAGATTCTGTGCCATACCAGTAGGCTGCTTGGTTGAGTTTTTTAGTTACAGCATGGGTTTTTTTTCTTTTTAAGGTTGTAAAAATTTAATAAAAGGTAATTTGGGAAAGGGTTAAGAAGAACTCAGTCTTTTGAAAAAATACTTTCTTCTCTTAATGGAATATTGCTTTGTGATGAAGCAGACACTTTGAGGGAAATTCAGATTTTCAGGACAAAATGGAATCAGTTTTCTCTTTCTGGTAATACTTCCCAAGGGTACTTCCCAAAGCCTCATGGCAGAGGGTGTCTGATTACCTATTACTATTGCAGAGAGGACAGGAGCTTCTAGCTCTTCTGCCCACCCCCTTCCACACACACACCTTGCTCCAATCTCCCTTGGCACTTGTGACACATTGACTACCATTTTGTGCCATGGGAAATAGTCTTATTATTTTGTTAAATACTGACTTCAAATTTAAATTTTTGAACATGTTTTCAAACAGTATATCCCATTTCAGAATTTAAATAACCAATCAGGCCAGGTGCAGTGGCTCATGCCTATAATCCTAACACTTTGGGAGTTCGAGGCGAGTGGATCACTTGAGGTCAGGAGTTTGAGACCAGCCTGGCCAACATGGCAAAATCCTGTCTCTACTAAAAATACAAAAATTGGCTGGGTGTGGTGGCACGCACCTGTAATCCCAGCTGCTCGGGAGGCTGAGGCAGGAGAATCACTTGAACTTCATCACGGCAGAGGATGCAGAGAGCCAAGATCATGCCACTGCATTCCAGCCTGGGCAACAGAGCAAGACTCCATCTCAAATAAATAAATAAATGAATAACCAATCAGTATATATTTTTCTGTATAGTCCTCTCAGTTTTAATGCATCGAGAATGAATAAATGTAGCCTGGTACAGTGACATGTATCTCAGGAGGCTGAGGTGGGAGGATCACATGAAGCCAGACGTTCAAGGCTATGATCGTGCCTGTGAGTAGCCGCTGTACTCCAGCCTGGACAACACATGTCTCTAAATAAATAAATTTTTTTAATGAATGAATAAATTTATAATTTTATGATAAATGGGCTATCAGTTTAACTTGATTTGGGTATAGTTTCTGTGTTCTGAAATCGTTATTTTTCAAAATTTTCCATACAGGCACAAGTTCTCACCTCATGGGGTTTGTTAACTGGCTTTCTTTAATAGCTCTTCATTTGTTTCACAACCACTTAATTTGAAAAAGTTAATGTATTTTAAAACTCCAAAGGCCTTCTATAAATTTTGATACTGTATACTACATATTATCCCTAGGTGAGAAATAATGTTTATTTACAGAAAAGCACTTCTACTTTGGACTTTTTATGGATGTGATATTATAGATAAACACCTGAAATTTCTGATGCGGTAGCTACATCATTTTTTAATGAGGTCAATTTAATATTAACAGTATGAAGATTATTATAAATGTTATATGTGAGCTAAATAATTTTATCTTGATTTATGGTTTTGAGTTCATGAAATTTAAGTAATTAAGTTATGTTTGTTTTTGTCTCTCACTTCCAAGAGACATCCTGAGGCGAACCAAAAGCAAAATCCTTCAAAAAAGTTAAATATCTAAATCAGTAAATACATTTCCATTAACTGCTAGTCTCCTTTCATAGACCCCTGTTGCTATTTTTTTCTCTTCGTATACATTATGCAAAGTAATGTTTGTGAAAAGGAATCCTATATATTGTTCAGGCGCATGCTACTTTATATTTCAAGTAATATTGTTTCACATAGTACATGTATTTTTGAGTGTCTCTAAGACCAGATGAAGTAGAAACAGTCACAGTTATTAAATCAAGTGATTCTGTGCCTTTTAGCTTAGCAATAGAACAAACTTCTTCAGTAAACTTGAGCCACATTTCTCAGGGGAAAAATAGTTGGATTTTCTTGGGTATTCAATTTGTCAAACAGATTGCTTTTGAAATACTTTGGCTCTGTGCCATAGGATGTCCAAAGATGTTTTATGGTTCAAATATCTTAGTTCTTTAGGGGAAATAAGTGACTTTTCCCTCTTTGGTCTAGGGAAGAAAATTAAAAGCAAGTTGATTTTCGTTTATCTTAACTAATACAAAACAGAATCTTGATATGCCAGTAATTTGTTATTGTGGTTCATGAGCTGTGCTTGATCAAAGACCCCTTGAGACTAATAAAAGCTGTGAGCTTTCTCCACCAGAAAAATGCCCATATACCCCAAGTCTGCATGCAACATAGTATCCGCAGGGCTGAAGCTTATTCATGGAACCTGGTTAAGAAACTCTGTATTTTCATGATTCTGCATAAATTGTGATTTTTTAAAAAAACTTATTTTAATATTTAATATTAATATTTAATATATGTGTGTAGTGTATATACTACACATTTTATAGTTTTATTTTTTCTGCATAAGTATTTGTTACATGCAGCTACAATTTCTTGACTACTTAATAATTTCTTATTTAAGAAAGTACTGTAATTATGTTTTATTGGAAGATAATATCAAATTATTACATACTCTACCTAGTGTAAAACATGTCATACACTTGAATAGAATTCATAAAAGAAAAATCAACAAAGTTGTACACTCCGTACTATATTGCTAGATTAATATCCAGCCAAGAAACAAGTTTTTGTAGAATTACTGGTTTTAGAAAAAAAAATCACTTAATTTTAGGAAGAACCGAGTGAGATACTGACTTTTGATTCGTGGTAATTTGTTTGTTTTCTTTCTGTTATAATAGCAAAATAACTGTGACAAATTCCATGTGGATTTGATAGAATTTGCAGGGTCATTTAAATCAAGTTGCCTACCAGGAAAAGTTGATACTTTCAGTGTGGTGAAATTTTCCTTAGCCATTTCCCCCAATAATTTGCTCATTTCCTAGATATGTAATTTAATGGCACTAGATTTGTTTGTCACTTTGAATTTTTTTCTTTCTGAAGGAGTTAAAAGGATACTTCTTAATAACTGTAACTGTACTTGAGTCTCTTTAATAGTATGGAGAAGAATGAGAGAATAGTGTAGCCATCTGCTCCCCTATGTGAAAGGACTGGGTATTCTACAAGGACTTTGTTCTGGCAAAGGAAGGAGAGTCATTCACTCATTTTTTTAAGAGTATATTTCTTCATTCTATAGATTGCCTTCTCAGAAGTTCAACTTTTTAAAAAGCTTATCAACTTAGAAATCATCCATGTTCTGCTTACGTTGATTCATGCCATAGTAAACTCTTTAAGTCCAAGAAAAGAGAAGACCCAGAATGCTTGCCTCTGGGCAGCATGTTGATTTCCTTACAACTGTGTATCTCAGCAGTGTTTGACTTGGATGAAGGAAATGATAGAAAAACTTTGCCATCTTGAAATCTGGATCATAAGGTGCCAGAGCCTTCTGTTAGCTTATTTGTCGTCTGTTATTTTATGGTTCCTGCAAGCTCCATTCCTTGGAGGTACTTGAAACTGCAACTTACATAATCAGTTCCTAAGATCGGTTCAAATACTGCTATACTCAAAAACAAGTGTGTTTAAAAAATGTAAGTATCTTTTTTCATGTATTTGATACATTTAAAAATTATTTTTGAAACTGTGTCATAGGTAGGTTTTTTTCCTGTAGATTCTTCAAAATCACTTTTTCTTACAAGCTTTTCAATTTTATAGTCTCTCCTAATGTATTACTAGCTTTACTTAAATCCGGTAATCAATGATCTATAAATCCATATCCAGTTACAAGAGCCTAGTATAGAAAGGAAATGTGCGGTATAATTCTTGGGGAAAAATGAAAAATCTTCATTTGTGCCTATGGGCTATCTATTATAGTATGTTGATACATCATGGCCAGTGTCCATTCTGGTTGTGCAGTACCTGTTGTTGAATATTTTGAATATCACTCATAAATACATTTTTTCCTGGATGAAATAAGGACTTTTCTTTATTTAATATATAATCAGATTCCTGAACATCAAGCTGAAATGTTATTTCTCTTCCGGCATTTCTTACTTCTTTGTATTTAATTTCAGCTCAGGGTTATTTTGCTTATGCTTTTTTCACTTATTCTTGCAGTTAAGAATAAAATTCTTAATAAAACAGATACTGAAATAAATAAATACTTTATTTGTTTATTAGACATTGTGATGAACAATGTCTAAGATTTAACAGATCCCAAAACTAGAAGAACACCTAAAGATCATCCATTCTGATTCATCTGCCAGCTCATGTCAGGGACCTGAGATTAGAATCCTGGTTTCTTGATTCCCAGTTCTGTACCTTTTTTATTTTTTATTTTTTTGAGACCGAGTCTTGCCTTGTCACCCAGGCTAGAGTGCAGTGGCGCGATCTTGGCTCACTGCAAGCTCCGCCTCCTGGGTTCTCGCCATTCTCCTGCCTCAGCCTCCCGAGTAGCTGGGACTGCAGGCGCCTGCCACCATGCCTGGCTAATTTTTTGTATTTTTAGTAGAGACGGGGTTTCTCCGTGTTAGCCATGGTGGCGTACCTTTTAAGTATAGTCTTTCGCTGTAAATTATTTTTTCTGAAACTATTTAAGAATTTGATGGTCTTGAAAATGAAATTTTCATTCATATTATTACTGATTATTTATTCTTGATTCCAGGTTACTATGAAAACCAGTACTACTGATTTTTTAACACATTAAAATTAAGTTTTACATCCCTTGGTATGGCAGTGAGAAAGATGATGAAAAATGGACTTCTTTCTCCCTAGGGTTGATTTTCTGATCTCAGCACTTTAAACAGTCAGTGTGAGGCTTCATCATTGCTTTCCAGTCTTAGCCTTCTTTTCCCCTTCCCTCTGTTCCACATGTCAGGTCTGCTGCCATAGGGAACAGTCCAATTTGTGCCTTACAAAGGTACCTTTTCCTGCTGTGTCCTGCCTGGATGTTCCCAGTGTCATCTGCTAGGTTCCCTACTGAAGCCCCTTCTTCCTTTCTTTTTCCTCCTTCCCCCTTCCTTCCTTTCCTTTTTTCCTTCTTCCTTCTCCATTTTCCCCTTCCCCTTTTCCTCCAGTACCTTCCTCTTCCTAAGTACCTCCCCCTAGACCCCTATCTCCAGTTAAACTTTTTCTTTTATCTCATTGTTCTTTTAAAGCCTCTCAGCGTCACTTACAGTTTATAAAACATTTGTGTATGGATTTTAACTTTAACCTTAGCAAAATTAGTAGGAAAAGGTTAGCCTAACCCTTAGGATTTTTTTCCAATAACAAGTACATTTTAATACTGACTTTCTACAGACAAACCGTCTACCTTTGTTGTTCAATCTCTGAATGAATCTAAAGGTAGGAATTTTAGGACCTGGAAGAAACCTACCTGCCCATCTAGTCTTGCCAGTGAGAAAGGTGATAGAAGACAGGGCAAATCTTAGTCCTTAACTCTCCCCATAGAGATCCCTGGGCCATGTACTGGGAGGACCAGCCCTGGTTAGATCAAGAAATCAGCTGGAAAGATACCTTGGCTCTACTGGGCACTTTGACTCATCTGATTTATTGCTGGCCCACATAAGACGAGTTTCAGTGACTCAATCTATTGGTGACCATTTGATTTCTATGGAATCAGGGAGTTTCTTCCTCAGCAGACGTTTCCTTGTTCTTCCTATTTTCAGGTGTCTAAACTTGTGACTCGAGTACTTTAAATATCATAGAATGCATTTTATTTTCAGTAGCCTGCTAAGGAAATTACTGCTATTCCTGCAGCTAGTAGTATCAAGTGAGGAAATTGGATCCAAGGTAGTCATCATCAAATTATAGCTTTTTACTTTTAACCTGATTGCTGGTTTAGTTTGGGGCAATTAGCGACTTGAAGGATAGATTTAGTAAGAAAAGATGCTCTGGAAGAGGAGCAACTTGAAGAAAAATAGACCCTGGGGGGAAGAATTGAGGTCAAAGAATTGAGGAGCAAAGAGATGTCCATTTGTTCTAAGGCAGCTTAGTGAAAGGTGGAGGTGAGGTTTGAATGGAGGTAGTCAGTGAAGAAGAGGCATCTGTATTTTCAAAGCCAGTAAAGGTTGGTGTTGATTGATAATCAAAAGAAGCTTAAGTTTTATTCATGATCATCGTCATATCTTGGAACTGGTTACGTTCCATTATGATTGCTGAGCCTTTAGCAGCAGAGCTCACCTCCTGCCCTTCGCTAGCAGGTTTCTTCTAGAGCAGATCATGGAAAGTGGTATAATGTGTATGGCTCATTAGAATGTAATCTTAAGTGGCCTTTGGAAATCAGTCATGTCAAAATGTGGTGTGATTCTAGCTTTCCAAGTTGACTTTTTCCAACTCTGAAACGTTATCTCCTAAGTGTCCTAGGCTTCCCACTATGAAATGTTGCATGCTGATAAATAGTTGATGTACCCGTCACTCATGTCGCTACATGAACTGTTTCTCGGTTAATTATAGGAACTAAGAGAAATACACAATAAGCAACAACTCCAGAAGCAAAAGTCCATGGAGGCTGAACGACTGAAACAGAAAGAACAAGAACGAAAGATCATAGAATTAGAAAAACAAAAAGAAGAAGCCCAAAGGTGAGTCTTCTTTGGATTGTGGGCTCATCTGGAAGGAACTTTGAGGATTTACTATTCTTTGCTTGGCTTCTCCAAGTAGTTACTGCACCAGAAAGAGCCTTCAGTCTTTAGTGTGTGTGTGAAGTGTGAGTGCAAACACAAACACGTGTATGTATGAATCTTTGCATGTATCAGTACCCTCTGAAGTTTTTGGTTAGTTCCCAGAGCTCTCTCAGGCTACTACTGTGTAGATAAATGGAATTATACAAGGAAATTGGGACACTTGGTGTGCTCATTTGCATGCTAATGGCCAGTTCACAGCCTTTTACTAACAGCTAACAGGGGTTGGAGTGCCTGGTTTAAAATCCAAGCCACTGAGCTAGTGCCCCACACAGGGCTTCTCCAGCAGGGTCAGGGTGGGCCTCTTCTGTTTTTCAACTGCAAATTAAACTTTAGTACAAAAGGGGGAAATTTGCCACCGCTGCTTAGTGTGTAGGATACAGACATGTTTTTATTTGAAGATTTATGTTTGTGATATTTTTATTTTTACTTGTAACTTACTGTAGTAAATTGTAGAAATTTGTGTCTGATTTTGTTACTGGGTATTTGCCTTTTAAATGTCAGTTAATTTTAGACTCCACAAAACAAAAATGACCAAATGTCCCAATGACAGCCTGTAAATTATAAAAGTTGGTAATTGAAATTAGATTAAGGCCAGGCATGGTGGCTCACACCTGTAATCCCAGCACTTTGGGAGGCCGAGGTGGGCGGATCACGAGGTCAAGATATTAGGACCATCCTGGCCAACATGGTGAAACCCTGTTCTATTAAAAATGCAAAAAATTAGCTGGGCACGGTGGCACGCACCTGTAGTCCCAGCTACTTGGGAGGCTGAGGCAGGAGGATCACTTGAACCCGGGAGGCGGAGGTTGCAGTGAGCTGAGATCATGCCACTGCACTCCAGCCTGGCAACAGAGCAAGACTCTGTCTCAAGAAATTAGATTAAAAAGACGAAGAAACGGATACTTGAGGCAAGTCATTGACTTTAGTGGGCTGAGTTCAGTTAACCTGCCGAGAGCTGTGCATACTTTCTTATGGGTATATAGAGTCTTCTGTTTGTTTTTCAGTGCCAGTGGGGAGGTATCTGGGGTCCCAGACCAATTTACAGGATTGTTTTATGGTTTTCTTGGGGGTCAGACTAAGGATCTCCTCCTTGGATGTTGATTAACTCCATCCTTTTCTTACCCCCAGAGTTTATAAAATGCTTTTATTATTCACACTATACCACACTGAACTGTTAAATTCCTACAGTGTAGAAATAAACATAAAATACAGAAAAATACATAAAATAGCATAATACAGAAAATAGCATAAAAATATAATATGGAATATGTATTCCAATTATGTAGATAAAAACTGCAAATTAACGTCAGAAATTAGATGGTTATACACTATATATGGTGACCTTCATTGGTAGAAAATATAAAGTAATTCTTTTTTTTTTTATTTTTTGAGACGGAGTCTCGCTCTGTCACCCAGGCTGGAGTGCAGTGGCACGATCTCGGCTCACTGCAACCTCCACCTCCCAGGTTCAACCGACTCTCCTGCCTCAGCTTCCCAAGTAGCTGGGACTACAGGTGTGTGCTACCACGCCCAGCTAATTTTTATATTATTAGTAGAGATGGGGTTTCACCATGTTGGTCTAGAACTCCTGGCTGGTCTAGAACTCCTGACCTCGTGATCTGCCCTCCTCAGCCTCCCAAAGTGCTGGGATTACAGGCATGAGCCACCGCGCCTGGCCACTGTTTTTATTATGGTTTTTTTGTTGTCATGAATAACCATATCCTTACCCCTCCAAAAAATGTTTTTATACTTTCTTAAAAGACATTTTAAAAATTGTAAATAAAATGTTTAAGATTTAAGTTTATAGACGTCTGCATTAAAATATCACATTCATACAGAGTAGAAATAAATGTAATTTTTTGACAATGGAGAATAAAAGTATAATTTGTTTCAATTATGTTCCCGTGGCAGATTCCTAATTCTAGCCGATGATCTGTGTGCGTTAGCCATGTCACAGGATGGCAGTTCAGGGTGGAGACTCTGGGACCAGGCTGCCTGGGATTGAAGCCCATGCATGTATGGCTGTGTGACGTGGACAAGTCATTTAATATCTCAGCCCCAGCTTCCTCATTTGTAAAATAGGAGTAATACTAGGACTACCAACCTGATTCGCAGTTTAAAGGAGTTAATATATGGGGAGCTAGTTATTATTATGTCATTTGTTATTACATATTAGTTTCATTTAAAGTATTTTCTGACTTTATAAAGTATTATGGAATGAGAAAAATCATTCTCAGTCTTTTACTGTGGGTTTCAGGTTGAGGCCATCAAAAATTTCAAGGCCTAGATTTAATTACAATTATCTATTTGTGGTAGCTACTTTGAAAAACAAAATCAAAGTAGTTGAAATCAATAAAACAATCCCTTGCTTTCAACTTCAGGTTTGGGGAGCAATGTGTGTGCATGTAAATGTGTTGTTCCCTTTGCTGGGGGGAAATTTTTACAGTGTTGGGTGTATTTTATTTTTATAGAAGTTATGTTCTCTGTGTTTTATGGCTTTGTTTGTTTGTTTTGTCAGTTTAATACCAGCTTTATTATTAAGAAGTATTTTTCTTATTCTTGTAACCACTTTGTAAAATACATCAGAAATTTTCTGTGTTTTCCTAAATCATGTGATTTCTTCTCATTCAGAACTGGAGCCCTGATTCAGTTGCCCCATCTGAAGAACAATGTTCCCTTGATGTTCCCATCCCATTTACTGGATGGAGCTTTTTTTGTGAAAAGAGGCAACAGTAGTGTTAACTTAGAGTTGCTTTCTTGCTGTAATCAAGCGTGTTTGTTGGCAGACGAGCTCAGGAAAGGGACAAGCAGTGGCTGGAGCATGTGCAGCAGGAGGACGAGCATCAGAGACCAAGAAAACTCCACGAAGAGGAAAAACTGAAAAGGGAGGAGAGTGTCAAAAAGAAGGATGGCGAGGAAAAAGGCAAACAGGAAGCACAAGACAAGCTGGGTCGGCTTTTCCATCAACACCAAGAACCAGCTAAGCCAGCTGTCCAGGCACCCTGGTCCACTGCAGGTATTAGAAGCCAAAAATAATTATAGAAAATAAGTCATCTTCTCTCCCAGAGCCTCCTGAAAAATGCCCCTATCTCATCAGTACCTGTCTTGGCTACATTAACAGATGAGAACGTCAGTCTCTTATTTTGAGCATGGCCAGCTCTTCTTTCCCCAGGGTCATTTGAGATCTGTGTAATTCTCCCACCACCATGCCAGCCTCTGGCCCACATTACACTGGCATCCACGAGTCCTCTACGGAGCTAACAAGTGGCGTGAAGTTCCACTGGTCTTATATGCTGCAAAAGAACCTGCTGTTTCTCTGGTTTGTTATTTCCCTCCCTGGAATTTCTGAGCTGTTTCTGCAACAGAAAGTGGCACCTTTCACCCTTGCCTCCACTGATGGGGCATTCGCTGTCTTCGGTCTGCATTGCATAAAACTGCTTTTACTTTTTGAAAAATGTAAAAGCATAATTTGCCTTTTCTTTACTTCTCTTTTCTTTCTTCTCTTTCCTTTTCTTTTTTCTTTGAGACAGTGTCTCTGTCGCCTAGGCTAGAGTGCAGTGGCACACTCATAGTTCAATGCAGCTTCAAACTCTTGGGTTCAAGCAATCCTCCTGTCTTAGCCTCCCAAGGAGCTGAGACTATAGGCATGCACCACCATGCCCAGCTAATTTTTTTTTTTTTTTTGTAGAGATGGGGGGGTCTCACTTTGTTGTCCAGGTTGGTCTTGAACTCCTGGCCTCAGGCGATCCTCCCACCTTGGCCTTTCAGAGTACTGAAATTACAAGCATGAGCCACCATGCCTAGCCTAATTTGCCTTTTTTTTTTTTTTAAAAAGGGATAAATGAAAGACTGAACAAAAAGATAAATGAAAGACCAATCTAATTGGAATAGCTAGAAAAAGCTATCCTTTATAATATCTGATGTGAGCTAGAATGTATTTAAGATTCTTGTGTGGTTGTGTGATTGTACAGTTTTGCAAATAATGTTCAGTGGAAGCAAGTCATTGCTTTTTCTTTGTGTGGTAAATTATACCAGTTTTGCTTGGTCATCCATTTGCTTCTTTAGTGCTTCAGTATACAGAAAGAAAAGAAAGAAAAAACACTTTCAAGCTATTCTGTAAAGGTTTACTGGTCCCCAGCTACATAGTGGGCAGAGATGGGCGTGAGGTATGGAGTTGCATTAGGCACCTACCTGCCTTCAGATGCATGCAGTCCAGGGGAAAGACTGGCAGGTCATCAGACCTACAGAGTAGCAACCATGTCATAGGAGGGGCAAATTAATTTTTTGATAGTTTTTTTTTATCTGAAAATAATTTCACCATTGATCTTAGGAAGTTAGTTTAAGTTCTTCATGCGTCCTCCTAGTATAAAATGAGGATTTATTTTTCCCCTTCAGTCAGTAGGAAATCTTGCATGTCATACAGTTCAAAATCATGTGGAGATAATACTTCCCCCTCGTTGCTTTTCAGATAAGATAGGTATATGTCAAAATACTTGTAGCTCTTGAGTAAAAATGCCCAAAGGTCTGTTACTAGTTTTTGCTAACCAGAATCCAAAATATCCTCCGCTCATGTGCATTTTTAAACATTTTATTTCATGTAAAATCTAAATTATTTTCATCTAGGTTTCATCCTTAGGCTAATTATTTCCCAAAGAAATGTAGAGGAAGAGTTTCTTCATCGGGGATTATCAGTATAACCAAAATCAGCACTTAGTTTTTATATGACCAGGTTAAAGAGCCTAAAACATCTGCATTTTCATGTTTCAGTATGGAAACTGGTGCCTCTGTTCCCTCCCAAACAAGTTGACTCCTTGGCTGATTCAGACTTTGGGTCATATCCTAACTGCTACATTGTACTCAACACACTGGGTAGGGAGGAGGGAGGGTATTGATGCTTTACAGATCTGCACTGCTGGAGCCCAAGCCAAGAGGCAGAGACAAGGGACCTTTAGGCAGCCTCGCTGCACCCAGGCTTGGAGTGACCTTTGTTTAGAGAGAGTCACTAATGAACTCTCTGATGGGTTTTTGTTGCTGACGTCAGATTTGGCTGTGCTTTGGCATTCAGTATGTGTTTCAGAAATTCCTTGAATGGAGGGAAATAGTTCAGAGGTTAAGATAGGCAATAGAGGAGAGGTTAGTTGTTTGGCTTGTTGTCATACATTTGTGTTCTCTGTAATTATTTATTTTTGTCCCCCCCCACCTTTTTTTGTAAACAGAAAAAGGTCCACTTACCATTTCTGCACAGGAAAATGTAAAAGTGGTGTATTACCGGGCACTGTACCCCTTTGAATCCAGAAGCCATGATGAAATCACTATCCAGCCAGGAGACATAGTTATGGTAAGAAAGACTCCAGTGAGAGGGTCACTTCTGTTGAAGATTAGCCTCTGTCCTCTTTTTTTCACTTTATTCAACAATTGTGAGATTGTCAGTGAGTATGAAACCCAATAATCCAGCATCTAGATTTTTAAAGTATAAGCTCAATCTTCTTCTTTTCTATTAAAATGAAAGATGGCATTTAAAAAAATGTATCCTAACATCATTTTAAAATTGAGTTGATAAAGACAGTGTGTTCTTATTTTTAAATCTATAAATGTCTGATAATTTCAGAGTTTAGATTACTACTTATATACTATGAGTATACATATATATGTAATACATATATTTTATATATGATGTATAGACAATATACTAGTGTGCGTGTGTATATATATGTGTATGTATAATATATACTAGTGTGCGTGTGTGTATATATGTACAGATATATATACACACACACAAGGATCCTCCAAGGTGGAAGGAGGCCAGGAGTCTTTAAGAAATAGTTATAAGTGCAAAACACTCTATCAAGTCATTCTCATAATTGTAATAACTTTTGTATCTTTGCATCAAGGCATCTTTTTTCCCTTTAATTATGTGAACTTTTAATTATGTAAAAAGAGTAATGAATTATACAGTTAATCTGCTTTCCTACTTTGTAACAGAAAATAGTTTGGAATTTTGCTTTGTTATTGTTTCCTTGAACTAATAATAATTTTATGATGTGACTAAAACTATAGGAACCAGTTTAAGAAAGAAAATCAGACATGGTTGATCTAAATCATTTTCTAAAAGAAAATAGTAGTTCCTTGTTCTAGTTACTCTCTTTAGAGTCTTAGAAGTAGTCAACTCTTCATTACTCTTAGGAATTTTTTTTTTTAAAGATAATTTAGATTTTTTTTTTTGTGGTTGACACAAGTTCTCGCTCTGTTGCCCAGGCTGGAGTTCAGTGGTGCGATATTGGCTCACTGCAACCTCTGCCTCCCTGCAACCTCTGCCTCCCGGGCTCAAGCAAAGCGATTCTCCCACCTCATCCTCCCAACTAGCTGGAACCACAGGCGTGCCCCACCATGCCCAGCTAATTTTTGTAATTTTTATAGAGATAGGGTTTCTCCGTGTTGCCCAGGCTGGTCTTGAATTGCCTGGGCTCAAACGATCCTCCCACGTCAGCCTCCCAAAGTGCTGAAATTACAGGCATGAGCCACCATGCCTGGCCTAGAATTTGTAAAGAACTGTGAAAGTTAACAATTGAAACAAACATGTTTCTTGCCCAAGGACTGTATGTCTTTGAAGTATAAAGGGTGGTGTACAGGTGATTATACTATTACTCATGCATTCATCTTGCCATATACACATCATATCTGTGGATCTTTAATAGGCTAAAATACCTAGAAATAACAATATGTTTGGCACTTAGAAAAATCAATTCCTGTGTCCCCTTTTTTCCTAATAGCTGCTTTATCTGTAATTACCATGGGCTAGAAGAAGCAAGGCCAAAGATCCCAAATTATTTTTTCTATTTTTTTGAGACAGGGTCTCACTCTGTCACCTAGGCCAGAGTGCAGTGGCATGATCTTGGCTCACTGCAGCCTCCACCTCCCAGGCTCAAGTGATCCTCCTGCCTCAGCCTCCTGAGTAGCTCAGAGGCGTGTGCCACCACACCGAGCTAATTTTTTTTTTTTTTACATTTTGTAGAGACAGAGTCTCCCTATGTTGCCCAGGCTCCAGATCTTTAAAAGTTAAAATCACCTTAACAGTAGCAAAAACCTCTTCAAGTATACTCCATGGCTTCATTCAGCACACAGTTATTGACTGAAACATGCTGGGTGCCAGCCTTACTCATCCTTTACAGAAAGAACTGTTGGTTTGGGCATGCCACTCTGTACACACAAATGGTAACTTGAGCCAGCGGGATGTGTTTCTGTCAGCTTTCCTCTGACTTCACCACCTGCTGTTTCCTACACCGTGGTTTCTAATAGCCTGAAGCTACTTTACTCATACTGCCTCATATTTGAAGTAGTGTATCCTGTAAAGCAGATTAATTGTAAAATATGTAAACACCATGTAATAGGAATCTAAAATTTCTGAAAATACAATGTCACATCAGTGAGGACCTCATTACAATTTTTTCTTTTAATGTTAAACAAACCAGCCTAATATTTTTGAAACTGGATTTTGTTGCAACACAAGGTGCAGAGAAGCAGCTCGCTCTCATCCTAAAGTAAGGGAATGTTATAAAATGTGATGATGAGGAAATGTTGCAGGTGATCTGTATCTTAATGAGAAAGTGTTGCTCTTTTTCGGGAACATATCTGGGCTTCACTTGTAATCCTAGGCCTGTCGAAACCTTTTCCTCGAATTGGCTAGTTAACCACCAGCTTGATGAGATGCGTAGAGTTTAGATATGCTGTAAGAATAAAGCATGTCATTAAACATATATTTTGCCTTGCTTTCAAACCTTTGCTTTCCTGGTGGAGGTTAAAGGGGAATGGGTAAGTGTTGCCTAACTGTCAGGAAGTCTGCATCTTATTCAATGTTTTGTCCTTTTAAGTCACTTGAATTCTGTGTAAGTACACGTATCTCTGGGTGTTGTTGCGGCAGTAAAAATGTGTTTGAGTCTGTGTAGTAGGTTGTGCTTTTAAAAAAAAAAGTAAGTCGTAAGTCTTCTCAGTTTGTGTACTGGGTTTCTTTTTGTTAGATTCCTTTTAAGGACTAACTTGAATGCTCTGTGTTTGGCAAGGGATTAGGTCAAGTCTCCATCTCAGGCCATAGACAAAAAGGAGTTCCAAGTAGATTAAACATAAAAGATAAAAATTCTGGGAAAAAAAATTTTTTAAGCAGACTATTGGAATAATTTTCTGGCTAAGAAAGGCCTTTTGAAGCTATAAAAACCAGAAGTCGTAAGAGGCAAAAATGGACAGTCGACAGTATGCAAAAATTAAAATGTCTATGTTTCAAAATATATGAGACCAAGGGTTACATAAAGGGTTACCCTTGTTACATAAAGATTCCAAACAGTTCACTTTGAAAGACACCCACAAGCCTTAAACAATTGGCAGAGGGTGGGAAGGGACATTCACAGATGAAGTAAAAAGTCAGTTATTTAAAAAATACATGAAAAGATGCTTAGCTTCTTGGGTGATCAGAAAAATGCAAGTTATAAAACAAAATAGCATTGTTCCTCTGTCAGATGAGCAAGTTTAAAAGTCTGGTAATATCCAGCTTTGTCAAGAGTATAGGACAGTGGATATAATATACATTGTTAGCATGGTTGTATAAATTGGTTAAGCGATTTGGAAGGCAATTTGGCAGTGCCTGTTTAGATTTAAAATTCTCGTTCCCTCTGCCCCAGAAATTCTGTTTTTCTCCTTCCTCTCATTCTTCTCCTTCCTCTTTTGGGCACATGCACAAATATGTGTGTACATGGATGTTCACTGCAGTGGTGTTGGTAAAAGCGAATAAACAGCCCAGTGTCCATCAGTAAAGGGATGGCTTAAATAAATTATGATACAGCTAAAAAATACGATGAAGATTAAAACTTATGTAGATCACATATACACATAAGATTTCCATCAAAAAAGCAGAAGAATATGTGCAGCATAATTGCATTTTGGTTAGAAATAAAACTATATATGTATTCATGTGTTTATGTATAGTTAACAGTTTTGAAATATATATATCAAACTGTTAACAATGGTTACCACTGGGCAGTAAAGAAGGGGCTTTCATGTTGAATTTTATAGACTTCTATGTTATTTTCATTTTTATAAATGTATCTAATTTGTAATTTTTAATAAAACTAAAAATAAATTCAAGGACAAGTATATTAGAGAGTATCTACTCAGGACTGTAATAATGTTTATTATATCTCAGACCTCCCAAATATGTAATGAAATGTAGAATGTACTACTAGGCATAATTCATTGGCTTGCAGAAGGGACAGCAGTGTTTCGATTTTGTACTACAAAATGCATTGTGATACTCCAGGTGCCATTCAGCTGTGTTATCTTTGTGAGGATAACAGTCAATGCAAAAAGATAGATATTGACATCTAATAGCAATAGGTTTGTATTTTTTTAATTTCATGAATTTTAAAGTTAACAAATGATGAGCATGAAACATGTAGTACAACATTACTGTCAGTCTCTCTAGGTTGAAAAATCCAGGGTTCACTTATACTTTTGTGGGCACAGTCATCAGATTCTCAGATTCCTCAAATGTCTTTGGGACATAGCTTACTATAATATGTTCGATTTTTAGAAGTCTAACAATGTGACAGTGTTTTTTAATGTAGGCAGTCTTAGCCTTAAAAATATTTTGCTTTTAGAAAAACTTAGCCTGGTTTTATCCAAAACTATAATTTTTCATGGTTAACAAAAATTTAATGTGGTACCTTGTATATAGCACTATTCTCAGTGCTGTTGATAATAGAAAATTATCAAGTCTGCCATTCATATGTTTAAAATCTTTTTAGAGAAATCTAGAGAAACACATGAAAAGGCCAACATGTGATGAAGTTCTCAATAAACATTCACTAACTCTGCTAGGAATTTAAAAGAGGAGAGGAATCAGTGTAAAGTGATGTGCTCAGGGAAGACCAAATGCTTTCAATTGAGTTTGACCTTGATGGCTAAGGCTTAGATGCTTAGAAAATACATGGCCTCTCTTGATCTGGAACTCCCAATACTTGGAGGGTGAATTAAATCAAATTTGACATCCGTAACATATTAGTAGAACATAAGAAACGAGAAGACCTATGCTCACTGCTGTTTTGTTGAAGTTTATCTTGAGAACACAGGCTGAGTGTCTAAATCAGTACAATCTTTTGGCTTTCATGGGCCACATTGCAAGAATTGTCTTAGGCTGCACATAAAATACACTAACACTAATAATAGCTGATGAACTTCAAAAAAAAGCTTGCAAAAAAATCTCATAATGTTTTAAGAAAGCTTACGAATTTGTGTTGGGCCTCATTAAAAGCTGTCCTGGGCCACATGCAGCCAGTGGGCTGCGGGTTGGACAAGCTTGGTTTAAATGCTTATCCTTGGACTGGTACAGGCCTGAATGCATCCAGATTGCTGAGGGAGCTTCCAAAAAATAACCATGCCAGGGCTCATCCCCAGAGATTCTGAGAACTCTACTGCATATACAGCCTTCAGAAGTGTCTGACCAGGTGGTTCTGTTAGGGAGTCAATTTCAGGAACCACTGATCTAACCTAATCTCTTTTTCACGTCAGGACTAATCCTAAATCATTTCTAGAAAATATCCTCTTAAAAATATCCAAAGAAGAATGGACTTCTTTAGTAGTTATCAGTCATTAGCCAGTCAGTTCATTCTGGAAATTGTTTGTCTTAGTGTTACTCTTATAACAATTTTTAACTCATTCTTTTCCTTTTCTTCTCCTGACATTTTTTTAAATGTAGCCAACAATACCTTTTTCCTCTACCTTCCATAGATTTCCATAGATTAAACATCAGAAAGTATCTCATTTAGTAACAACTGGCCATAATATCACTGCAGTTTTGAGGGACCAGTATACACGATTACAGGGTTGGCTCAAATCTGGCCCAATCAATGCCTGTTTTATAATAAAGTTTTATTGGAACACAGCCAGGCTCCTTCATTCACATATTGTGTGCTACAGTGGCGGATTTGAGTAGTTGCAACAGAGGTGAAATTTGCCAACCTCCAAGTTGGAGCTTTAGAAAGAGTTTTTTTGTTTGTTTATTTTTTGTTTTTGAGACGGAGTCTCGCTCTGTCGCCCAGGCTGGAGTGCAGTGGCGCGATCTCGGCTCACTGCAAGCTCCGCCTCCCGGGTTCACGCCATTCTCCTGCCTCAGCCTCCCGAGTAGCTGGGACTACAGGCACCCGCCACCACGCCCGGCTAATTTTTTTGTATTTTTAGTACAGATGGGGTTTCACTGTGTTAGCCAGGATGGTCTCAATCTCCTGACCTCAGAAAGAGTTTTAAGGCCGGGCGCGGTGGCTCACGCCTGTAATCCCAGCACTTTGGGAGGCCGAGGTGGGCGGATCACAAGGTCAGGAGATTGAGACCATCCTGGCTAACACGGTGAAACCCCGTCTCTACTAAAAATACAAAAAAAAAAAAAAAAAAAAAATTAGCCGGGCATAGTGGCGGGCGCCTGTAGTCCCAGCTACTCGGGAGGCTGAGGCAGGAGAATGGCATGAACCCGGGAGGCGGAGCTTTCAGTGAGCCGAGATCGCGCCACTGCACTCCAGCCTGGGCAACAGAGCGAGAATCCTTCCAAAAAACAAAGACTTTTAATATCCTCATCTAGGAATCTGGGGAGAAACCTTATATTTCAAAACCGGCAAATCCATGGAAAATGTTTTACTACCTGCACTCCTCAACACATCCCATGCAGCCACTGTCAGCTGGTCTTAATACACAGGCTAAACCTGTTTGCTACACTTGTTTATCATGTTCTATGAGGGGAAAAAGGAATTTCTGCTTCCCCCCTTTGTGACAAGGTCAGAGATTTTAGAAATATTAATCTTACCTAATGAAGATGGCAGCCATGGAGCATATAAAAATTGAGAAAAGAGGTGTAATATCATCAGCCTTTGCCAAACGGACTTGAAGCTGAAGTGGCTGCTGTGTATATTTGACTGTTGCATCAGCGAGCTACAATATATAGTGTGTAATTACTAACATTTAATAGAGCAGCTCTGTAACATAGTCCCAGAAATGTGAGCAATATCTGGTGTTTGTACTTCACTTAAATGATGTTTCACTAGAATTACCCCCAAATACGTTGGGGTGTTACAGTGTGCCTGATAAATGAAATTGTATTGAGACCAAAATTGTTAATAATAACATCTCCCTTATAGCCCCCAGTAGGTAAATGTACATTGTGTAAAAGTCCACGTTGGAAACAGTCATATTACAAAGCAGTTTGTGTTCCTACTTCTTGGTCTGCCATAATCTTATGTTTTCCAAAATTGGATTGGCATTTTGGGTAGTTTTCCAAATCCAAGAAGAAATATTTTTCATTTTCATATGTTGACCTTTGTGCCCTTTCTAAGTGGTTAATTTAATTTAGGTGTTAAGAATGAAAGTCTCTTACATCCCCTGAACCTTAAAATGTAATAATTTATTAAAATTGATGTATACTTGTAAGAGTAAATTAACTTAATTGAGACTGTTATTTGGGGGGCTGTTGAGACCAACAGATTTCTTTGCTTAAAAGTGAAATGCTGATTTCACTGTTATCCTTAGGGATGGGAGAAGCTCTTGCTTATGGGGATAAGAGGCTGATATGGCCCCCTCCTTCACTCCTAGGTGTACACTGCACCAGCAGGCTTTCTATCACATCTGAGGACAGGCTGGGTGTTATCAGTTTACTGGAGGGGGAGGACATTTCCCCAGGGCTTCAGGTCGCATTCCAGATGTCCACCAGTGTCTCGCTCTGTTACTCAGGCTGGAGTGCCGTGGTGTGATTTTGGCTCACTGCAACCTCCGCCTCCCGGGTTCAAGCAATTGTCCTGCCTCAGCTTCCCAAGTAGCTGGAATTACAGGCATGTGCCACCACGCCCAGCTAATTTTTGTATTTTTTGTAGAGACAGGGTTTCACCAGCCTGAAACTCCTGACCTCAAGTGTTCCATCCACCTTGGCTTCCAGAAGTGCTGGGATTACAGGAGTGAGCCACTGCACCTGGCCTAAAAGTCTTATTAACCAGTCAATACCCTGTGTTTCAAGGGAGTGACAATAGATCATGGGACATAATTAAGCAAAGCAGCTGACCTTTGAGGAGGTCCAAAATGAGCAGACGAGTAGGAGTTCCCGTCGATCAAGGGATCCACTTGAGCCCCTAAAGGATTGCTTATGGCAAGAAGGTAAACCTAGAGGGAGCAGAGGACCAGGCAGTTAGAGCAGGGAACTCCTGAACAGAGAAGCAGATTGTTACCTAGAGTGAAGGTAAAGTCAAGACCAGGCTTTTAGAACAGGACAGAAGCCCAAGTAAGAGAACTACAGCGCAACATCAGAGCTGGACAGCAGAAGAGAGAATTTTAAAAAAATATCTGGCCTGGCACGGTGGCTCACGCCTGTAATCCCAGAACTTTGGGAGGCCTAGGCAGGCAGATCACTTGAGGTCAGGAGTTCGAGACCAGCCTGGCCAATATGGTGAAACCCCATGCCTACTAAAAATACAGAAATTAGCCAGGCGTGGTGGCGGGCACCTGTAATCCCAGCTACTCAGGAGGCTGAGGCAGGAGAATTGCTTGAACCCAGGAGGCAGAGGTTGCAGTGAGCTGAGATTGTGCCAGTGTACTCTAGCCTGGGTGACAAGAGTGAGACTCCATCTCAAAAAAAAAAAAAAAAAAAAAAAAAAAAAAACTAACACTTTTAGTATGCCAGGCATTGGTGTAAATATTTGTCAGTCCTCACAGTGAGCATTATAATAAGACAGGTATTTTTATTATCCCCATTTTACAGATGAAGAAACTGAGGTGCCACGAGATTAAACTTGCCCAAAGTCAACCAGTTAATAGATTGTAGAACTAGCTCCTAAATTGAGACGGTCTAACTGCAGAGCCCTATTCTTGATCATTACACTTTGCAGTCTTGACACTAAGTTATTGTGTGTTTGGCTCAAGCTCCTAACCCACTCCTGCCTGACATCACCTTTGGTCCTAGAATCAAGGTGGCTGATCTTGACTATTGAACCTACTGAGAAGTCTGGCAGGACCTGGCTTGGATAGAGACAGCCATGTTTCCAGTGTGGAGCAAAGTTATAATGTGTCACCATATCACCAAAATGTACACAGGGAAGGAAAGACATCTAGCCATTTGAGTTTAGCATAAAAGAAGATCCAAATGGGGGAAAACTTATCTTAAATCCTCATCTAGAGAAACAGTTGGGGCTGCCCAGAAAAAGAACAGTAAGAACAAAACAATGACTGGAAAGTGGCTAGTGTGTTCATGTGGGTGTAAGTGTGAGCAGAAATGATAGAACTGTGAAGCCAAAAATTCAACCTTTGGAAGTGTTATTGCATTTTATACAAGGGAACTCCTTTTTTGGTTGTTTGGAGAATTCTCAGCTTTAGAAATTGCTTTTATCTGTGACAATAAAGATTCCCTAAAGTGGAGCAGCAAGCAGGCATCCCCTACTTTCTGAATATATTGTAAATAACAGGTAGAATTCAGTAGTAAGCCTTGCCTTGCATTCTGTTTTCTCCACCTCTACCCCAAACATTTGTTAATTCAAATAAGCTAATAAGTATTGAACCCTATTACTCACTGTCCACTGAGTACATACAGATAGATGTTTGGTTTGTTTAATGTAATCATTTTTTGCTTTATTTTTAATTAATTTTTACTGAATACTTGAATGGATTAGATAACTGGTATTTTTGTCAGATTTTTCCAAAATCGTTGTTAAGACCCTGCCTACTCATGTCTGATTTCTAAGAAGCAACTTTAATTTCCAGTGAAGTGTTTGATGTTTTACTCCTTAGGCAGCATAGGAAGGGGTAAAAATAAGATATAAGGTTTCATAAGATAAGACCCTTATAAGAATTATAGTAATCAAAATAAATTTTTTTTTTTTCGAGACGGAGTTTCACTCCTGTTGCCCAGGCTGGAGTGCAATGGCATCATCTCAGCTCACTGCAACCTCCGTCTCCTGGGTTCAAGCGATTCTTCTGCCTCAGCCTCCCGAGTAGCTGGGATTACAGGCATGTACCACCATGCCTGGCTAGTTTTGTATTTTCAGTAGAGACGGGGTTTCGCTATGTTGGTCAGGCTGGTCTCAAACTCCCGACCTCTGGTAATCCCCCGCCTCAGCCTCCCAAAGTGCTGGGATTACAGGCATGAGCCACCGTGCCCAGCCAAAAAATAAATTTCCCAATAGCAAATGTGATTTTCCTTCAAAGTCATTCTCCTGTTGCTCATAAAATAGTAGGGACAACTCGTAAAGAAAAGTAGAATCGTTTTGGCCATTTTGGATGATCCATTTGAGTCAGAATTAAAATGCAAACCTTAAAAGCATTTGGCGTAATAAATGGCCTCTGTGAAATTTTTAAACAGTATAATCCTGGATTTTCCTGTGCACTGAATATGCAAGTTAAATTTATACAAAAGAAAACTACAGGACCTTAATACAATTGATTATTGCTGTAAATAATGACTTCCTTAATTTTCTCATCATGTGTCTGTGGAGCTTTTAAATGCCTAAACACAGCAGCAGTCAGCTTTGCTTCCCGCGGAAACCATTTAAGGCCATGGTTTTTTTTTTAAATCTTCCTTGTCCTTATACTGAATAAATACTAGTTAGTTATTGGAGGTTTTCAGAGTACTGAATTTATATTGATTGCACCCTTTGCTTTCAACTTTAAGTAATAAACTCAAGTCAAATTATTTTTAATAATGACATGACTTTCTGATGAAGCCTGTTAAGTCACTTCCCAAATCAAAATATTTAAATTACATGCCTCAGGACTCCAGGCACTTTGTCTCAACTGCCATTATTAGGACAGTTATGGGGTAAGGCTTTTTTAAAAAGTGCAGAGAATAAGAGCTTGAATTATAGTGCATTTTTTTTTTCAGCATTACTGCTTAGACTCTTTTCCCAGACACTTGGACTAAGATGAAGAGATTCCTATGCCATGTGTCAATCTAAAGAGGGCAGAGGCTTGGGACTTCGCTCTAGTTGGGTGCTGGGTCTATTCAGGGGTTAATTTAGTTCTACTTAAAGTTGTGACTTTTTCCACAGGTGGATGAAAGCCAAACTGGAGAACCCGGCTGGCTTGGAGGAGAATTAAAAGGAAAGACAGGGTGGTTCCCTGCAAACTATGCAGAGAAAATCCCAGAAAATGAGGTTCCTGCTCCAGTGAAACCAGTGACTGATTCAACATCTGCCCCTGCCCCCAAACTGGCCTTGCGTGAGACCCCCGCCCCTTTGGCAGTAACCTCTTCAGAGCCCTCCACGACCCCTAATAACTGGGCCGACTTCAGCTCCACGTACGTGTTGGTGGGCTCTTTCTGATGATTTTTGAAATCCCAATTTGATCATTCCCCCCACCCCCCCCCCCCGCCTTAACTATTTTCATAGTCTTGGATTGTCCTTCTATGTGAGGGAGCTGGCTCATTTTCAGTACTCCTTTCTCTGGCTGGCGAATTGGAGATTACAGTCCCTGAACTGGATTTAATGATATCATTGTCTAACAGTGACTTACCATGGTACAAAATGAAGCCTGTTATCTTGTTTTGTTCAATAATGTATTTGTATCTATCATTCTTGTGGAAGAAATGGAGAAATACAGTTTCCTAATAATCTGTTTTGACATCCATGTCAGTCAGCAAATTTTCAGAGTTATTTCCTGCATGCAAATAGCACTTTTTTTTTTGCCAGGCAGAAGCAAAAATTGAATTCAGTCATGTGGTTCTGAATAAGATAGAAAGCTGTTTCCTTTAAAGCTTTCCACTTTCATTAATCTTATACAAATGTATAGTAGAATGAAGAGGTGTTTGCACTTGGCCACGGTTAGTTCTGTGCCCTGGTTCATCAGGAAATGGCATTTTAAAAACTGTGTGTAAGCAGAGGTTTGAAATGATAGATGAAACTGTTGTTCAGACTTCCAGTTATAGGGCCATGACCTAGATGAGCAATTGTCTAAAAATATTTTATACTAGGATACAAGTATGAGTGATTTGAATAAGAAGTGTTTAAATTTTTTTTTCAAGTCTAATCATCTTTCAGAAGAAACAAATTGAAGGCAAGGAATCCAGATGTATTGCTGGAGAAGGATCAGATGGAACAAATAGAGGGAAGAAAGAATAATTACCCAGGGCGGGAGGAAGTGGAGGGAAGGATGTAAGGAATAGCAAGTTTTTCATACTTTATTTTCACATAAAAGGCTGAAGGCGCTAAAGAAGGTCCCCTCATCTAATCTCTGCTTTAAGAAAAAAATAGCCTTCCATTAGCTTGACTTCCAAGTTGAAACTTTTCCTTACTCTTTTGGTCTTGACTGAAAAGTTCTGAGTTTTTAAACTAAAGCTTAGGCTAAAATAGAAGACTAATACCATATTTTCCAGGATTTGTTTTGCTGGGGATCAAATCAGTATGCCTCTTCTTCAATATATGTATGGTGTGCAGTTCTCTTGCTATAATTATGGGCACCTTATTTTCCAAATGAAAAATCAGGAATTATTTTGATTTTCAGATTTGTTTGTATATCTTATAAGGATGTAAAAAGTAAATTGCCTTTAGATCTGCAGTCACACAGACATGTTTATCTAAAATTATTTATTATTATTTATTATTATTATTTTGAGACAGGGTCTCACTTCATCACCCAGGCTGGAGTGCAGTGGCATGACCGTGGCTCACAGCAGCCTTGACCTCCTGGGCTCAAGCAGTACTCCTGCCTCAGCCTCCCAAGTAGCTGGGCCTACAGGTGCATGCCACCATGCCCAGCTAATTTTTAAGTTTTTTGTAGAGATGAGGTCTCACTATGTTGCCCAGGCTGGTCTTGAACTCCCGAACTCAAGTGATCCTCCCGCCTTGGCCTCCCAAAGCGCTGGGATTAGAGGTATCAGCCACCATGCCCAGCCTATTTATCTAAAATTATTAAAATCACAAAACTAGAACTGTCCCTGGGACCCAGGACAACTGGTTGCTGTCAGGATGCCACTTGTAATTGCTGTGGCATCTAGGCATACTACCAGGTACTTGCTGTAGAGTGCATGGGTCTGAGAAATGGTGTTGAGAAGCTCCAGCTCCATAGGTGGCATGTAGCTTTTTTTTTTTCTCATTTAACTATTGTTATTACAAATGATAATGATCATGTGAGGATGTTTCTCTGGGGCTTTGCAGTTATAGAGTATTTCCCTAGCCTGTATTTCATGTACCCTCACAACTAACCTTAAGTGGCACAGTATTGTTCCCATTTTATCAATGAGGAAATCAAATGCCTTTTCCTCTCCTCCTTGTTCTTTTATTTATTTTTCTTTTTGAGACAGAGTCTTGCTCTGTCACCCAGGCTGGAGTGCAGTGGCGTGATCTCAGCGGCTCACTGCAACTTCCACCTCCCAGGTTCAAGCAATTCTTGTGTCTCAGCCTCCCAAGTAGCTGGGATTACAGACTCAATGCCACCACACCCAGCTAACTTTTTTTTTTTTCTTTTTGAGACAGAGTCTCACTGTGTCATCCAGTCCAGAGTACAGTGATGCGATCCTGGCTCACTGCAACCTCTGCCTCCGAGGTTGAAGCATTTCTCCGTCCTCAGCCTCCTTAGTAGCTTGAATTACAGGGGTGCGCCACCACACCCAGCTAATTTTTGTATTTTTAGTAGAGACGGGGTTTCACCATGTTGGTCAGACTGGTCTCGAACTCTTGACCTCAGGTTATCCAGCCACCTCGGCCTCCCACAGTGCTGGGATTATAGGCATGAGCCACTGTGCCCAGCCTCCTCCTTGTTCTTTCACTGTAGAAAGCCACATAAGTATACTAGGTTTGTGTTGCACAGGCTCATTGGTTGCCATCTTTTTCTTTTTTCTTTTTTTCCTCTTTTATTTATTTATTTATTTATTTTTGTACTTTACTGTGGGTAAAAAGCTGGCATATTAGGGAGTGCTTGCTTTTTTTTTTTTTTTGGTACTTTACTGTGGGTAAAAAGCTGGTATGTTAGGGAGTGCTTGTTATTCATGGTGTTGTGCTTTTCCCTCCAGGTGGCCCACCAGCACGAATGAGAAACCAGAAACGGATAACTGGGATGCATGGGCAGCCCAGCCCTCTCTCACCGTTCCAAGTGCCGGCCAGTTAAGGCAGAGGTCCGCCTTTACTCCAGCCACGGCCACTGGCTCCTCCCCGTCTCCTGTGCTAGGCCAGGTAAAGGCAGCCAGTGAGAGTGTGAAGACTTAGCATGCTATCTAGTGCCAAAAACTTCAGCAAATGCTTTTTGGCAATGTCATTTTGAAGCAAGCCTTGTTATATGTGTCTTGGTTGGCTGGCAGTATGGGAATCCAGTGCAGGAGCCAGAAATCTGCTGTGAATAGTTGGGAGTTGGGGGTGGGGGTGGGACACAGTCAACTTCTCCTGCCTGGGTTGATGAAGGAAGCTTCATTGCAGAAGTGGCACTTGAGCTGCATCTTGACCAGTGGGTAAGATCTTAGTAGAAAATGGAGAGAGCCTGCCTGTCAGACAGAAACTGCTGGGAAGGCTCGAAGGCAGACAGTCAGAATGTATTTAAGGAAAATCACGTACCCCTCCATTTGTCTAGACCATTGAGTTTTTTTTGGAAAAGGTAGACCAATTAAAGGTTAATGGGAGGCTCTGAAATGCCCTGCTCGGAAAGAATAATGTCTGAAAGGATAAAGGTGGTTATTCTGAATAGTTCTCTTTTGCTTAATACAATAATGATAAAATACTCAAATTTCTATCAATAATCATGCCAAACAGCAAGTACCCATCTGGGAGGCACTGGAGGTTCCAGCATCATTTCTGATCTGAGAACACCCAGATGGAACACAGGGTCTAGGCAGATCCATCTGGAGGAGCGGTGTGCAGGAAGATTAGAGTGGAGGGCCGGCAGGGCAGTGCCACCAGTCAGGGGGCTGTTGGTGTCACCCAGCTGAGACCTAGGGCAGGCCTGGACCCAGCTGAGTTCATGTTCACCAAGTAGGGAGGTGCCGGTGGAAGCAGAAGAGGCGAGCACGTGGGAGAGACTGCAGAGGAGAGTGAAGAGGTTGGAGTCACAATGCCTATGGGAGCCGAAGGAAAGGAAAGAGGGCTGGGTTTGAGAATAAGGGCCCACCTTAAAGCAGGAAGGGAGAAAGGCAGAAAATGAAATGAATGCGCAGTTAAAGGGAAGAGTTGTGTTTTAGTTGTGTTGAGTTGAAGGTGAACGTGGGACCCTGTCTGGCAGGCTGTCGGAATATAGATCTGGAGGGTGGAAGAGAGCACGAGACTGGGATTATAGATTGGAGCCATTCCCATAGAGAACTTTATCGGATATCAGGAAATGTGTGAGGTCATCCAAGGAGAGGGAATACAGGGAGAAAATAGCAAATCCACAGGCACGTGTGTGTTCTGTGGTCTGGAAGAAGAAGAGGAGCTACTCAGCAGGAAATGGTACTTTCCTTTGCATCTGTCCTAGCTCAGCATTTAGCATGTGTCACATGCTCAGTTAACAGTAACTCAGTGATGGGGTGGGGGTTTGTTCCAGAGAGTGGAGGTGGGGGAGGGGAGGTTGCTTATGTTACTAAGTACCGTGGTCAGGGCAAAGAAGAGACCATTCATTGTGACAGGTAGAGCTTTGTAACCTGGGAAGGAGAAGGATGAAACCACACTGCAGGGGCGTAAAAGGAAATGAGCAGCAAGAAAGTGGAAAGATCTGCAAAAGGAAAGAGAAGGACCAGAGTGGAGGGGCCTCGGGAAAGCAAGAACCAGCCATGTTGCCAGTGGAGATGGGAATGGAAAAGTGAAGTGTCAGAGGATATAGTTGGTATAAGGCAGAAAACATTAAAAGCACAGAAAAGACAGGAGTCTTTTTCTTCTGGGTGAGGGAGAGTGAAGAGATTGGAGAAGATAAAGCCAAGAAAAATGTTCAAGTTGGGCTGCATGATATTGTTCTCAGTGAGGAGGGAGCCTGGAGGGGCTGCGGAGTGTAGAAGAGGTTTGGGAGCAGGCGAATGAGGGATCCGACAAAGAAGAATGAAGAATTGGGCCGGCGCGGTGGCTCATGCCTGTTATCGCAGCACTTTGGGAGGCAGGCAGGTCACCTGAAATCAGGAGTTCGTGTCCAGCCTGGCCAATTTGGTGAAACCTCATCTCTACTAAAAAAAATAAATAAATACAAAAATCAGCCAGGCATGACGGTGGGCGTCTGTAATCCCAGCTACTTGGGAGGCTGAGGCAGGAGTATCACTTGAACCTGGGAAGCGGAGGTTGTGGTGAGCTGAGATCGCACCACTGCACTTCAGCCTGGGCGACAGAGCAAGACTGAGTTCTCAAAAAAAAAAAAGAAGAATTGCCTGGCTTAATTTAACCTGAGTCCGTAATAGATCATTGCACATTGCCTCAGCTTTCTCTAGCAATGCTTCACAGCTTGGGACTAGGAATAATAATAGTTATATAGCTCACCACTGTTATTTCTATCATAGCAATACTGTGCATGGATCTTGCTAAACTTCCTTCCCCCTCCCCACCTACACACATCTTACATTACCATGGGATTGCTAAACTTTAATAGCCTTTTGGAGAAAGTATCATCTCTACTTTACAGATGTGGAAATCGAGATTCAGAGAGATTAAACAGTTGCCAAAGCCAGAAAATTAGTAAGTGACAGACCTGGGATTCAAACCCAGAGTCCACGTCCAGCCCAGGCTGGGGTCATTAGGGCCCATCAATGTGAAAAGGTTGACAAAGCAGACACGGGGAAGATTTCTCAGGGGGAGAGATTCTGAAATACCAGTGAGGGCACAGTTGAAAGGCCAACCCTGGGGTCCATACGTAGAGAAATCAGTGAAGTGGCGGAGAGGATTAGACAGTGCAGAAGGGCTGTGGGATGAGGAGCTACGCGGGCAGCAGGTCCACTGCAAGAGGGGGAAAATGGAAGGTCGAGAATATACAATCTTAGGGGTGTTCGAAATCCAGGGAAACCCCCTCAGCTCTGAGAGACTTGAAGGAGTGAATGTACAGCTAAGTGGAAGGAAATAGGATAGGGATGTTGTGGGTTTAAGAAGGCAAGAACCCATGAAGACCAGGAATTAGAGGTTATCAACATAGATGCTGAAACTATTTGACCTGTTGTAAATTCTCTGCTCATCAGACATAATCATAACTTAATGTCAGTATAATATAAATAACTTCTAAAGGCATGTACAAATTGGTTCTGAAGTAACTCTCTCTAGGCATTATCTTTTGTTCTTGTCCATTCATATATATGATTGAAAGTTGGTGTTTCATTTTTTACTAAATGCTTTAAGATACTGTAATGGTTTAATGCTATAGCTTAAAAGATAATAAATGCCTCACCCTGCCTTTCCAGCCTGACTTCCTCCTCCACCCCTCCATGAGACTAGGCCACATGCAGCCCCGGATTGTGCTTCTCTTCCCGGACCCCCTGCAGTGTTCCACCTCGAGGCTTTTGCCCATGCTGCGCCCTCGGCCTGGAGTGCCCTTCCTCCGAAGCCCTAGCTGTCAAAGTCCTTCTCATCCTTCAAGGCCCATCTCAGATGCTGCCCCCTCTGTGAAATTTACGCTGATGCCCCCAGGCAGAATTCATCCCTGTTTTCTCTTTATTCCTGCAGTGAATAGTAGGAACTCCTTTTTAGTATATTTCATTCTGCCAGGTGGTACACTTGGTTGTTTTTATCTCTGTCTTCCCCATTACTTGTGAGTTACCTGCTAGTAATACTGCCCATCTTTATAGTGCTTTGTGGTTAATAAAGTGCTTTTCCCTAAATTATTTGGGGGAGGCAGAGGCTGTTTTTTTCATCTTTGTAATCTCATGGGGCAGTGCATGTAGATGTACAATAAATGGTAATTACAATGAATTTATGCTAACCAAATCCCTGTTTTCTCTGAAAAGGAACTAAAACAAGCATAATCCAGATAGGGCCTATTTCCCTGGGTCTACCTAATCTAAAATGCCAGTTAATGATCTCATGATAGTTCATAGAATGTCTGCTCCACTGTTAATCCTCCACTAAAAATGCCAGTCAAATTGGAAATGGGGAGGTGTCCCGGGCAACTTGAGAGTGAAAATAGAACCAAAATATAAAGGGCACACAGCCAGATGCAACAGAATAGTTGTGACCTCCTGGCTTTTTGAAATAGAGAGTTCTAGATGGTCAGACAATGACTTTGTGAAGAGGCTGGCAGGCTTTGGCCTCCACTTTTGGAAATAAACAATTGTTGGGAAACAGTGAAGCATCCAGCCCTCCTGCTGTGCTGCCTCAGGGCCCTTTGTGGCTGTGTGTGCTTGTCTGGCCTGTGCTTGTTGGAGAGGTGCCATGCTCACGTCTGCCCTAATTGATAACAAACCGCAACATAACGAGAGGTCCTTTATGTTATTCCACACAAGGGTGAAAAGGTGGAGGGGCTACAAGCTCAAGCCCTATATCCTTGGAGAGCCAAAAAAGACAACCACTTAAATTTTAACAAAAATGATGTCATCACCGTCCTGGAACAGCAAGACATGTGGTGGTTTGGAGAAGTTCAAGGTCAGAAGGGTTGGTTCCCCAAGTCTTACGTGAAACTCATTTCAGGGCCCATAAGGAAGTCTACAAGGTATTTTTGTATTTATCTGCTTGTATTTGATGAAAACAATATTAGGCGTTATATTACTATTTGCACTAGTTAAGATTCACAGACAGGAGTTGCGGGATTAGTTTGTCTTCTAGATCTTTTAACTGCAAAAGTTAGAGTATATAGAGTACCAAAAGGGAGCCTCTTATAGATAAGTGCATTCTTTCTTCTCTCATGAAAACCTATGTGCCTTGTTTTTCATTGCCTTATGCAAGAAGGAATTCAGCTCTGAGACCTGGAACACTCTTGTGCATTAGTTGGAGATTATGACTCTCTTTATGCTTATTACCCAGTGCTGTACCAGATATATGTGAATACTTGGAAACCCAAAGGATCTGGGGAAATGATCAGAAGGACTTAATTGTCTTTTTCATTAGGGTCTTATAGCATGGAACCTAAGGTTGTTAATTCCTCCAACCATATTGATGTTCAAAACAAATTATGAGCTTTAAAAGGATGAAAATAGCAAAAATATTCAGTGAGCATCTCTCAGTCAGTCATGCCTTGAAATAAACTAGTACATAAGCCATGTGTCCAGTATAGCAAAGTGCTGAAAAATAAGAATGCGAGCTTAGAGTCATGCCTCTGTAGTACCTTATTATGTGTTTTTAACCTAGCTAAGTACAACTATTTCAGCTGTGGGTCGTTTAAAGTTTTAAAAGTTAAGCAGTTTTAACAGAAAAATCAGTGTCATTGTACGATTTTCTTTGAAGATAAAAATTAAAATACTCTCTTCTTCCGTTATTGCAGCATGGATTCTGGTTCTTCAGAGAGTCCTGCTAGTCTAAAGCGAGTAGCCTCTCCAGCAGCCAAGCCGGTCGTTTCGGGAGAAGGTGAGGGCCTGAGTTGTATTATGTTCTTCAGAAGGGTCAAGGACATTGTGTAAATGTTTGAAATGAGATTGAATTTCATCTTAAGATAGACTGCATTTATGATCAGTATATTAAACTACAGTAAAATGTAAGTTTAGCTCTTTACAGAATCGGAGTACTTCATGGAAAATACTGTCAGGTATATTAATCATCAAAAACTGAATTTTCTAATTATATTTTATTATAAGCCCTTTGACTTTTAAAAGAGACCCATTCAGTTCACTAAGAATCAAGTTTTCCGAGCATCTCTATAGCTAAACTATGGTCATTGCTTCACCTAACATAGTCTAGTCTCATCTGACTTCATAGATAAGTATTTCGTTTTAAAAGTAACTACACAGACCACTAGAGTTCTCATAGTAACGTGAATGCCATCTGTACCATCCCAAATGAAACTGAAACTCAATTTCTGTGCTCCATGAAAACAACCAAACCAGACAATTTAGGACTAAAAAAAAAAAAAATCATTTTGAGTATTTATTATGCAAATAATTGCCTTCTTTCTCAATCTCCACTTGGTGACATAATCCTAAATATTGTATGGATGCCAACTGAATAAAACTTAGGTAATTCAGGCCCTCATGGTAAAAATCTCACATCTTTTTTACATTCAATACAGCCATCATCACATCCTAACTGGAGAGTGCTCCCTGAGTTAGATGGGTTTTCTGTGTAGACGTCTGAGCAGTGTTGTAGTTAACAGATGCCATAACTAACCAATTCTATAGTAATTCTTTATGGGTTCCTTGAATACATTACAGGAGAATAGAATGTTCTATTTAGTTTGTCTGCCATAATGAGATTGTTACATTCCTTAGAAACCTTGCCCAGTGAAAAACAGAATTATTAAAACAGCTGTTTTAGGTGGAGACAGCAAGGATTAAGGTATAATGGTATTTCAGACTCACAGTAACAATGTTCTTTTTCCAAGAGGTTTTTTAAAGTAAGAATTTTTTTTTAGTTCATAGTATAGCTATAAAACCTTATCACTAAACAAATCCAGCATCTAATTTTTGCTATTACCATGAAAATGATTAACAGAGTTCCCTTTATACATTCTCATTATCTTAATGACTTTTTATCCACTGTTAGGGTAACAAGGCAAAAAGCTCCTTTAAACACCACATGCAGTCAGTTTAGTAAAAAGCAACTTATGCACCTCACCAAAAGATAAGAAAGAAAAAAACTTTGTTGTATTACATCCAATCAAGGCTCACTGGAGGGCTGGAGTTTGTATCTTGACTCACCCATCTAGTAACAGTATTATTTTGTTTATGCCTTAGCTTCCTTGTCTGTAAATTGGCCGTGATAACTACCCCTTGAGGTAGGAAATTATTACAAGGATAATGAGATAACATGCAGAAGGCTTTTAGAACAAAGCTCAGTAAATGTCTGCTACTTTTATGTCGTTTTTGCTTCATTCCCTGGATTAGTGATAAAGCCACATAAAGTATGAGCATCCTCATCCAATAGCAGTATGCAGGAATGTTTCTTTATTTGTTTTGAGACATGTACTGAGGCCTCAATAAATAGGTCACAAGTGAACCATGCGTGTACTTAAAATTGGGCAACATAATAGAGTTAAATTCTGATCTTAGTGTGTATTTATTACAGCCATTTTGAAATGACTTAGTTATTAGAAATATTTGGAAAGGTTGCTGGCTTTGTGAAGGGGTGGGAGGACATTAGAAATTCTGAGAAAAGCTATTTACATATATTAATGAGCCTTTTGTAAATACCACATTGAACATAATCAAATTTAAAGTAAACTGTAAACCAGATAAAATAGATGATTGGCTTGGGTTGCTTTTAAAATATTTAAAATATTGGCTTGGGGATGGCCAGTGCCCTCTGTGAAATGTCTCCTGAGAAGGGGTAGCTAAAGAGGAACCTCTGCCTATCCATCATCACGTTTCTGGGTTTCATTGTCACCCTAAAGCCACTCTCAGATGTCTTTGTGCAAGGCAGGCAGGGCAAGGCCAGCCTCAGTCTTCCCAGTCTCCTTTATATTTTATACTGCAATACCAAGTTCAGCCAGAGTTCATGTTTCTGAAGTTTCTTAAGCATTTGGAAAGTTACTTCAAAATTTGGATCAATTTTAAAGAAAGTAACTTTGAAGTTGAGGAATCACTGGGGAAAGTATTGATGGCCAAGGATCCTGTCTTAAATGGCCAAATATGATCTAAAGAACAGTAACAGGGAGCAAAATGAAAAGGGAAGGGTGAGAGTATGGAGAAGTCAGAAAAATGAGTCTGTTAATGAAGAAAGAATGACCCTATTAAAGCCACCAAACTTTGATTTCCTTGTGTGGGAAATCATTTTTCCAATTTTCACTGTGGAGGTATGTGTTACCAGCGCCTCAGGGCTAAAGACAGAGAGTCTTCTGTTTTCCCTGGGACGTTTGAATGACCTGTGTCTGCCGTGGGGCCCAGTGCTCTCCACCAGCAATTGCTGCTGGCCTCGGCGCTGACAGGTCAACACTGGCACTGAAGGAGGCCCTTGTTGCTCCAGGGGCTGCCCATGTGAGCACAAGAGTTAGAGGTTTTTGTGTTTTTGTCTGTTTGTTTTAGTTTTCATTAGTACCTCCTGCAGAGGCTCTGATAATCAACCGAAGGAGTTCTCCATAAAAAATTCCTGCCTCTTACTCAACACGAGGCTCAATATTAAAGGAACATCATCTGAGGTTTAGAGAGAAACATACATTGTCCATCATAAAAATGAACTTTTTGGGTAAATGGTGATTTTTCTGTTGCTTTAAAAAAATACATACAAAAGCCTAGGATAAAATGGAGAAAAAGGGGAAATAAGAAACCTGTGCATCTTTCTGTAAATCTTTTATCCTGTACCTAGAACCTCCATCCAGGATTTTGTGTCTGGTGATCTTTCTGAGAGTGTGATTTGGTTCTAAGCCTTAATAAAATCCACCAAGAGTGATGCAAAGTTCTACATCTAATTAAAAAGGAAAGTTTCTTCTGTAATGCACACCCTTCAAATTCAAGACATAAAGGAACATTAGTTCTTATCCTTTAAGACTAAATTACATGAATAATAAAATGTGATAAACTGTGATTTGTCTTTTTAACTTGTTGAAAGGCTTTCTGGGATTGGGTTAGACATTCCTTTTATCATCAGTCCTCTCTACCTGTTTGTGCTCTTGAATGACAACTAGATGCCCATTTTTAACTAAACAATATGTGTAACTCATTTTGTGTTCTAACAGCTTCCTATCATATTGTGTATATGGCACAATTAGGACATAAGTTTTCAGGCACTTCAATAATGAAAAGTATGTCTTATTTAATTTATGCGAAGGATATATGCTAACAATTTTTTAAAAACCTGTGATGTAGTACCCTCAAAACTGAAATACACATATTTAATATGCTTACCAAGAGCCTGCATATGAATGCATCTGACCCAATGCTCAGCACAGAGTAGGTATTATGTAACTCTTAGTTAAAAATAAATGTAAAAACCATTTTCATTCAAAAAGAAATCATGATGCTAAATGGTAGATCACTCTTAAATACTCAAGTGTCGGTAAACATGCAGTTGGGTTTTTTATTCCTGTGTCTGGGTCTTCCCAGGAATTGTCTCCCTGTCTGCAGCTACTGAACTTTTATGTGCACTGGGGGAATGTGGAGCCCAGGGCATTCTGCAGCTCTGTATTTTATCTGTGACTAGCTTCTCTCTTGAATGGATCTTGTCCTAACTTCCTTATTCGTAAACTTGCTTTTGCAAAGCTGTCTGGGATTTCTTTAAACAATCAAGCTCTCTCCGTATCTCAATATTTCTCCCCACCAGAATTTATTGCCATGTACACTTACGAGAGTTCTGAGCAAGGAGATTTAACCTTTCAGCAAGGGGATGTGATTTTGGTTACCAAGAAAGATGGTGACTGGTGGACAGGAACAGTGGGCGACAAGGCCGGAGTCTTCCCTTCTAACTATGTGAGGCTTAAAGATTCAGAGGTAAACCCACATTAACTGTTTCCTCTCCCTTTCTGTGCGGTGATTCTCTTTGTGGGGAGTCACGATGTTTGACAGTGGAACTTTGTTGGGTTTTGCTAAGTTCTGGAATGTGACAGTAAATCCAGTGTGACCTGTCATTGATCTTGTCATTTGGCACTGCGGAGTAAGCACTGGCTTCCCCCAAGCAGAATGCCATCAGGGCTAAGTGGAGGCTGAGTGTGATGGGGCTGGTCCGCATCAGCTGGGAGGATAATGTTCAGTATTAAGCTCTCTTCCTGCCTGTAACTGACTTACGCTTTGGAGTAAACTTTCTTGATTAGATCATTATGGTCATTGATTTTTAAATGCCCCAAGAATGATAGCAATATTTTGCCTGTATAAACAGAAGTATTCTGGTGGTAATCGCCCCAGAATATTGGATATTATTAGAAAGTTTTTAGAATTTCTGGTTTTGCCCACACAGTAGAAAGACACAAGATCTAAGGGATGGGTACACTTTTGGCTAGGCCTTAGAATCTCCGTTGATCAGGACTGAATTTAAGGCTGTTATCCGTATGAATTGGAAGTGCTTTCACTGTTGTTAAATAGAGCCCTAAAAATTTGATCGCATAAACTGTGGTCTTAAGATAGTGCAAGTTGAATGGAATGGTGGGGTGGACCTACCACAGAGTATGGGAGTCAGTCTTGTAGGAGCCACTTGCACGTTAGTGGAGAGTTTCAGGGTATAAATGGAGTCATTTAACAGATCCAATGCACATTTAAAAAAACCAACAAGAATTAACTCCTTTTTTTTTAAGCGTTGACAGTCAATTCACAGTTATTTTCTTTTTCTCCTCATACCTCCTAGGTACTGAGAGAGAAAAGGCTGGCAGGGAGCCTGTAGGGGCCGCTTTCTCAGGAGTGAGCAAGTGGACAAAGTTCTCTCTCTCTCTTTCAAATGCCAGTAGTAGAGTGTATACTGGGCTCTTACATGTGCGGCTCCGTGTGCTCGGAGCTGCTCTGGGGGCGAGGCTGGGCCTGGTGCCCTGCTCTAGGAGTCCTGCTCTTGGCCTGCTCACCTCTCCTGCAGCTCCCAGAAATGATTTTATTTGCTTGGGTTTTGTTTTTTTAAGGGGTGGCATTGTTTTGCTTTTTGGTTTTTCTTGCTGCGGTCTTGAGAGCAGCTAAGTGGAATTCCCATGGATGGATTTACTTAAGTCTGCCCACCCTTGGAGAATCTGGCAGAAGCCTGGAAGAAAGTAATTTTGCCCTGTGAGACAGCTGGCATATTGGACTTTTCAGACCTGGAAACAGAGAATTAAATTCTTCTCCAGGCCAGCAAGTCAAGTCCAATGAGAGTCATACAGATGATATTTCAGGGGAGTTGGGTAAAACACTAAAAGCCAAACTCAATTTCTACTACCGTGCATGAAAACTCTTAAAGTGACTTTACCTTTTGGATCAGTTAAAATACGAAAGCCATTACTTGTAATGTATTTTAATAAGTTACAGTTTTCTACTTTAATAAAACCATCCGAAATAAATTTTAGGAAAACACACAGTGACTTTGTTTTTTAAGGTAAGTGGAGTTGTAAGGTACTTTCTTAACCACAGTCTTAAATTATTAGCCACAGAAGAACTAGCAGTACTAGAAATTTTTAGATATACATCTAGCTATACTATTCAATAATAATGAAAAAAAAAATCTGAAAACTCAGCTCTTTCATCCTACTTGAATACAGAATTCAGTGTAAAAGCAAAATATCCGACCAAACTTAACACCAGACCCAGCTTCAGATACCAGAATTGACGTCTGGGCGTGGGGAGAGTTGTCCCATCCTGCTTCCCTTCTCTGTATGGGCAGGTCTGGGGGACTTTATAGGTGCAGGGAGGACAGAACATGGCCTTCTGAATCCATCTCAGCTTATGGGGCTGGCTGTGGTTTTTCAAAGGGAGCACACTGAAACTACTTGAACTCTAGGGTACTGCCAATTGCCTTGTTCTTTTTATGAAGTATAGGGAGTAGATTCTGAGCCTGTACTAGGAAAGTTAACTGGTCACTGGAGTCTTGTTTCATTGGTATTCCTTTTTTTGATATGCAGCCTATTGAAAAATAGTGAGAGATTGCTTTTGTATAACTTTGTTCGTTAATAAAGCAGAATCAGAGTAAAAATTTAACCTGAACTTTTCCTGGTAAATGGTTCTTAAATTTCAATAAGCAAAATAAAGAGACTGTAAGTTGTGTTCCTGGTAGATAAATGGCATATTTTTATTCTTTCAGTAACTCATGTTTTGTTTATTAAGCCTTTTGTTTTGTTTTAATTGGAATGCTTAATTTACTGCAAGATAGACTTCAAGCATAAATTAATTTAGAATAAAGTACTTTGTAACAACAGATTCCGTTCTGGCTCCTGTCCTGCCTCTCGTGGTCTCTGTTGCTGGCTTACTTGGCTGGTTTAAAATTCCATGAGTATCCCAGAGAGGAATTCAACCCCAGAGCACTTTTTAAACACTTGATAGTTGGGAAGAAATATGCTCTGCCTCTGTGCATTGATAGAGAAATTTCAGTGTATAAACGCGGTGAAATTGGGTGGAAAGGCCACACAGGACAGCCACTGCCTCTTTGGATAGAGAGGGGTGAATAGGATGGGGGAAGAGAGGTTCCAGTTGTCCCTGTTAGTTTTTTTAAAAAGAAAGCTCCTGAAGCAAATGTGCAAAATATTAATATTTTAATGTGTTAAAACCGGGTAGTAGGCTTGTGAGTTATATTCCCTGTACTTTTTATGTGTGAAATATTTCATAATTAGCCATGTGAAAATAAGTCCGAGCTTAGTGTTTAGGATGTAAACTAACAGTCTTCCTAGCCTGGAACCTCCTCTTAGATTTGATCAGGTCCGAGAAGTGCCTGTGCTCGGAGCCCTCTGGGCTCTTACAGGCCCCATACTCTGCTGTTTTTTTCTCCTATAGAAATGAGTAAAAGCCACATGTTTTAAAGTACTTATTTTTTTCCATGTTTTCCTGATCTATATCCTTGTGTCAGGTGATACAGTGCTGTGTTTTCCCAGAATGAAAAGTGGGGCTTTGGGGCTCAAGCGGGTTTGTATCATCATTAATCGTTTTTAAAGTTGCATGATCAAAACTTCAGCATGCAAATGAGACCTTTTGCTCTGTTTTAAGGGCTCTGGAACTGCTGGGAAAACAGGGAGTTTAGGAAAAAAACCTGGTAAGTTACAAACCCTGATGCTTACTTTTCAATGTTTTGAATGTAATTGATAGTTGCTCCCCATCTTTGTGTATTAGGGCCAGAAGCCTAAAATAAAAAGAATCTTTCCTAAGAGTGGTGAGAGTAAGTCCTTTCCTTGGAATCCATTAATAATTTTACTTGGTTATGAGATTTGTCTGTTGCTTCCCACATGAAGAGTGGAGACGTTACCTGACAGAATGTTCTCTTGGGTTGTCGAGAAATAATTCAGGTGAGGCCAGGCACGGTGGCTCATGCCTGTAATCCCAGCAGTTTTGGAGACCGAGGCAGGTGGATCATTTGAGTTCAGGAGTTTAAGACCAGCCTGGCCAACGGGGGAAACCCGGTCTCTACCAAAAAATACAAAAATTAGCCAGGCATAGTGGCATACACCTGTAATCCCAGCTACTCGAGAGGCTGAGGCGGGGGAATCACTTGAACCCGGGAGGCCAAGGTGGCAGTGAGCCGAGGTTGCTCCACTTCACTCCAGCCTGGGCGATAGAACAAGACTCTATCTCAAAAAATAAAATAAAATAAAGTAAAATAAATACATAAATAAATAATTCAGGCAAGATGCTGGGAAGTTATAATACATGGAGCTGTAGGATTATGGGCTCAGCTGCTTCTCCATCTTCCTCTTAGGCTTGGTTAGCCCTTTTTCATTTCATAACAATGCATTCCCAGGACACAAACAATGGGGAAGATTAGAGTGTAGGTCCCATTAATGTAGAAGCCATAGGATGGTTTTCCTCGGTACACATTGAAGGTACAAAATTGTAGTCATGACTGAATCCAAAGTGTTTTAGTTTATTTCAGTAAAATCACATGTGCTATAAATAGCACGAAAAAGAAAAGAAAGAAGCGGATGTGAAATAATACGGTTTCTGTGGTACGTCTTCCTGGTCTAGGTCATTTGAACTTTTTTGCTATCATATTCTTAGGAAATTATAGGTTGAAACAGTCACTGAATTGCCAAGAGACGGATTTGCTTGTCTGTCTGGTGCCCAGCTCCAACTGGGCTTACATGGCTAGAGAAAAGAAGAGAAATTTCACGTAGTCTAGGATTTTATTTTAGTCAGATAAATGCTGGATGGAGTATTTAGTCAGATAAATACAGAGGATGGAGATACATTGGACCACCCCACCAAATCTCTGTTTTAAGTGTAAGTTTTCTAAGTTTTGGACATTTGTCATTCCAGAGGGTCCAGATATTTCATAGATGAAGCCCAGGTGGGCTTTGCTTTGCACTGAAACTAGCAAGAAAGGACACAAAAGACTGCAGAGAATGTTGGGGCAGATTGCTGGCTGCGTATGCCAGGTCCCTTGAGGAGCAAGAACATCCAGTGCCAAATAGGACACTAGTTTGGTCTTTCTCCAAACCATAAATTCTTGGAACCAAGAGCTGGTCTTTGTTGTGTTGCAGGAGAGTCCTCATCCTAGCGTAGACATCTCAGCTGGAGCTCCCAGTCAGAGCCTAGGCTGGGCCAGTAGACCGTGCTGTGGCCTTTCTTGCTTGCCCCAAGCTCTCCAAAGCATCAGGCAGGGCCAGGCCTGCACCGTGACCGCCAGGTGCTTCTGTCCTGGTGGCCTACCCCTGATAGCATGCAGAACAGAATGAGAGCGGCTTGCTTAAGGGCCAGAGTCTTACTTGTTCCCTGGAGTGAGTAGAAAAGTAGGAAATCTCGTCAGAACATGAGACCTTTTTGCATTCTTCCTTTCCATTCTTTACTTCATTCCCTCTTTCTTCTTTTTTTTCTGTCCTTCTTTCCTTCTTTTCTCCTTTCTTTCACAAACCACACTTGGAGAGCAAGGGTAGAGGAGCAGAACAGTTTGTTCTGTATTGCTTCTAGAAGTTCAGAAAGCAGTAGTTGCAGATGAGCCAGAACTCAGGCAGAGAAGGGTTCTGTCTCCTCATACTCAGTCTCCTGGGCCCGTGGAAATGTGTGTTTCAGAGCCTGGTCTGTGGTACCGCTGGAGTTTTTCCCATGGGACTTTTCACATTCAGGAAAAGTACAGAACTGTTTACATTTTTTTCCCTGTGCTGAATTGTTTTTGCATAAAGTTCCCTTCTTAACTCCAGGTCCCTCCTATAACATGAAATAAAAAGAAAGAAATTTGCCCTGCCATGATTTGCACCTGATATTCAGGGATCACTCTCAAAATGTGAGCCATAAAGAAGAAGGCTGTGTCGCTGGGAGTGAGAATCTGCAGCAACAACATAGAAATAAGCCCCTGCCGGGCTCCCAGTGGTTTCTGAGAAAAATGGGCTTCTCTTTCTACTGTACTTGGCAGCTGGAAAAGCTATTGAGTCCTTTAGTCACTTCAAAGTAGCACTTTAGCCATTGAGTGCTACTGTGCTGGGGTGGGTGGTGAATGAGGCCCCACCCTTGGCCTCAGGGCATTCTGGGTAATTATGGGAGGGGTGTGACAGAAGGTGCCAGGAGTGGGCAAGGAGCGGACTTCGTGGAGGGAAGTTGGTAAGTAAGTTTCACAGGATGACAAGGGAGTCTGCAGCCCACTGAGGGCTCGAGGATCAGCCAGGCCGTTAAATGCCGTGTCTGCCTGGTAGCTCTGGGAACGGGCGATTCAGGGAGCCTTACTCGTTGAGTAGAAATCCAGCTCAATACATTGGTTTTGATGTGTTCATCTGTGAACCTGGGAGGCGCCTGCATCTTCTTGGCCTTTTCTCCTGCTGACTCTTAACAGTGCACTGCCGTGTTTGATCTTGTTTTTCAGAAATTGCCCAGGTTATTGCCTCATACACCGCCACCGGCCCCGAGCAGCTCACTCTCGCCCCTGGTCAGCTGATTTTGATCCGAAAAAAGAACCCAGGTGGATGGTGGGAAGGAGAGCTGCAAGTCAGTGTCTTTTTTGTTTATTTACAATTCTCCATCCAAGTTTCAATACACAAAATCTCAAAGGGACGCTATTTTATTGTAAAGTACAAACCACCCCTCACCACCTAAATTCTATATTTGGATAGTGAGAGATGCCAAATTTTCTGTGTTTGTTTAGTTCCTAAGTTTCAGACAGCCGGTAACAGATTTCTGAGAGCTAGGAGCTCATACGAAAACATATCTTTCCCATTCCTGAATTCAGATAGAGTCGGCATAGTGAGAACTCGTATGACGAGGGATGCCTGCATATCCTTATGTGCCTTGGCATTAGAGAGTGGAGCTTTTCATCAGTGGTATTAGAAGGTGTGGCACAAGAGCGGATATCTTTGCATTCAAAGCCACATCCATACATCACAGTATTTTTAGTTCCCGTGTGTGTGTGCACACGTGTGTGTGTGTATTGTTAATCATATCATCTTGTTACACATTTTACCATTCCAGATACTTCCTATAAGTCTCATTTCCAGAGACAAAGATGCTTTAAAAAGATTACTGTTACGCAATTCTCATGGTAAAACTTCTTAGAATCATCGGTAGATGCCAAATCTGCAGGAAAATTTTCAGTAGGAGCAGAAAATGTGCATGGTCTTGAAGTGACCCCCACAGATCGCTCATGATCTGCAGGGGAAAACACAATAATTATAGAGTGGGGAACTAGGACAAGACCTGAATGAGGTGATCAGAATGATGAGCAGTGGGGAGACCAGAGGACATCGTGTGTGTACAGCTGTGCCGGGAGGGAGGAGGGAGGGAGTGACTGGTCTTCAAAACTGTCAGGATCATAAAAGACAAAACCTGTCGAAAGGGGACTAAAGAGGCGTGAGGACTGGCTGCAGTATCTAGACTCAGTGCAGTATCTAGACCCTGTGTGAAAGAAAACCACGCTGTCAAGGACATTATTGGGATAATGGACAAAATTGGGTTGTGGACACTACATTAGACAAAATTACTGTACCAGTGTAAAATTTACAGAAAGCAATAACTGTACTGTGGTTATATAAGAGAATATTCTTATTTTTAGGAGATACATGTTGAAGTATTTAGGGGTAGAATTAAGATGTAAGCAACTTGCAATCAGATGATTCAAAAAAAGAACTTGCAGAGAAGAGGGTGGGGAGGGAGGGAGAACGCGCATAAATGAGGGAGCAGCTGCTGCCAAGTGTTGACAGTAGGTGAATTCGGGTAAAGGGCCTATGGGTGTTCTGTGTGCTTTTCTTATTCTTGCCACTTTTCCGTGAGTTTGAAATCATTTCTAAATAAAAAGTTGCCTTTAAAAAGTTACTACTATAGCAGTTACTTGAGAGGTAAGCCAGCTGACTTTTCATACAGAAAGTGTGTCTCCCTCCCCGCATCCTCCCTCATCCAAAGTGAAGATCAGCCTCAGACTGCCAGGCGGGCACCTGGCCACCTGCTTCATAGCTTAGTGAAGGACAGGGCTTGCGCCCTGGCTTGCCCACATGGGGCCTGTGGAAGGACTGAATTTTCCAGCAGCCGTCCGTCTCTCTGGCGTTTGTTGAACGTGGGCCTCTGCATAACACAGGGGGGCCTCAGTAAGGCTTGAACGGATATAGGAAGGAATGGTTTCTGGAATGCTTTGTGAGGAAGGGGCCCATGGGAACCCTTTGGTGGCTATTAGTGGGCCTGTAGACTGACTTACCCAATCTGCTGGTATTTGTCTGCCCACGAGCAGGACGGTATGGAACTACGTAAGTTTGAGGGAGAAGAGGGAGGCAGGAAACCTTTGCCATGCAGTGGGCTAGCCACGGAAGACAGACCCTCAGGTGCTCCTGAGGAATGGAGGTTGGAACAGCAGGAGCAGGAAGGAAGAAGGCCTTGCTGGGGAAGGCCTCGGGTCTCACACAGTCCCGTCTACCACTCTGTGGAGGTGAGCCTGAGGCCAGGACAGGAAGAGCCACACTGGAGAGCTGAATATATAAGAAACGCATCTTGGCCAGAATAGAAGGCACAACCTGGAGTGTAACTAAAGATGAAACTTTCCCTGGAGAGTTTGCTGGTGGACACCCATAAATGTCCAGATACTACTCACTGGTTAAGGAATCTGACCTCTGGAGGCCTGGAAATCCACTCCTTTTTGTCAGCATGCCTTCTCCTGTGCTGGGGAGGGAGAGGCCTCCTTAGACCCTCAGGTCCCACTCCCTGCTTAGAGTTGTGCTGTGTCACCCATTGGCCCTGCCAGCATCATGCCCCTGTCCTGTTCTGGAGACGTGGGAGACTCCCATCGCCTTTCCTCCTCGCCTGCCAGGGGAAGGCTTCCTGCGGGGCCCCTCTCCCAGGTGCAGCCTCACATCTTACCGCTGAGCAATGACGTCTCCACTCCAGCCTCTTTGAAACACCAGCACCCCCTGCTCTCCTGCCTTGCTGCCTTTGTTCATGACATTTCTCACCAGCGGCCAACCAGCTCCAACCTCTCCACTTCCGCAACAGCTGGCAAATCCCACTTCTGGAAGCTCTCTGTGACCATCCCAACCAGAAGCACCGTGTCCCTCCCCTGAGCTCCAGCACTGGCCCCGTGCCGGCACCACTCTTTAGTATTTTATATTACTTTGCTTTCTGTGCACATTTCTTACTTCCGCATGTAGCTGACTAGCCCCTTGGAGGCAGCAGCCGTATTTTTCAGTCGCCACACCTCTAGCACTGTACTTAAATGAGTGTTTGAGTGGTTCTTAGGATTCTCAATAAAGTGGCTGAGTTGCCATGACCCAGGAGAGCTCCTGGCGCTGTCACCAGAGTGACTCTCAGCGTGGATCCACAAATGAGGAAACACCAGTGAGTTCTGTGCTGTGCTGCAGAGGTGTGGGAAAGAGTGGTGTCCTTGTGAGCAGAATGGTGGTATACTCGGTAGATAAACGTGGAAATTTGTAACCAGATGGCTTCAGTCATCGGCAGGTTCACTGTGAACATAAAAGCTTTAGTCCTTGAGCCAAGGGGATGGAATCTATCAGACCTCAAGGAAAGGGAAACCTGCTGTGTTCTGAAAATGACCTAGAGGTATCCCTCTTGATAAACTGGCAGGTGGGAGGACAGAGGTAATGTGGTGGAAGTTTTCTTTTCTTTTAGTTTTATTTCCTTATTTTGGGAATAGGTAATTATAGTCACATGGTTTAAAATTCAAAAGTTACAAGGGGATATAAATGTCTCCCTCCCACCTTGTCCCCAGAGGTGGCTGTTTCGATCAGAGCCTTGTTTCTAGACGTGTGTGTGTGTATGTGTATGCATGTGTGTGTATGCACAAGTAGTTTTGGGTTCTCTTTTCTTGGTGGTGTACAGAAGGGTAGTCAAAGCCCGACTCATGATCCCTAACTCGAGTCTTTTAATGGGATTGTGTCCTAACTGCAAAACCCGCCTCACCAACTTTGTTATAAACTCCCCGGGTTTATAGGGACAGTCATCTACTGTCCCTTCCTAACGGCATGGTGCAGAAACACTCCATAAATGAGTCTTGTGTTGAATCAGATTGAATTAAGTGAGAAAGGAGTGGCAGTGAAAAATGTGGCTTTAGTCATCACATGGGCCTACGGGTTTGTGAAAATAACATCGAGTCTCCTTGTGTTCTGTGTGTACTGCATGTATGTCATCTTGCATCTAAGGATGTATATTACCCATAAAGGAGCATGCAGACACATGAGTGCATCTTGGCTTGCCACTAACTGCCTGTGGCCTTGGGGCTGTCACTCAACTTTTCATCTGGAAATTGAGAATAATAATACTATTATCCTTCTGGAATTGTGTGCATAAATGCACAGGGCCTGGCTCATAAAAAGTACTCAGGGCCGGGCGCGGTGGTGCACGCCTGTAATCCCAGCACTTTGGGAGGCCGAGGGGTGCAGATTACGAGGTCAAGAGATCGAGACCATCCTGGCTAACACGGTGAAACCCTGTCTCTACTAAAAATACAAAAACAAAATTAGCCGGGCATGGTGGTGGGGTGCCTGTAGTCCCAGCTACTCAGGAGGCTGAGGCAGGAGAATGGCCTGAACCTGGGAGGTGGAGCTTGCAGTGAGCCGAGATCGTGCCACTGCACTCCAGCCTGGGTGACAGAGCGAGACTCTGTCTCAAAAAAAAAAAAAAAAAAGAAGTACTCAGTGTGTATTGGTGGCCATTATTATTATTATTATTATTATTATTATTATTATTATTATTCCTAAAACCCATATACAGTGTTGGCATTAACCATAATGTCTACATTACCTGAAATTAACAGCTGAGTGCTAGCATTACATGAGTAGAATTTCCTGTCCCAGGCAATCCATGGTATATCTTAATTTTGTGATCCACACAGTCTAGCCCAAGCAAAAACATTCTGGGCTTTGCTGACCAGTGATTGTCACAATTTGAATTTTAGCTATGGTGTTTTACTTTTGTGACATAGTAATCCATAGATTTTACCATTAATGTCATTTGTTTTTCAGTTATATGTAAGCTTTACATGAGTGCTCTGTTATAAAGTGAGCTGTATTGTAAAAGATGCGCCTTTAAAAATGTTTGATGTAATTATTTTCTTACTAGGCACGTGGGAAAAAGCGCCAGATAGGCTGGTTCCCAGCTAATTATGTAAAGCTTCTAAGCCCTGGGACGAGCAAAATCACTCCAACAGAGCCACCTAAGTCAACAGCATTAGCGGCAGGTAAGGAGTTTCGCATCTCTAACTGGAAGATGGTCTGCATGCCACTTGAGTTTTCCCACTTGATTTTCTCATTAAATATCTTAGGTTGTTTTTCACATGTGCTTTAAAGCACTTCCTGTACTTGCTGGGACTGACACCCAACTAATGTGATATGGAATATGTCTTTCAAAAGGACCAGATATCTAAGTGGCTTTTCTGTGCTGGATACAACAGAACCCTTGTTGGAATGCTCTTCTTGCAGGAGTCATGAATGCTGTGGCATTAAGGCCACATTTTCCTCTTGATTTCCTTCCAGCCATTTAAATTGGGGTTTAGGCTAGGGGGTGAGGTGACAGAAAGGGACACCCAAAAATAAACGGCTGGGGTCTCAGTAGGTCATGAGATGGAGCTGGGGGCCACGGGGGTTGGGGGGCTATAATGTGGTGTTCACTGAAGACCAAAATAGCTCCCCTGTGACATTCACTGTGGGCAGAGGGGGCTTCGCTGGGCAGGCAGGATGTTGTACTCACTTTCCTGGAGGACTGGAAAAGAACAGAGCACAGCAGTTGGCCCAGTTGGCTATTTTCTGATTGAAGGGACCAAATGAGACGCTTCAGCAAGATCTGAGAGAGGTGAGGTCAGGGGGAGCAGATTTCTGCTTTAGGTCTTTAAGCCATCATTCTTGGTTGGCTTTTGTGGAAAGTGTAGAATTTTTGTTCCAATACCTTGTGGTTAAATATCTATGCTGTATGTACCCAGTGAGATAAGATTAAAAACTGGCAGCCTTCTCAAGAAATTAAAGGATGGGCAAACTTTGTGATGAGCCGCAGTCCCCACTGGGCCTCTTTGCTTGAGCTGTGGCCTCGTGTAGGCTGAGGAATGTGGTTCCCGCAGGGTTTGCTGTCCCCTGGAGAGATATGTCAGTATCCCTCCACTTCCATGTACAGCCCCTTCCTCAGGCCCGCTGAAATCAGTTGCTGAAGTGATTGAATTAGCTGGAGAATTTAAAAAGCCTAAACCTATTTATTAATAGGTTGGTTAAGAAAGATTCATAGGGACTGTGACCTGTTGGTGCAGACTCATCTGAAGTAGAAGTGCCAAAGAATGAGAACAATTTTACCTCCTATAAGCTTGAGAGAAAATGAGAAAAGAAAAATTGTTCTTGAGGGTGGAGATTTCTTTCAAGACAACATTTTGAGACGCAAAGATATAGCAGCAGAAAAATCTTTTGAAACACTGATTTTAGGCCTGGCATGGTGGCTCACGCCTGTAATCCCAGCACTTTAGGAGGCCGAGGCGGGTGGATCTCTTGAGGCCAGGAGTTCGAGACCAGCCTGGCCAACATGGTGAAACCCCGTCTCTACTAAAAATAGAAAAATTAGCCAGGCGTAGTGGTGCATGCCTGTAATCCCAGCTACTCAAGAGGCTGAGGTAGGAGAATCGGTTGAACCCTGGAGGTGGAGGTTGCAGAGAGCTGAGATCATGCCACTGCACTCCAGCATGGGCAACAGAGCGAGGCTCTGTCTCAAATAAATAAATAATAAATAAATAAATCACTGGTTTTAGTTTTCCCTAAGATTTGGAATTCTTGGAGGTCAAATGATGATTACCTTCCACTTTAAACCAAAAAGGAAAAATGATAGTAAAGTCCCCATGATACATAGCTGTCCGGTGCAGCAGAAGATAGGATGGGGTTGGGCTGGTCTTTCCGGAGTCAGCAGTAGGAAGGAGTTCCGCTGCACTCAAAACGAAAGCCCTCGATTAGCACTGTACATTTTCTGCTGACAAGTAAACATGAAAAAGAGGACGATATCATAAAAACTAAAGACTTAGTGTGAAAATTTTGCTGTCGTCTTAGTTTTTAATTCTTCATCTTCCTTTACGCCCACACTGTAAAAAGCCCAATAGAACAGTTCCACCTACTGTCACCCTCTTCTGAAAGGACAGAAATAGTAGCTGGGAATGTTGAATGGCTGCGCGGTACCCGTTGTGCATTCTCCGGCGGGTGTGCAGCCGCTCACCCAGCCCTGTCTCCTGCAGTGTGCCAGGTGATTGGGATGTACGACTACACCGCGCAGAATGACGATGAGCTGGCCTTCAACAAGGGCCAGATCATCAACGTCCTCAACAAGGAGGACCCTGACTGGTGGAAAGGAGAAGTCAATGGACAAGTGGGGCTCTTCCCATCCAATTATGTGAAGCTGACCACAGACATGGACCCAAGCCAGCAATGTAAGTGCCCTGGTGGCTCTGTCGCCTCGCCTCTCTGGTATCTTCCCGTAAAACATGCAGCATTGCTCTGATTCTGCTGAGCTTTGTTTGCAGAACTTAAAGCTAGACCATTGCTGCATTCGCAATCGTCTCTTTGAAGACCTTCTGTAATGCAAGAGTTTATCTCATGGGGTTTTATTTTTCTTTAATTTTCATTCCTTCTGTAGCATGTCCCCTCCCTCCCCTCCCTCCTTTTTCCTTTTTTTTTTCTTTTTTAAATCATTTTGGCACCATGCTGTTTACATGCCTGACTCATTTTCCTAGCTTGAATTTTGCTCATTGTTTTGTTTTGCTTATGTGTTGTTTTCCTCCTTTTTCTAGGAATCATATGTTGTCCATCCCCCCCTCAGGCTTGAAAGTCCTCAAAGAGACCCACTATCCCATATCACTGCCCAGAGGGATGATGGGAGATGCAGCCTTGATCATGTGACTTCCAGCATGATCACCTACTGCCTTCTGAGTAGAAGAACTCACTGCAGAGCAGTTTACCTCATTTTACCTTAGTTGCATGTGATCGCAATGTTTGAGTTATTACTTGCAGAGATAGGAGCAAAAATTACAAAAACACACAGGGTAGTGGGTCCTTTTGTGGCTTTCCTAGTTACTCAAATTGACTTTCCCCCACCTTTGCACAGGTGCTTTCAATAGTTTTAAAATTATTTTTAAATATATATTTTAGCTTTTTAATAAACAAAATAAATAAATGATTTCTTTGCTATTTTGGTTTTGCAAAAAGACCCACTATCAAGGAATGCTGCATGTGCTATTAAAAATTGTTCCAAATGTCCATAAATCTGAGACTTGATGTATTTTTTCATTTTGTCCAGTGTTACCAACTAAATTGTGCAGTTTGGGGCTTTTCCCCCTTACCATAGAAGTGCAGAGGAGTTCAGTATCTCTGTTTTAAAGACGTATAGAATGAGCCCAATTAAAGCGAAGGTGTTTGTGCTTGTTTGTGTGTATCAGCTGTACCTTGTTGAGCATGTAATACATCCTGTACATAAGAAATTAGTTCTTTCCATGGCAAAGCTATTACCTTGTACGATGCTCTAATCATATTGCATTTAATTTTATTTTGCACAGTGACCTTGTAGCCACATGAGAAAGCACTCTGTGTTTTTGTTCGGTCTCAGATTTATCTGGTTGAGTTGGTGTTTTGTTTCGGGTTTTTAATTTTGCGTGTTTGCATAGCATAAAATCAGTAGACAACACCGTTGAGGTCGTTACGATCAACGATATCCACAATCTCTTTTTAGTCTCTGTTACATGAAGTTTTATTCCGATTACTTTTCATGGAATGACCTATTTTGAACAAGTAATTTTCTTGACAAGAAAGAATGTATAGAAGTCTCCCTGCAATTAATTTCCAATGTTTACATTTTTTAACTAGACTGTGGAATTTCTACAGATTAATATGAAATGGAGCTCATGGTCCGTTTGTGTGTTAGATATGCTGTAGCTGAAGCCCTGTTTGTCTTTTAAACACTAGTTGGAAGCTCTCAATAAAAATGCCTGCTGCTCACAGCACAGAAAATGGGGCAGGGGGAGCCTCAAGCACAATCTAGCTGTCCTCCTAAAGACTCTGTAATGCTCACTCCCCTCGCGTTCTCCCGGCGCTGTCGGGAGGCTGTGCTGGTGGTCGTGTAGAGGTCCTTCTCCTTTCACATGGTGCAGAGAGCGAGGACCTCTCCTCCTCGTTCAGTTGCGCTTCAGTATTTTCACGGATATGAATGTAAAATATATAAATATATAAACCTGCGGCTTTAACAACTGTAATACAACCTTTTGAATTAGTTCCGTGTATAGATAATTAAATTCTTCATACAAAAGTTAGATGGAAATGTCTCTGTGTTCTTGATGTTGGAACCTGGCAGTGGTGGTGAGGAACCAAGCAGACTAGATGTCAGCAATGGGCCTCCTGCCCGCGTGTCAACCATAACCTGTGCTCTTTGAAATACAGACATTATCAGAGGCTCGCCGAGTCTTTGTTGAACAGCCCTCCCTCTCCCCGTGCTCTCCACCCTCCCTGATCAATATGCAAATGATCATTCCTTATAATACCAGTTTCAAAACATAGAACTCTACCACCCAGTTTAGCAGTTCAGTCTCACCGGGCTTTTGATATAAGTTGTCGACACATTGAGGGTGTGTGATTTGGCTCAGGGTACAAACCATTTGTCCAAAAGATGTATCGTAATAAGGTACTGGTGAACACCCCCAAAAATATGTGGGTAAAGACAGAAACTTGCACATGCCCCACGTTGTCTGGGATCGGCTTCTGCCTGGCACACTTTGCAGAAATAAACCAGCGTCCACATTGATGCCACTGTTTGCTACAATGACCACATGCTTGATTCCATCCTCATGAGCTTCACTTATTGGACCTCTCCTGCCATTCAGTGGAAAAGTGGTTTCCTTCCTCAATTCAGCAGATATTTGGTGGGGGGGGATGTCTACCATGAGTTGGGTGCCCCGTTGGCTTCTGGGAGGAGTGTGGTACTCCGTGGAAACAGAGTCCCTGTCTTCATGGAGTTCATATTTTAATGGAAGGAACAAACAGAAAACCAAACTCCTGCAATCCATATAAATATGCACAGTATGTGTGTGACAAGGTGACAAGTTCTGCACTAGAAGTTTGGATATGAGGCACCACTGAGCAGACTGGCAGGGCCAGGGGAGGGTGGCTGCAGGGCAAGGATCAGAGAACCTTCAGGGGGTGGGGTGGGGAGTGCCATTTGAGCTGAGACCTGAAGAGTAAGGAGGAGCCAGATGGAGTGGGGGAAGAGGTGTGGCTATTGTAGATGGAGCTGTCAGGACAAGCAACGGCCCAGAGGTGGGTGGGGAGATCCTTCTCATTGTCCCCCAGGCCACCCCCATGTGGAGCAGTGGTTGAGTCTGCAAGTCCCATCTCTTCCCCAGGATCCCTTCAGCTGTGTAAGCCAGTGTTGCTTCTCCAGTCTTGAGTTTGGCTGGAAGGGATGCAGTTGTCAAGGTGGGTACTACTCCATAACACTCTACCTAATTCACTCCAGATGCCCCACGCCCTCACTGTAGGCCATTTCCCCAGGCTTGCCTCCAGCTTTGTGAAGTTGACATGGGTTGTTCCCCAGGAAGCTGTGCTTTCCCCTACAAATCATTGAGTTTGCATTTGGTTGTATCCGTTGGACCCCATGATTCTCAGCCAGCGGGAGTGCTGCTGGTGTCTCATGGTTAGAGTCAGGGATGCTGCTCCTCATCTTGCAGTGCACAGGACAGTCCCCCGCAACAAAGAATGATCTAGCCCCAGATGTCACCAGAGCTGAGGTTGAGAAGCACAGGTCTCACCCCACTGGCCACTGTGGTTAATGTTCACCTGGTTATTCACCACCAGAAAGGCTGCCCTGGTAACTCCTGTTGAATAAATTTAATCACCTAAGCTCATGTCGTGTATCTGCAGCATCAAAAGTATCTCAGAACCTTGGTTTTATATTTCAAAATCTTATTCTTGTTTATTATCCCCCATACTCTGCACTTTGGTACTAGATTAAACTACTTCAGTCATATTCACAAGAGGATCTGGTTAACAGAAAATTGAGTACAAGGGAAAGAAAGCATCTTTCTTCTAATAAATTAGTGAAGGGATACTAGGTATCTCCTATGGCCTCAGAGTTTAAAGGTGTCAGGTTTTAGTTTGTTTGTTCTTTAGCTATTTGTTTTTTGTTTTTTAATTTTTTTTTGAGACTGTCTTACTCTGTCACCCAGGCTGGAGTGCAGTGTCGTGATCTCGGCTCACTGCAACCTCCACCTCCCGGATACAGGCGATTCTCCTGCCTCAGCCTCCTGAGTAGCTGGGATTACAGGCATGCACCACCACGTCTGGCTGCATTTTGTATTTTTGGTAGAGACAGGGTTTCACCATGTTGGCCAGGCTGGTCTCCAACTCCTGACCTCAAGTGATCCACCTGCCTCAGCCTCCCAAAGCACTGGGATTACAGGTGTGAGCCACTGTGCCTGGCTTACTTTTTGTATTTTTAGTAGAGATGGGGTTTCACCATGTTGGCCAGGCTGGTCTTGAACTCCTGACTTCAGGTGATCCACCCACCTCGGCCTCCCAAAGTGCTGAGATTACAGGCGTGAGCCACTGTGCCCAGTCTGTTTTGTTTTGTTTTTTAAACTGATTATTAAATCATTTAATTTCATATTGGTCTGTGTAAATATATTTGCAAGTGAACTTTGGGTACAGTTTTGCTCCAGTAGCATTAGACAAGATGAGTCCAAATGAGATTGTCTTCATTGTGCACTTACAAATCACTCTCCTCTGGCCGGCTGCCTCCACACTGCAGAGCAGGGCCTGCAGAGTTGGGCAGCCATGGTGGTTGAGTTCCCCAAGTGGCCCAGGCCTCAAACTGCCTCTGCATAAAAGGGTGTCTGGGAGAAGCCGATCTAAAGCAGTAACTCGGCCCTATGTTAAGTCACAAAATATCTAACCATTACATGCATGGTAGAAACTGGTATCTGCCCTGTTTCTGGAAAGGAATCTGGGCAGACCCAGGCCGCAAATAGTAACGACTGGGTTATCTATGCTTTCAGCGATGCCATCAGAAGAAATAGTAACACTAGCTTAGGAAAACCCTCTAAATATTAGGTTTAACCATATGAAATTGTCAATTCTTACCTATAAAAACAGCAATCTATAATTCAACCTAGTACAATATATCATCACCTGGCACATGGTAGGTTAGGTTAAAAAAAATGCCTATTGAATGAGTGAATGAAATCAACCAGTGACTATAGAAAACACCAGTCTCAGCTTTTGACACAGACCACATCACCCTCAGAGAGGAGACCATGCTGTCTCTCCAGTTTCCTTTTCCTTTAGATGTGAGCTTCCCAAAAGCAACAGTGGCCTTGGAAGGGGCTGCTCCTGGACTCTCTTGCTCATTCGGTCTAAGAAGGAGGCTGAGGACCAGGGACCGTTGTCTGAGCCAAGTCTCCACTCCAGCACAGGGCGGGGGCAACACCCCACCCAGGTAACATTGAGCAACGGGCACAGCAAATCGCAGTCCTGCTTCATTAATCCTGTTCATTCTCTTTAGTTCCAAAAATACCCAAGAGAATTTTTATGGAAATGACATTGGATGCCAATGGTCCCAAAAATGCAAGGAAAAATAGCTCCTTCTTTGAAATGTCTGGTATTCGGGGTCTGGTAGGATAGGGAGACGTAGTGAAGTCCAAGATCACAGTAGCCTTAATGTGAATGTTTCGCTTCAGCCAGAGTTCTCTTGGGCACTTTTTTTTTTTTTTTTGAGACGGTTCACCCAGGTTGGAGTGCAGTGGTGCAATCTCGGCTCACTGCAAGCTCCGCCTCAGCCTCCCCAGTAGCTGGGACTACAGGTGCCCGCCACCATGCCTCGCTAATTTTTTTGTACTAGAGATGGGGTTTCACTATGTTAGCCAGGATGGTCTCGATCTCCTGACCTTGTGATCAGCCTGCCTCGGCCTCCCAAAGTGCTGGGATTACAGGCGTGAGCCACCGTGCCCGGCCACTCTTGGGCACTTCTTTAAGAAAACCCCACATAGGAAAAACCAGGCTTCCAGCGTGTCTCCTGATGTCTAGTTAGCTATTCCATTTCAGAGGGTTCCATAGCCTCTCAGAAAGAATCTATTCTTTAAATTAAAAGCTCCCCAGGCATTTTTAAGTTGTATGACCTGATTCTCAAAAATGTTTTGTTTATAAAAAATGGGCATCAGCTATAAGATATATATAGTGTCCGTGCAGCTTAATGTTGGGCATACCACCTCTTAGAAGCTACCAGCTACCATGCTGTTGTTTTATGATGTCAACTGTGTGTGTGTGTGTGTGTGTGTGTGTGTGTGTGTGTGTGTGTGTGTGTGACAGGCAGTGAGCAGCAACTTTCAGGTGACTTAACTGCCTACATCTGTAGCTTGGTGACAGTAGGTCAAACGGTGAGTTCAGGGTACAGCCAGAAGGCAGATAAATACCGCTGTATAGAAGATTCTGGCAGAGGCTGGTAGCTGCTATTTCCACATCTGCTTGGCACGTCGCTTCTGAGTGATGTTGCAAGCCTCAAAAGAGATGTTCCTTATTTTGACTCAGACTATCATGTCTTTAAAAGCTGAACAGTTCCTTCTCTTGATGCAGTTTCTCTGAACTCTGACCCAGGAGAGGGGAGAACACTTTTGATCTGCCAGTTTTCATCAAGGACGCTGTTTCCCTCAGTGAGAGGATGAAACCCCTGACGCCCCTGCTTTCCCCTCCCATTTCCTATGCTGTCCTGTCCCCTTCTGATACCTGTCCCCACACACTCATGCACGCTGATCCACTGCGTTGCTTCCCAGGCCCCACCCAGAAAGTGAGGAAAGGCCTGGGCTGCGGTGGAGCGCAGGATGTTCTCTGCGGATTATTCAGTGAAGTCGAGATCTTAGAGAACATTGAGCATAAGGCCTGCACCTATACAGCTGAGGGCACTGAGGGTCTCGGGAAACACAGTGATGTTCTCAAGTCAGCTTTTCGAACTCTGACAAGTCCTCGTTCTAGGTGTACCATTTGATGCACAGATATATGGACATGTGTGTCCACAGCCCCAGGGCTCCTGCCTCCACAGAACTGGTGGCTGCATCTTTGGAAAGATCGGGAAGGGGCCCCTCTTCCCTCATGTGATTCCCTCACTGGTGGGGTTGCCATGGGAGTTTGGAGCCATTGGTAAGGATTCCAACACATTTTCAACGCACAAGCTTCATGCTGACCCGCCCCAGCCCTTTGTCCTCTCCTCCACTGGGCGAGTTTGCCAGACGCTCAGGCTTACTTAAGACACCCTCAGTCTGAGCCAAATGTAAGAACATGTGCTGCTGTAGCTTCTCAATTTTCATTCCTGGCCTCCAGAAAAACATGGTGCTGTATATAACAACACGGCTTCTCTGCAAGTTCAGCCTAATATTTTACTCCATTTCTCTCATCATTTTGGAACATTCTATTTCCCTGTAGACCACCTGCCTATAGGAAGATAGTGATTCAGACGGGGCATCCACATAACTGCATCTGGGGACCTTATAGAGGCTAAGGAGCAATCCAGGATGGTGGCTCAGAGCACGGGTTCAAATCCCAGCTCTGCTACTTACTAGTGGTGTGATCTTGGGCAAGTTATGTAACCTCTTTGTGCTTCAGTTTCCTCATTTACATATGGAGAGATAATGATGACATCTAGCAGAAAATAAGCAGAGAATAATAGCTTTGTTGCTGTTGTTTTTATTGGAGAGAAAAGGCATTTGTGCCTGGTCAGTGAGCATCATGGAATCCAATCAAGTGGCTTCTTTCATTAAACCAAAACAGCAGGTAGGTTGTGTGCATTTTTAAGACCTTTTAGAAAGTATGCTTTTATAGATTAGGAATTTCAGAGAGAAAAGATTGGACAGCTTCCCTAAAAACTTTGAGCTGTCTTATTGCAAGATTTGCCCCACCAATCGGTGCACGAACCCTGGCCCCCTTCCTGATAGCAGGAGGCCCACCGGTGGAAGCAAGCAGCTTTTTAAACGCCTTCGCTGCACTCCTGCAATGTGCAGAGACCTCTGGACCAAAGACCAGAGCCTACTCAGCAGACTCTTGGTTGATGTGGACAAGCTGCCTGTGTTTCACACGGTCGACGGTGGGGAGGCCACCAGGGAAAATGGAATGTGCAGGGCTTTTAAATGTCACGTCTGGACTGTGTTGGCAGGCCCATGCAGCGCTCCACAATAAACCTGTCACAAATGCATTGAGTCACTGGGTCCTTTATTTCTCATCACGGCATTCTGTGGCCTTGTGTTCTCTTGCCAGCAAAGAATGGAACGTTCAGCCCCCTAGACATGCCGGCTGCTGGATTTTTTAAGCAATCATCCAGCTTAGATAAGGGGCGTGGGCTGCTGGGGGATGCTGCCCCAAAGCGCTGTCTCCAGAGCAGCTGCCCCAGGCATGCTTAATTCCCTCCCTGCCCACTATGTGCACCCCCAAGATGCCTCTCAATATCCAGACCTGCAGTTCCACTCTGTTTGTTAGGCCCCCAGGAGAGCGAGCCTGCAGTCCGCCCCAGCAGAGGGGACCAGGCCAGGGATGCCTCTTTCCTCTCTGGAGCGTTACCTTGGAGTCCTGAGGCCCCGTGACAAGACCCCACACGGCCGAATCCTCAGTAACAGCCCTCCACTGACTTGGTATCCAGTGGGATTCCTCCCTCCATCCCATTCTCTAGGGGCAGAAGCCCATCTGCCCGTCCTGTCCGCCTCCCCTTCCATCCTGCATCCTGTCTTCTCCTCTCCCCGCCTCCTGCTGTGTGGCCCATGAGCCCAGGAGGGACCCAGTCTACTCTGTTTACCTCTCCCGCTGCCCACTGAGAGTCATGGCTGAGGTACATGGAACCGACCTGGTCATAGGGCCGTGCTCAGCAGAACACAAGCAGAGGAGATGCCTAGCACTTTCAGGAGCAGGTGACAAGCAGCAGAGAAATGAGTGGGGGTTCCAGCTAGTGAAGGATGGGGTGGCACAGAGCATGACTGGGGGCCAGGGATCCAGCCGAGAGGATGGCCCGAGAAAGCTCTCTGAAGAGGGGGTGGAGACCTGGCTGCGGGGGAGGCACGTCCAAAGATCAAGGGGGAGGAGCTTTCTCGGCCCAAGGGACAGCAAGTGCAAAGGCCAGGGCTAAAGGAGCTGCTCCTGCCCCTCGCAGAAGGATGACTGAGTCTTCGACCTGGTCTCTCTGCACCCACTCTCTCCTTCCAGCTTCCCCCATGCTGCAGGCAGAGAGCTATTCTAAAAACATCACTTCTTATGCTTAAAATCATCCAGGGGATTCCCGGTCCTCCGAGATAAAAGACCCGAATCTACTTGGTCTGCAAACCCTGCCTGATCTGCCCCCTTCTCCAGCCCTCTCACCTTCCCTCTCCTCATTTATTCCTATTTGTGCTGAATTTTAGCACGGCTCAGTCGTCACCTCCTCGAGGAAGCCTTCCCTAACCCATGCATTCTTCTGTGCTTGCAGAGGGGAAACTGGGCTGACTGGTTACGGAGCTGCTCTATAGGAGCCTGCTCAGTGTTCTTTCTTCTGCCACCTTTGAGTCACCGTGATGACCCGTCACGAAGGTCCAGGCTTTTGTTGCCCCCATGGCTTTCCAAATGGCCCTGTTGAAAACATCCCCTTTGACCCCCCAAACCACTTTATGGAAAGGTCCATCTTCATCATGGGAGTCCCTCCTCAGAGAGAGCCAGAACCCACATCTGGTGCCCACTATGGCATCGTGGGCCCACGTTAGCAGGAAGGGATGGGGGTGCAGGCAGGCAGTGTGGGCAAGGAGCCTCCCCCAGCCTTAGAGACTGCATGACTCAACCCCCCTTGTCTACCTCCCGGGGATCTTGTGTGCCCACATGTCCAATAGGGAAGTGGTGCTTGGGTCCAGGGACTTCCTTCATCATCTAGCCTCACTCTGCTGTCCAGTCTCACCCAACCCAGAACCTTCCCTCCATCATGTCAGCCTCCACCACCACCCCAGAATTCTTGAGTCTCATTTAAGCCACTGGTACGCCCCAGCTGCAAATGCCTTTGCCCCACCTCCCCTGCCTTTCCTGCCCACCTGCCTTCACCTCTCCTGATTTCGCTGCCACCTCTCCTGCTCCATTAACTTGTAACAACTCAGCTCTTTTCTGAATTCCTTATCACACAGAAAGATGACTAGATAGAAAGGCTGATACAGAAATACATAGATACTCTTACCTCCCCAGTTAGACTGTGAGCTCCGTGGAGGCAGGGCCCAAATCTTGTGGTTTGTTACATCCCCATTAAGACCTCCATGGTAACAACACTAATGAACAGCGATGGTACCTTGCCTTGTGTAGTTGTCTTATTGCAGGGCACCCTGCCTCCCTGCTGATTACAAACCAGAGGGCAGGGCCTACCTCCCACACGTGCATATCCCCGTGGCGCCTCACGCTTGCCAGTTGCTCAGGAAGTGCTGTGGCAGACAGTCCTGGGCTGCCCTTCTACCTGCCTGTTGTTCCACAGGCTTGGTCCTTCCTCCCCAGCTAGGCTGTGAGGGGCAGGACATGTCACAGTGTTCATTCTCCACGCTGCGTGTAGCCTGGAACCCAACACAAAACCTGTGCTTGAGTTTCCCTCCCCAGGAGGAAAGGAAATGGTAAACGAGGCACCATCGTTTACAAAATAAATTCTCATGAAAAGACCCCAAAACAGGAAGTGAGCTTATGAAGCATAAGGATTGTTCTTCATCGTTCTTATAACCACCTTCAGTACTGTCTATGTATGTATTTGGTTTTCTGTCTCCCCTACCAAAATGGAAGCCCCACAAAAGTAGGGGCCCCTGCGGATCTATGCAGCCGCTGTGAATGAGCAGGAAATGTCACGGCTCAGGTTGCCTCTTGGGTTCCTATGGGATCAGTTTGTTAAGTTAGGAGAGACCGACCCCAGGGAGCAGGCTATGGGTGCTTAGACCCTTCTGAAGAAAGTTCCATTGAGATGAGAAGTCCACCTGCCCCTCTGGACAGCTCAGAGCTGGTCTGGCCTCCAGAGCTTCCTGTGGGCTGGGGCTGTCCAGGAACCGGTCAGCCAAGGGTCATTTTCAGAGAAGGCCTGGCTGCCTTGGCCTAGACTGGCCACTGCCATCCCCCGCCAGTCCCCACCAGCCCTGCACTCCAAGGACAAGCACAACCTCTCAGCCTGATCTTGCAGGCATCTGCTGAGAGAGAAAAGCGTAAGGACCACCCTCAGGCCTGCCCTTTGAAAAGCTGGTGGTTTCCTCCTGATTCCATTTCCTGACATATCACCAGCATAGGTTTTATTCTTGATAGGGAAGGTCACCGTACATCGCTGGGATCTGCTGTTCCATTCATAAGATGAGGGCGTTGAGCAGAGAGAGTAGCCTTTGAAGCCATAGCCCAGGCCTGGGGGTCAGTGGTGGCAGCGTGGCCTGAGGTGCAGCTTCAGGGGGCCCGAAGAGTGGAGTGTCAGATGGTCTGTGGGCTCAGAGAGATGGCGTTCTGTGGTTACAGCCATTGAGCCTCTTGGACAATGGCTTGAGTGACCTGCCATGGGCTGGATTCAGCTCAGCAGTTGTGGCAGCTCTCATGATCCCTGGGCCTGGACGGATCAGTTTCCAAATCCCACCCCCTTTTCGCGCCAGGTATCTTGATTTCCAGGCCATCTTTCCTCTGATCTCTTGGCTGTACGTGGGAACCACACGGGAGCTTTGCCGATAACAGATGCCTGGACCCCACTCCAGCCAGTCCGGTTTAGTTGGTCTGGGGTACAGCAGGGGCACTGGGATTTTTAAAAACTCCTTGTGTGACCCCAGTGTGTGGCCAAACTCCAGGGCCACAGCCCCGTCCATGCCACACACAGCTGCCGCACTGATCCCCTGAAACCCAGCCAAGACCTTCCCAGCTCCGCAGCCAGCGCCTCCTCGACTGGACTTCCTCACCTGTTAGGGCTGAACTGTGTCCCTCAGATTCACACGTTGAAGCCCAGGACATCAGAATATGACTTCGTTTGGAGACAAATTCTTTAAAGAGGTGATGAAGTGAACACGAGGCTGTTAGGGTGAGCCATAATTCCATCTGATGGGTGCTCTTAATAAGAGGGGGAAATGTGGACACACAGACGCTGGAGATGTGCATGCACAGAGGAAAGACCCTGCCGAGGAGAGAGGCCTCAGGAGGAACCAGCCCTGTTGTCACCTTGATCTTGGACTTTGTATCTTTAGAACCATGAGGAAGTATATGTTGTTTAAGCGGCTGGGTCTGTGGCCTTTGTTATGGCCGCCTGAGCAGATTAGCGCACCAGCGAGGAGGAAGAGGCCTCCGGGGAAGAGCATGAGCTCTAGGGTCAGACTCCCTCTGCCATTTATCAACTGATTTACCCTCCCTGTGCCTCAGTTTCCCTGTCTGTTCAGTGGGGGATAACAACAGTATAGCTACCGCATAGGATTCCTGGTGAGGATTCAGTGAGTTTGCACATGTGCAGCACCCGTCATTGTGAGCTCCGAGTGGCGTTCCACGTGAACGCCCATGACTCGCCATCACGCAGAGACTGCTTCCCTCCTCTGCACCTGCCCCCAGGGCTCCACGCCCCTGACTCCAACTTCTATTTACTCCCATTCTTCCTCCCTCCATTTGAATCCCTCACCACTGCCGGCCCCCTCACACCGATACTAGCCTGCTGAAGCCCAGCTCAAACTCCTCCTCCCCTGCTAAATATTTTCAAATCCTTCTCATCAAAACAACAGGCCCCCTTGAATTAGACCTAGTATTTGGCCGGGTGTGGTGGCTCACGCCTGTAATCCCAGCACTTTGGGAGGCCGAGGCGGGCGGATCACCTGAAGTCAGGAGTTAGAGACCAGCCCGGCCAACATGGTGAAACCCCGTCTCTATTAAAAATACAAATATTAGCTGGGCGTGGTGGCATGTGCTTGTAGTTCCAGCTACTCGGGAGGCTGAGGCAGGAGAATCACTTGAACTCAGGAGGCGGAGGTTGCAGTGAGCTGAGATTGCACCACTGCACTCCAGCCTGGGCAACAGAGCAAGACTCTGTCTAAATAACAAAAACAAGAACAACAACAACAAAAAAACCCTAGTATTTGGCTGGGCACAGTGGCTCATGCCTGTAATCCCAACACTTTGGGAGGCTGAGGCGGGCGGATCACCTGAAGTCAGGAGTTAGAGACCAGCCCGGCCAACATGGTGAAACCCCGTCTCTATTAAAAATACAAATATTAGCTGGGCGTGGTGGTGCATGCCTGTAATCCCAGCTACTCGGGAGGCTGAGGCACGAGAATTGCTTGATCCTGGGAGGTGGAAACTGCAGTGAGCCAAGATCACACCATTGCACTCTAGCCTGGGCAACAGAGCAAGACTCTGTCTCCAAAAAAAAAAAAAAAAAAAAAAAAGACCTAGTATTTGATACCACAACAGAGCAACTACAATAGTAATTTAATTGTACATTTAAAAATAACTAAAACAGTGTAATTGGATTGTTTGTAACACAAAGGATAAATGCTTGAGGGGACGGATACCCCATTCTTATGATGTGATTATTACACATTGCATTCCTGTACCAAAATAGCTCAGGTGCGCCATAAATATATACACCTACAATGTACCCACAAAACTTAAAACAAAAACCAACAGGCTCCTCCTTCATATTCCAATAAAAATGCATTTGTACTTTCATTATAACATGATGCCAGTCTGCCTTTGTACCCAAAAAACTTATTAACAGGAGCTACTCATACTACAGGAGAGGGCACACTGAGAGCAGGAAGTCAGGGGTGGGACATAGAAGGGGCCTGGAATGAGCTGAAGTATACCTACCACAGAGGATGTAAAGCTGTGCCAGGAATTCCAGTGCCCATTATGAAGCTATGAATGATACACCCTTTCACTCTCCGAAATGTGCATATTTATGGAAAATTAAGAGATGATTTATCCCTGAGAAGAATTTGATCTTCACCACTTCTCAGCAGTCATTAAACTGCCTGGCAACCCCTGTGGACTGGATTCCCCTCCTTGGGAGAAAACAAAGCTTATTTGGAGTTACATTGGCACTTCTAAGCATCTGGGTTACATCTGAATGGAAGCCTCCCGAGGACCCAGCTACATGGGGCAAGATGTGTCACCAGGACAGGCTGGGTGGGATACCTGAGCTCTGCTGGACCCACGAGGGTCTCTGGTGCCTTTGGGGGCATTCCTTCCCCTCTCACCTCTGTGCCCACCGGCTTCTCCAGACCCCATTAAAAATTGCATCTTGAGGATTTGCAACTCCGAGGTCTCAAGGACTGATAACCGCTTGGAGTGATGCCCTGTGCAAAGTGCCTGCAACTCAGCAAGGATCCAAGTTGGCCTGGGACTCCCAGGTCTAGCAACCAGCAGGCTCCCAAAGGACAAGGACCAGGACTGCCTCCTTCTCACTGAACCCCGGGGCCGAGCGTGGATGCTGCTTCACAGCAGGAGTACACAACTTCATGGCTTGGAGAACGCTGGGGTTTCAGACATCAGCTGCAGGGTAAAGGGACATAGTGTTTGGCCAGAGAACTTTCTTCACGTCATATCCATGTGGCTTCATCTGCTTTTCCTACACGACAGGCCACCCCACACCTACCAGGAGAGGCCCAGGGTGTTGAAGGGAGTGCAGTTAGATTAATTTGCCCGGGAGAAGCCAGTGCAGCCCTGGGGTGCATGGGCTCACCTGGCAGGAGAGACTTGGTCCATGGGGAGAAGCCTGCAGTATAGATGGGACCTCCAGGAGCCCAAGTAGCAAAGACCCTGCTGATCCGGGGCCATTGAGCCAGAGGATTTGGGCTGAATGTCCCCAGAGACAAAAGGGAAAGGTAGATCCTTTCCCTTAAAGATGAAAGCCATCGCCCGGGCTTGCTTATTGCTCTCTCTCCTGGTCCTTCCACATGTTGTTTCTGAACTCTTGTTCTGGCATCACAATCCCCGTCACCCTGTCATCTGGCCCTTCCCATCTTTCCACCTTATCTCTTGCAGTGTCTCCTCGTCGACCTGGCACCTGGGTGAAGGCTTGCTCTTGCTGGTGCCCATAGCCCCCAGTGTATGGTCTTGACCTCCCCAGCCATATGGAGACCCAGCCTCAGGAGGGCCCCTCGAGGAAGCCTCCCCTTAGCACGAGGAGTTGCTCCCTTCTGAGGTCCTACTGTCTCCACCATCAGCACAGCACACGGGCTCTTTTTTCTTTTCTTTTTTTTCTTTTTTTTTTTTGAGACAGAGTCTCGCTCTGTCACCCAGGCTGGAGTGCAGTGGTGCGACCTCAGCTCACTGCAACCTCCACCTCCTGGGTTCAAGCGATTCTCCTGCCTCAGCCTCCCGAGTAGCTGGGATTACAGGTGCCTGTCACCATGCCCAGCTAATTTTTGTATTTTTAGTAGAGATGAGGTTTCACCATGTTGGCCAGGCTGGTCTTGAACTCCTGACCTCAAGTGATCCACCTGCCTCAGCCTCCCAAAGTGCTGGGATTACAGGTGTGAGCCACTGCGCCCGGCCTGGGCTCTTTTTTTAATGCTTGCTATTTTAATTTCTTTTTTTTTTTTTCTCGTTTTTTTTCTTTTCTTTCCTTTTTTTTTTTTTTTCTGAGACAGGTGCTCGCTCTGTTGCCCAGGCTGGAGTGCAGTGGTGCGATCATAGCTCACTGCAGCCTCTATTTCCTGGGCTCAGGTAATCCTCCTGCCTCAGCCTCCCAAGTAGCTGGGATTACAGGCATGTACCACCATGCATGGATAATTTTTAAATTTTTTGTAGATATGGGTGTCTCTCACTATGTTGCCCAGGCTGGTCATGAACTCCTGGGCTCAAGCAATCCACCCACCTCTGCCTTCCAAAGTACTGGGATTACAGGCATAAGCCACCAAGCCCAGCTGCTTGCTATTAATATTTTTAATTTAATTTTCCTGTTGTGTCTCTCCCAAGATTGTGAGTTTCCCTGAGGACAAGGACAGTATCTTGCTTATTTCTGCGTCTCTTGGACTTCAGAGGAACTTAAATATTTATGGACCACCTTATTGTATATTTTGGCCCCTTTCATACAGGAACAAGGTCTGTTTATTTGCTTTGCTCAATGGGCAACTTGCTGTGGGGGCTGGCTTCGTTTTCAAAATTCTGCTTCTCATTGGGAAAGGTAGAATAATTGGAGGTGTGGAGATGGGTGAGGTGCACTTTTTACCCTGAATGCTCTGTAGCCCTTGAAATTTTAATAATCAGCATGTGTTTATGTATTACTTTTGTAATAAAACAAGTTCTTGAAATGATGCTGTTCATACAAATATCAGTTGAGGGAAGCAAGATGACCTTTTATTGGTAAGGTTTTTTTTCCCCGTGATTTTCTCCAGGGCCTAGACTCAAAAAATCCTTCCAGAAGGCCATCACATCTCTCTCCATTTCGTAAATGTGTCTAACTAGGCAACATCTAAGGGACGGCACACAGATTAGGAATTTTATGTGGGCTGTAATAGGGGATCATTTGTAACCGCCTGGAGTCATTTGCAATATTATTTCAGCTGTGTGTGGATTTCAGTTAGTTTTGAGAATCCTTCTGTCACACCAAGATGTTCATGGAAAACCATTTGATGTGTTTTCTCCTCTCGTTTTTCCCTGGGAAAGGGGGCCAGAAACCATGTTTATCCTAGGACCCAAAGGAGGAAAAGGCCACGTCCCTCCACCCCTAAAGAAAACGCTTTTATTTGAAATGTCTTTTCCATTTACCCTACTTTGAATAATGGAGTTTTTAAACTCACTTGTTTTTCTAAATATTAAATTTTCAAAGGAAGAATATTTTTGAGTTCAAAGTGCCTATTTCAAATCTTTAATGGTTCTCTTGGTCTGGCATTCACCAGCAAGTTTTAAAGCAGCCTCCCATGGGTCAATTTGATGGCTAAAAAGATGATTCCAAGCCAACATCATTGGCACATAATGTAAAGAAGACTCTCCCCACAAAACCTTTGCTTTTCATTGTGTTCTGCAGTGGCCATTGGGGCCATCCCCCTGTCTCCAGGCAGGGTGGTAGGTGGACCTGCGAGAGGTGGAATTTGGTGGGGGCAAGCAGCCCAGACTTGCCCAGCGCTTCCCCTGACCTCCAAGCTCCATCAGCTCTGACTTGGGCCTTGCAAAGTGTTTGGACCAGAGGCCAACACTACCTGGAGCAGGAGGCCACGCAGCAGCCCTCCAGCTTGTCCCCAACTGGCCCCAGGCTCCTGGGATTCTTGGACAAATGGCCCAAATTTACCCTGAACCTTCTGCTGTTGCTCTGGCTCTGAGCTTCTTCACAACCTGCACCGTGTAAAACTTGAAGACTCAGAAGAGCTTCTGAAATCCAAAGCAAGCCAGGGCTTTTCCCCATAGGTCCTTCTTTCCGATTCCTCATCATTCTACGCGTGTCTGCTGGTCCCTCGCACCTCCATGCTGCAGACTGGAACTCTGGTCGGGTTGTCAGTTTCAAGTAACGCTAGTGTTTCTCAACAGGGTGCTCCTCTATTGGCATTTGGGGTGGGCAGTTCTGTGTCCTGCATGTTCTGGGTCACTTAGCAGCCCTGGCCAGCCTGCCAGATTCCACTATGACAACCAAGAACACACTCTCAGCCCTGGGACTGGAGTGGGATGCAGTGCAAACCTCAGCCTTTGGGGAGTGGGGACAGTACTGACCTCAACATGGTGGGGAGCAGTACCACCTTCAGCGGAGGGTGGGGCAGTACCACCCCCTGTTGAGGACCACCAGACCCCCAGGTTCTTAGCTATGCCCTGGAGGGCAGGAGTCTCTCCTCTTCTGTCCTGAATCCCCAGCACCCAGAGTGGTTAGTCCTAGCCTCATAGTAGGACATCAGTAAATATTTGCCCAATGAATGAATAAGATCTATGAACAGTCTTCAAAAGGGCCTGTGAACCCGATGAAAGTGTGCCCTAAATGTGTGCATTGTACACATGTATTCGCTGCAGCAAGAACCCATAACATCCCTCAGATTCTTCAAGGCAACTGTGGGGCATCCTTAAGGGGACATTCAGAAAACTGGCCCAGCCAGTGGCCACTACTGGCCTGATGTTTCTGTAGCTGCAAACCTCACCGCACCGTGTTTGTGCGGTGACTTTTAGAGCTACCACTCTGTGTCAATATTCTAATCTCCCTGCAGAAGGGACGGACCATCCTGAACACTCCAGGGACTCTGCTTCCGTGAGAGGGCATCCAAGTTGCCTAATGCAGGGGCTGCATTCAGCCCTTCAACAAGAAATGGCCTGAGGCCCGGGCTCTTTCACTCACTCACAGGAGAGTGGGGTAAAAAGAGGGCAGGAACAAGATATGTTTCCCCCAAACTCGAGTGTTTCTTGGGTGACCTTCCCAATAAAAGTCAAAGAACTCGGAGACATCACTCAGCTTGCCGCAAACCCAAGCTCACACAGCAGCTTGGCTGAACTGAATGAGTGAGCCCCGTGGCCTGCCTCCTTCCTGAGAGTTCATTGTTGGTGCAGCTGTTTTAATAAAAGACAATCTATGCCCTGAGGCAGGAAGAACAGTTGGGCCAAACCCGTGGCTGAGCAGAGGGCTCAAGCTCAGACACATCTGCAGACTTGTGCAAAGGTGTGAGCTCACCTTGCAGCCCTGGGGAATTCTGCTTGACCTCAGGGCAGGGGACTCTGAGTGAGGTCGAGGGTGTTGATATAATGATGACTCATTTCTGCTGCTTTCCCAGCATTCTCCTGCTGGTCTTGGGTTGTTCCTGTCCCAGCAAGAGAAGCTACAGCATCCAGAAAGGACAATTGGCCCAGAGAATGGACAAAACCAAGGGCTGGAAGCACCACAACCCGAGAGTTAACCTCTAAAGCAGCAAAGCATTTGCCAAGAAATCTCTGATATCATTTGCCCCAGAGGGATCATACAATTTGCAGAAGCTTTCAGCATATAGGCTAGATCAGTCATGACCCCAGATAACTCCCTTGAGAGAAGATGGAAACTCGAGGAACCCCTGCTAGGCCACAGCAGGCTTCTTCAACATTAGTGCGCCAAAAAACAATCCCCTGGAGAGCTTGTTACATCACAGATGCCCAGCCCCCAACTCCAGAGTCACTTCAGCCGGGGCATCTCTAGCGAGCTCCTAGGTGACGCTGATGCTGCCAGCCTGGGCACCACGCTTTGACAACCACTGGTCCCCAGCAGGGGGTTTTGCACTGTGCTCCATTGCGCCCCCTTGAGGGGAACAGAAGGGATGGGAAGAACAAGTAAAGGGGATTCAGCCCGGACCCTCCCACCTACATTCGGGACACTTCTGGGTCTGTCTTCCAAGTCTGGCTTCTGTGATTAAATAAAGAACCTCTGATAAAAAGGAGAGGTGGGCCCAGGCCTGCACATGGGATGCTCCCAAGAACCAAGCCTCCCTCCTGCTCATTCCAGTGTGTCTGGGGCAGGAGGCTCAAACGTTCAAACAAAACCCCAAATAACAAGCTAAGTGGGCAGAGTCATGAGTGAGCCCCACTTCCAGTGCAGGCACCATCTCAGGGCAGCGGAGTAGCCCTTCCCCTCGGGCAGCCTTGGCCTCCGTGATGGTCTTGTGCCAGGCTCTCTGCAGTGGGAGGGACTACTCTGTCTGTGGCAAGCTTGCTGCTCAGCTGCCCCAGGGACCAGGCAGCAGCCTTGTCCAGGAGAGTGTGCCCAGTGCTGTCTGGAGGCACCCTGCATCTGCCTGGTCCCCAGGACCATCAGAGCCTCAGCACAGCCACCTCATCCTCCACAAACCAACCTCGACATGGATAACCCATGGCCTCCTGGAGCTCGGGGATAGAGCACAGCCTCTGCAGCCCAAGTCTCAGGGTTTGGCTCTTGCCTTCACCACTTCCAAGCTGAGAGACCTGGGGCCAGTCAACCTGTGTAAACCTCGGTGTCCTCGTCTGTGAAATGGGGATAATTCTAGTATAATACTTGAGCATTAAATGCCGTTCACCACCTGACATGGTGTGAGCCCTCCAGAGTTTTGGCCAATCGTCATTGAGTGTTTTGTTTTCACATTATTTTCGTGTTTCTGATGAAGCAGGAGTGTGCCACCTGTATCAGTTTCTAGGGTGCCCTAACAAACGACCACAAACGGGGGGACTTAAAACAATAGGAATTTATTGCCATACATTCCTGGAGGCTGGAAGTCTAAAATGGAAGATGTTGGCAGGTGCCAGCCTCACTCTGAGGGCTCGGGGTGTGTCTTGGTTTGGAAACACATCACTCCAGGTTCTGCCTGTCTGTCTCTGTCTTCTTCTCATAAGGACACTGATCATATAGGGTCAGGACCCAACCCTGAGTATGACTTTATCTTAATTTGATTATATATGAAAAGACTATTTCCAAATAAGGTAACATTCACAGGTACCAGGGGGTAGGGCTTCCACATATTACTGGGGAGGACACATTTCAGCCCATGACCCCACTGGACTGGAGCAAGGCCTCAGGGCCCAGCAGCCACGAGGATCTTCCGTGTGAAGTTGTGTGGGCTTCCCCAGACTGTGCTAAGTTCTCCCAAATGGTTGTGTTTTCCAGGGTGTTCAGACTTACATCTCTTGGATATGTTGACCCCAACTGAAAGAAAGCGACAAGGATACATCCACGAGCTCATTGTCACCGAGGAGAACTATGTGAATGACCTGCAGCTGGTCACAGAGGTAAGGGAGCTGGTGGGGCAGGGGGCACAGCAGGGGGCGATGACGGAGGGAGAGGGGAGGGTTCCGTCAAGGAGGTCTATGTCCTGATTCTGAGCCCAAGAAACTTTCTGATGTTTGAGGAGCATCTGGATGGCAAATGCTATAGGAGATTGTGACCGCAGAGACGATTCGTTGCTTATCCATGGCCAACATTGAGTCATTCCCACAGAGGGACAGAGATCACTTAGCCAAGGGCAAGTGAGTCCCTGAGCAGTTGATGGATGGAGTCATGTGAACTGAGAGTCTGGAGTCCACGCTCTACTCAGAGCAGCTCAGCCACCAACCAGGAGGTGCCATGGAGCCAGCCACGCCGCCCTCCTGGCCCGCAGTGTTGGCATCTGGAAATGGGGGGCCATCTGGCTGCTGTCTCGAGTCATTCCTGCCATATATTACCCTGAGACAAACCTGTCACTGAGAATGGCAACGTTTCCTCCCAGGCCCCCACAAAACCCCCTGACCTGAGTGATGCCTCCTCATCTTGTCAGTCCTCCCAGAAGGGCCCTGGCCACCTCATCCAGAACTATGGGGAGATGCGGAGCCCGGCGCTCCTGCTGCTCAGCAGGCCTTTTGTCCACGTCCATGGGAAGATGCCATATTGGGAGACAGGGATTTGCAGAGATGGACCTGCAGTTTGGAGAGTGCTGTGGTAGTCTGGAAACCACCACACCAAACGGGTGTGAAACCATCTTGTCTGATAGTCTTAACATCCAGGAAAGACGCAGCAGGGCTCGCCGCTGTTGGAGGAGTACAGGGTGGGTTGTTGGCCGCAGGACCACCATTAATACTTAGGAAGCATTGATGCAAATTCAAAAAGGTGCCCTTTTCTCAAGATGTTTGACTGTTATTAAATATGCAGTTCAGGATGTCCAGGGTGCAAGTGTCACTCCTTAGATATGGCTCCTTTTTGCACTCTGCAAAACGCACCCCCATATGTGGTTGCCCTGGTACATGCCGGGTTCAACGTCGGCTTAAGGACTCCTGTGGAATAGGGCTCCCAGGGAGCAGCCGCAGCCCAGCCAAGTTTATGTCGAAGATGGGCTGTCCCCTTCCCTAAAGAGCCTTCAGAAGCGCCTCCTGTGGGAGAAAATGACCTCCTTGCAGGCGGGGGCTTGCAAGTGGAACACGGGGTTCCACTGAGATCTGTGATTTACTGAGAGTTGCTCAACCACACAGAGCTTGGAGGGGCTCATTCATTTTCCAGAGCCCAGGAGAAGGGCAGCACTCACCCCCTTGTAGCGGGCCTGCAAGTGCTGGGTCTGTCCAGGGTCAGCCCAGGAGGCTGAGGACACAGCGATGGAGTCAGTCACCGAGGTGGCCACTGGCTTATTAGAGGAGCTGCCGCCTGGGCTGCTCCTCTCAGAAGGCCCTCGGTTTACCTATGCAGATGAAGGGACTGTCCACAGCCACCGGCACCTTTAGGCCCCGCTTTTCACACCGGTCCAGCCCCTCCCAGTGCGCAGGTGAGACCGCTTAGCCTGCGTGCATGACTTGGTACCGGCCTCCCTGCTTGTCTGGTGGAGTTAAGACCTGTCTCCTGGAGACTTCAGCTGCCCTCCTTCCCCTGTAAAACAATGCAGGCTCTGCTGGGGACCCCCCTCCAGTTTCCAGGGCAGAGGAGGGGCTCTCTGCTTCAGAAACTGCAGGAAAGCAGGCGTTCACCTCTGGGCCTCTCAGCCAAGGTACAGACACCTGAGCCCTTTCCCTGCTCTCAGCGGATCGGTGTGTGAGTGTGTGAGTTTTAAGCTAACTGCTTTCTGAACTGCTTCGTTTTCTGCATCTGTAGATTTTTCAAAAACCCCTGATGGAGTCTGAGCTGCTGACAGAAAAAGAGGTTGCTATGATTTTTGTGAACTGGAAGGAGCTGATTATGTGTAATATCAAACTACTGAAGTAAGCCTCTCCTCTAATCCCCAGCCTGGCTTGGCCTCCTCGGCTCTCGTGCACTCGCACCTCTGTGGGTCTGTGTGTCCTTCTTGCATGCTGCCCTGTGCTTCTTTCTGGCTTTTTTTTTTTCTTCTCATTGCCACTCACAAACACCATCACCCTTTTGTGCCTTCATGCTTTCTGGAAACGCACTCCGAATCTCTCATTGCAAGAGTAGGTTGCCTGGGCACCCCAGAGCCTGCTGTTGGGTGAATTACTGTGGTTGTGAATTTCCAGGGCTAGGGCGACGCTGGCTCCTGATGGTGCTGGCTCCCTCCTGGGGCGTGGGGCTGCCCCCTCCACGCTTTCCCTCGGACGTGGGATCCCATGGGGGATTATTGGTCTTTTGAAGCATTCTTGGCCCTGCAGATGGAAAAATGTGGAACTGTTCACTGCCTAACGTCAGCAGTTCCTCAGGATCACTCCGGGAAGCTGGCCCTAGGCTGGTCGTATTTTCTTCCAACTTTAGTTTGCAGAGGCAGCTCCAGGGCCAGGAGTCAAGAGACCTGGGTTTGGATTCTGACTTACTCACTGCCTTTCCTTTTTGAGCCTTAGTTTCCCCATCTGTAAAATGAAAGGGTTGGATTCGATCATCACAAAGGTCTCTTCCAATTCTTAGAAAAAAAAAATCTGTATCCACCACGCTCTCATTGTAACATCACTTGCTAGAACACAGATTAAGTCACAGCCTGCAGGGCGCGTGATACTCCCTGCTGGGAGGAAGGGCCACCCACTTCCTGGGCCCGAGGATGGAGGGCAGGCTCCCAGAACCTTGCGTCCATTCCTGATCTTCATCCGTGTCATTGGGAAGTCCCCATTTCCTAAACGTGGTCTCTGCATTGTTCTTATAAGGTAATTTCAGGTCCCCACTTTCCTGAGCGTGTGTTTGGGAGTGGATGGAGGGATGGAGAGGAGGTGTGGAGAGGTGGACATGAAGAAAGATACATAATGTCTGCTGGCTTGGTGCTCTAGAAGACGAATGATCCAAGGTGACATCAGGCAGGCTTTTAGAGAAGGTCTGGACTCCACTGCCCGCGCCCCCCGCCACCCGATGCCGTGGAAGCCTTTCGAACTTAGGTCTGGTGTCAGACCCTTGGGCTCACATCCGCTATTGCCTCTGGCTGTGTGTCTTCTGGCAGGTCACTTTGGTCCCTGGGCCTCAGTGTTCTCGTCTACATAGACGATAGCTGGGCACAGTGGCTCACGCCTGTAATCCCAGTGCTTTGGGAGGCCAAGGTGGGTGGATCACTTGAGGTCAGGAGTTTGAGACCAGCCTGGGCAACATGGTGAAACCCCATCTGTACCAAAAATACAAAAAGTAGCCGGGTGTGGTTGTGGGTGCCTGTAATCCCAGCTACTAGGGAGGCTGAGGCAAAAGAATCGCTTGCACCCGGGAGGCAGAGGTTGTAGTAAGCCAAGATCGCACCACTGCACTCCAGCCTGGGCCACGGGAGTGAAACCCTGTCTCAAAAAAAGAAAAAAAAAAAAAAAGAAAGAAAAGAAAATATACCTGTAAGTTAAAACTTTTTTCCTTGGGCAGCTATCAGTGGGGGCTGGGGGAGGTGGGAGATGTTTCTGAGCTTCCCAAGTAGCCCTTAGAGAGGGCTTCCCCCACTTCAGGGTTGGCCTGAGGGAAACTGGTGCTGGCCTCAGCTCCCCATACCTCTCTGTTGTCTTTTAACCCCCATCTGGGAAGAAGCAGCCTCTTTCTTGAGCTGTGTGGGGGGCCAGGCCTGCGTGCTTCTTCCTCCTGTCGGCTCTGACTTGCTCCACAGTTGTGGAGGTGGGAACTGACAGCCCTGTTACAGCTGAAGCAGCGAAGCTCAGAGAGGCTGAGTGACTTCCCTAAAGTCACACAGTAGGGTGGCTGCTCTGTGGATGATGCCTAGGTCCCGGAATAGAGACTCCGCCCAGTCCTGCCCCCGTGGAAAAAAACATGGGCCCAGAAGTCAGACATCCCAAGTTTTTGTCTGGGCTCCGGACCCTTCTAACTAGTTTTGGGCATTAAGGTGGCAGTCATGGTGCTTGTCCTGCCTACCATGCACGGTCATTCTGAGAGCAAGGGATCGGGTGTCCCAGGGGCACGCCGTCCATCAGGGCGCTGATGTGTACAGGGGCTGCTGGCTTCCCTCCATCCCAAGGTTCTCTATCCCCGTTCCTCTGATTCCCGGATTAGCTTGTTTGGACTAACTGGCTCATGTCTTCATGCTCCAGATAAAATCTTATGTTGAACCGTAGCCTTCTGGGGACCTGATTTCTTTTTCTTCTTTTCTACATTTTACTAGAAAAAATCTCAAACATACAGAAAATTTGAAAGAATTGTAGAGTGAACACCCACATCATAAACTGGACAAAGAACATCGTGCTGTATTTGCGTGGCTGCATAGACATAATTTCTTCATGCCAAGGAATAACTGTGATGAGGGGAGATCGAGGGCTCCTAGCAGCCGAGAGAGGGAGGCATTTGAGGATAAGAAGTTAAGGCAGCAATCTCTGGAGTGCCACCAGTGAGCGGCCATATGTCTGCTACTCCTGATCCTACAGTCCTTGTATTTGGGGGGTGGGGCAGGGGGTAGGGCAGTTATCAAACAAGTCAACAATAAATAAATAACATGAAAATAAAAAGGGCTCACTGGGACACATGGACTTCCTACTAATTTTTTTTTTTTTTTTTTTTTGAGACGGAGTCTCGCTCTGTCGCCCAGGCTGGAGTGCAGTGGCGCGATCTCGGCTCACTGCAAGCTCCGCCTCCCGGGTTCACGCCATTCTCCTGCCTCAGCCTCCCGAGTAGCTGGGACTACAGGCGCCCGCTACCACGCCCGGCTAATTTTTTGTATTTTTAGTAGAGACGGGGTTTCACCGTGTTAGCCAGGATGGTCTCGATCTCCTGACCTCGTGATCCGCCCGCCTCGGCCTCCCAAAGTGCTGGGATTACAGGCGTGAGCCACCGCGCCCGGCCGACTTCCTACTAATGATGCCTCATTGAGGGTTAGAGCAAATGGCTGGCTCTCTTGTGAGGAAGCTGAGACCTGAGAAATGTGCCTTTCATAGACAAGGTAGGGCAGACAGGTCTAGAACCTTATTATATCCAGAGCCTGGAGCAGGACCCTCAGGACAGCTGTCAGAAATGATGGCAGAAGGGCCGGGCGCGGTGGCTCATGCCTGTTATCCCAGCACTTTGGGAGGCCGAGGTGGGTGGATCATGAGGTCAGGAGACTGAGACCATCCTGGATAACACGGTGAAACCCCACATCTACTAAAAATACAAAAAAATAGCCAGGCGTGGTGGCAGGCGCCTGTAGTCCCAGCTACTCGGGAGGCTGAGGCAGGAGAATGGTGTGAACCTGGGAGGTGGAGTTTGCAGTGAGCTGAGATCGCACCACTGCACTCCAGCCTGGGCGACAGAGTGAGACTCCGTCTCAAAAAATAAATAAATAAATAAATAAATAAATAAATAAAAAAGAAACCTCATCTCTACTAAAAAAAAAAAAAAAAAAGAGCTGTGCATGGTGGCGCATGCCTGTAATACAAACTACTCAGGAGTCTGAGGCAGAAGAATTGCTTGAACCCGGTGGGGGCAGAGGCTGCAGTAAACCAAGATCGTGCCACTGCACTTCAGCCTGGGCAACAGAGTGAGACTGTGTCACAAAAAAAAAAAAAAAAAAAAAAAAAATGATAGCAGAAGGGAAGCAGAAGTGAGGTGGGGTGACCAACCCAGGTTTGGGGAACTGTTTTTTATCAAGAGGCTTTCCTGTCCCCTCGATGGAAAAAGAAAAGAAAAAAAAAATAAGAGCTTGTCCCAAAACAGTGTTTTTCTTAAATATTTGACTCATCTTCTTTTTAACTTAAGAAGAATGGATTCCATTTTATCTTGTTTAAGCAGAAAATGAAGGAAAAATAAAAAATAAAAATCAGTTTGGGGTAATGACAGATGGTGAGAAAGAAGAAAAAAAGGATGTGGGGTTGGGAGAAGGAGAAGAGGGAAGGAGAGAGGGCATGGAGCAGATGGTGGGAAGTCCAGCAGGGCGGGAAGTGCAGAGGCTGAGGCTGGGACCAGCAGGGAAAGGCTTGAGGGTGAGATGGCGGGAGCAGGGCAGCCGCGTCTGGGAAGATGGGCAGGTGCCCAGAGCAGCTTGGAGGCAGTCGTGGTGGGAGGTGGGTTGGGGCCTCTGAGGCTGTGGTCCCAACCATGGGCTCTGGAGTCAGACCTGGGTTCCAGGGTTACCTCTGTCACCTATTAGCTCTGAGACTTGGGTCAAGTCACTGAATTTCTGCATGCCTGAGTTTCCCCAATAGGAAATGGGGATAATAATATATGTAAAACTCTGTTTGACACATAGGAAGCATTAATAAATGCTAGTTCCATGACTGTCCACTTGGTCTGCAGACTTCAGAGGGTTACAGACACTCATGTGTTCAGCAATCATTGAGCGCTCTTTGAAACATTTGTTAGCCAGTTAATTGCCTTTTGCAGTTCAAGTCCTCTCATCTGTAAACCTTTCTAGGAGACTGCCGATCAGCTCACCACAAGCAGAGTACTCTCAGGGCTGTGGCTGCAGCAGCCGAGTCACATGATCCCTGGGCCTGGTAACACCTTGCGGTCTTCATAAGTCTTTGCCTATACAGTAGACCATCCTGGATGAAGACCCATGACTGAATCTAATAGGTGCCTAGTCCATAGTAAATCAGGCTTGAATTTTAGGCCTGTCTGCTGGTTGGGTAACTCTAGTCTACAAGTGTGGGTCTGCAGAACCCAGGAACTAATTCCTCAAGACAATCACTGTCTGCAGATGCTCTTTCTTCTTTTCTTTTTTTCTTGTCTCTTTCATCCTTTAATAAAAAACAGGCCAGCGGCCAGGGCCGGGCACGGTGGCTCGTGCCTATAATCTCAGCACTTTGGGAGGCCAAGGTGGGCGGATCACTTGAGGTCAGCAGTTCGAGACCAGCCTGGCCAACATGGCGAAACCCCATCTCTACTAAAAAAATAAAAATTAGCTGGGCATGGTGGCGGGTGCCTGTAGTCCCAGCCACTCAGGAGACTGAGGTGGAGGTTGTAGAGCTGGGATTGCACCACTGCACTCCAGCCTGGGCTACAGAGTGAGACTGTGTCTCAAACAAAACAAAACAAAACAGGAGAAGGAAAGGGTGAAAGTACTTTTTATTCACTTGTTAAAAAAACTACTCCTCATAGGAAAATGATGGAATGATGGAATTTCTTCCTGTTTCCATTCATTGCAAGTTTATAACGTGGCTATCCAGGGCTCTCATCCCCCCAAATTATTGGTGTCATCACCCTTGAGCACATTTTTGCTCGTTGTGGTATTTCACACCAACCCCTCAATGGGGCAGTGGCCTTTGGGCCATCCTGAGGACACCAAGCTGCCACTGCTCCCCACACCCCAGAGGCAGCCAGTGCTGATCTCCCCATGAGGGCATCCACTTCAGGTGGAATCGCTGACTGCTCACACCACATCATTTATGGTCCCTAAGTTTTTCTCCTTGGCTTGCCCGGTCCAAGGGACTTTATTTTAGCCAAAAATGTGGGAGAAAGAAAAGAAAGTGATCTGAAGTTTTTAAAGCTTAATATAAATATTGCAGAGCTTCCTTGGAATTCAATAGCCTGCCCCGTACCTCAAAGGCTTCTCCAACATGACCATGAAAGCAGCCAAAGGCATTCAATAGGGACATCCTCCCAGCCTTGTGTTAAAGTCATAGGTTATACCATTTTGTTCCATCTACCCATCCATCCACCCATGATCACTAACGAGGATAGCTGAACACACCCATGGCTTCATGTTGTGGTCCTGCCATGTAGTACATTGCTGTCCTTACTGTGTATAAGCTCAGTGCCATGCCCTTCTTCCAGATGCTGGTGTTAAGGGTTCACATGTTGAAGTTGGGAGAAGGGAAGCACAGTCCTAGTTACCATAGCTCTGAGCACTCACACTGCAGGCAGACCCCAGAACACACACTTCCCAGTCCCATCAACACCTCTCCTGAATTCCAGGATATACATTTTTTGGGTTCATTGGCCCATTATCATAGTAATAGACCTCTTTTCCGAACTCCTCTTAATTTAGTTAACTCAGCTCTAGCAATGAAGCAGCGAATCACAGAGGTAGTTCAAACAGTCATTTATACCTGGCTTTTGCTGAATCTCATGGGATTATTTTGCCAAGGCATTTGTTTTGCCATCTTAATTATGTTCTTTTTAGCCAAAAATCATCCTTCCCCATCCTCTGGCAATAGCAACTTCCCTTGGGCAGAAGTGTCTCCTGGAAATAGGATCAGTGCTCAGGCCACATCAACCTGGGGCTTTCACCACCGATAATCTGTGTAGTGAGGCATCGACACAGGGGACCCATTTGAGTTGTTCAAGAAAAAAACTCCGTATTTCTGCACAAGAAAAACAAATTGTAACAAACAGCCACTCTGCCAAAGAAAAATGCTCTGGTGCTACCTCTCTGTAGCCCTAGACTCATTTCTTTCTCCATTCCTTGTCTCCCAAATAGATCCTTTAGTGGCCCTTGAGGCTGTGCCCCTCACACACATTCTGTTTCTGTGCAACCTAAGTGTGCTGTGGTGCTGTCAGATAGCGTGAAAGCAGGGGGCTCACCTCCCGTGTTTCCGTGCAGAGCGCTGAGAGTCCGCAAGAAGATGTCCGGGGAGAAGATGCCTGTGAAGATGATTGGAGACATCCTGAGCGCACAGCTGCCGCACATGCAGCCCTACATCCGCTTCTGCAGCCGCCAGCTCAACGGGGCTGCCCTGATCCAGCAGAAGACGGACGAGGCCCCAGACTTCAAGGAGTTTGTCAAAGTAAGGAGCCAGGCTGTGCAGAGACTGGGCCCCAGAGTGGCGATCTTTGGGCAGCTGGATGTGTGAGGGGCTAATTCAAAAGTCTGCAAGCGTGTTCCCACTAGATGCCAACAGGGCCTAGGGTCTTGGCTAAGCCTTAGGGGACTGGCACTCACTGGCAAGTGTGGCTGTCACCAAAGGGGTGGGCTTGGAGAGGAGGGGTGAGCCCTGGGCTTGAAAGCTTTGAAAGTGTCTTTAGGGATCTGTTTTCAAGATGCTATTGGTGTTATTTGGATGCATGTTTAAATCTTTCATTTCATTTGCAAGGCCCAGGCAGGTCTTAGATTTCCTCTTGTGTTTAATCGCCATATCCTCAGTTCTTTGCTGGTCTCTGCCCTTCACTTGCAGAGGGAATGGCCAGGACTCCCAGTGGCCCCTTCATTCCTTTCGCAGTTGGTTCTGCTTGATGTGCTCCCGCCTTAGACAGCCTGTGGGAGTCAGTGTGGGATGCCAGGACCTCTTCCTTGGAGGTGGCAGGGATCTGGAGAGTTGGGAGTCCACCAGGGGATGTTTGGGGAGGTAATGCGGATACTGCTGGAAGACCTGCAGCTCTGGGACTTGGCCTTGGCCAGTGTGGGTCTCTGCTGGCCATGCTGGGCCATTCAAACAGCCCCCACATCTCCTGGAGAAAAAAGGGAGGAAGAGAATAAAATAGTTTCTGTGAAACAGGTATCTTTTGATGAATAAACAACAAAATAATAGTAACAGGCATATCTTTGGATCTCATGCATTTTGGAGACAGGCCATCCTCACCTGTCCTAGAGTGGTGCTTGTGGAATCACTGTGGTGAGGCACAAGCGCAGCCTCTTGGTCAGAGCCTCATGTGAGCTTGTTGTTTCTGCCTCTCATGGTGTTTCTCAGCCTAGACTTGCCAGCCAAGGCATGGGGCACTCTGAGGTCATTCCAAGGGGAGAAAGATTGCTAAGAAGGAGGCCTTGGGTGGATGGAGACGAGAGAGCAGATGCTGAGCTGCTGGGCGCCATGGACCACTTGGGGTTTCAGCCAAGGGCTGGGCTCTTCCTAGGCCCGAGCAAGATGAGTTCATTGTTGGATGCACTTGAACTTCAGGGAAGTGCTGACACCAGCCCAGAGCAGGGGCCTCATTGTCCCTCCCCGCCCCTCTCCTCTTCACCTCTCCCCACCTCCTCTCAGTGGGAATGTGGCACGTCGTTGCCAGCTGCGAGGTGTTCCTGGAATGATGGTGTCCACAGCTGGAGCAGGTCCCGGTGCTGACAGTTATCAGGTCTCAGGGCTCCAGTCAATGCAGCTGCCCATTTCTAAGGCATTAAAACAGACCACAGCCTTTGACAGCTAAGTGGCCAGACCCTGAAACTGGAGTCTTGACCCCCGTTGTCTGAGCTCCTCTTTCTCAGCCCTGCCTGGAGTTCCCAGAGGCACGTGCAGGCTCCACTCAAAACTAGACAATGAGATTTAGCCCTTCCAGCAGTTCTGGGGTGTAAGAGGAATTTTTCCTCTAACCGTATAGTCTTGTGACTCTTGTTCCTGGGAATGTTATAAAGTTTCTGCAGACATCCAGACGAAATATTCTCTGTAAAGCCAGAATCTCATCTCTGTGCATAAGGAACCATGCATGCCATGGAGGGTATGCTGAATCCAGAGTGCAGGGCTTAACCCTGCTGGCTGAGTCACATCTGTGGGTCTCCATTCTCCATCTGGAAAGTGTGTCATCCTGGACAGGGTAACTAGTCAGGCCCTTCCAACCCCAGGTCTCTCAGTTGTCATCCAGATAAATGAGATAATGGGTGGAGCGTCCTCACTGACATTAGTACTGATGTCACTAACTTTGGATTTTGCAAGTTTCTTAAGTACATTTAAAAACATCTCTTATTTCAGAGATTGGCAATGGATCCTCGGTGTAAAGGGATGCCACTCTCTAGTTTTATACTGAAGCCTATGCAACGGGTAACAAGATACCCACTGATCATTAAAAATGTAAGTACCTGTCTTGCCTTTTCAAGCAGGGGACGGCTTTCTCTGTATTGGAGAGGGCTGGGGTCATGGACAAGATTCCCAGTGAACACATCTGGTAACTGTTGTGTAGAAAGCACGAGACAACAAGGTGTCACAGAGGTCTGCTTGGTAACTCAGAAAGAAAAGCTGGTTTATCACGCAAAGAGCTGGCTGGGCACGGTGGCCCACGCCTGTAATCCCAGCACTTTGGGAGGCCGAGGTGGGCGGATCGCTTGAGCCCAGAAGTTCAAGCCCAGCCTGGGCAGCATAATGAGACCCTATCTCTATTTAAAAAAAAAAAAAAAAAAAGAGAGCTAATACTGTGTCCGGAATTGGTGGGTTCTTGGTCTCGCTGACTTAAAGAATGAAGCCGCAGACCCTCGCGGTGAGTGTTACAGCTCTTAAGGTGGCGCGTCTGGAGTTTGTTCCTTCTGATGTTCAGATGTGTTCGGAGTTTCTTCCTTCTGGTGGGTTCGCGGTCTCGCTGGCTCAGGAGTGAAGCTGCAGACCTTCGCGGTGAGTGTTACAGCTCTTAAGGCGGCGCGTCTGGAGTTGTTCGTTCCTCCCGGTGGGCTCGTGGTCTCGCTGGCTCAGGAGTGAAGCTGCAGACTTTCGCGGTGTTACAGCTCATAAAAGCAGTGTGGACCCAAAGAGTGAGCAGCAGCAAGATTTATTGCAAAGAGTGAAAGAACAAAGCGTTCACGGTGTAGAAAGGGACCGAGCAGGTTGCCACTGCTGGCTCGGGCAGCCTGCTTTTATTCTCTTATCTGGCCCCACCCACATCCTGCTGATTGGTAGAGCCCAGTGGCCTGTTTTGACAGGGGGCTGATTGGTGCGTTTACAATCCCTGAGCTAGACATAAAGACTCTCCACGTCCCCACCAGACTCGGGAGCCTAGCTGGCTTCACCTAGAGGATCCCACACCGGGGCTGCAGGTGGAGCTGCCTGCCAGTCTTGCGCCATGCGCTTGCACTCCTCAGGCCTTGGGTGGTCGATGGGACTGGCCGCGGTGGAGCAGGGGGCGGCGCTCGTCGGGGAGGCTTGGGCTGCACAGGAACCCACGGAGGCGGGGGAAGGCTCAGGCATGGCGGGCTGCAGTCCCGAGCCCTGCCCCGCGGGAAGGCAGCTAAGGCCCGGCGAGAAATCGAGCGCAGCGCCGGTGGGCTGGCACTGCTGGGGGACCCAGTACACCCTCCGCAGCCGCTGGCCCGGGTGCTTAGTCCCTCATTGCCCGGAGCCAGCAGGGCCGGCTGGCTGCTCCGAGTGCGGGGCCCGCCAAGCCCACGCCCACCCGGAACTCCAGCTGGCCCGCAGGCGCCGCACGCAGCCCCGGTTCCTGCTCGCGCCTCTCCCTCCACACCTCCCTGCAAGCTGAGGGAGGGGGCTTCGGCCTTGGCCAGCCCAGAAAGGGGCTCCCAGAGTGCAGTGGTGGGCTGAAGGGCTCCTCAAGTGCTGCCAAAGTGGGAGCCCAGGCAGAGGAGGCACCGACAGCGAGCGAGGGCTGTGAGGACTGCCAGCATGCTGTCACCTCTCAATACTGCACAGCCTTCAGATGTGTGACCAAGTGGCTTCTACCTTGTAAGTCAGAAAATGAGAGCTTAGTCGTTGATTCTTTTTTTAATTTTTTTTTTCTAGAAGAAAATAACATGGAATCACAGAAACAGTCTGTGGTCTGTGCCTTTCTCCCTTGACTCTTTCTTAAAGACAGGCCCAGTGCCTCTAGGCCTTGATTTTCTTAGCAGAAAAGAGAAAGAAACGTAATGCTACGACCTGTCTTCAGAAGGCCATTGTGAAACACTGTATTAGTCCATTCTCACACTGCTGTAAAGGACTGCCCAAGACTGGGTAATTAATAAGGAAAGAGGTTTAATTGACTCAGTTCCACATGGCTGGGGAGGACTCAGGAAACTTACAATCATGGTGGAAGGGGAAGCAAACACATCCTTCTTCACATAATGGCAAGAAGGAGAAGAATGGGAGCCCAGCGAAGGGGGAAACCCCTTACAAAACCATCAGATCTTGTGAGAACTCACTCACTCTCACTAGAACAGGATGGGGGAAGCCACCCCAACGATTCAATTATCTCCACCTGGTCTCTCCCACAACATGTGGGAATTATGAGAACTACAATTCAAGATGAGATTTGGGTGGAGGCGCAGCCAAACCATGTCAGACACTGTGTGTTGATATTAGATGATTGTTCTTCTCCTGTCACTTTGAGAAAGCCAATACCAAAAGAAAAAAGAAAGAACAAAATTAGGGTTTCAGTGTCCCCACCTGTAAAACGAGTGAACAGATTTAGATGTCCTCTGAGCCTATGTTTGTAAAACCACAGGGAGTATAGCTCCTGGAAAGAGGTTTTAGATCTGGTTCCTTTTAATGGAAAATGGTATTTAGAAACTCAGATGTGGGCACTGGCGTGCTCATTGCTACTGGGGTGATTTTGTTTTGTGTTCCTCTCGGTGGCAGAGCTGGGAAATATATGAATGTCTTTTCATGCACACATATTTACATATGCCAATGTATATACACATATATTTATATTTACTTCTAGATCCATCTATCCATGTATATTAGAACTCATGAATTCACACCAATACCTCCTATTCTAATCCAATACTGCAGAATTTTTTCCAGCCTTTCCCCTTCTGCCTTTGTAACTCCCTGCTCTGTGAAGAGCCTGGCTCTCATTATCCTCAATGTGTTTCCTTATTTGCTCAGTCTTCTTACATGTGACAAATCTCCCTCCCACATAAGCCATCTCCTCAGTCCAGCCCCAGCTCAACTCCACAAAATACACTGTGGATCTTTGGCTGAGTTAAATACTTAGTTTTGAAATAAGTTTTCAACTTACTGTTTTCTCTCTTCCAACGCCACAGTTACTATTTAATTAGCTCAGTACTTCTCTTTTTTCTCCCAATGTTTAATTGCAAATTGAAGTTGAAAACAAGCTTTTAAAATAGGTGTTCTATATCTAGCCAATGGGAGAAAAACTAAAACAAGAAAAGGACTGAATGGCCCAAATATTTAAAAGGGGGAAAAAAACTATTTGCAGAAACACGATTGATTTCTTCCAGAGCACCCAGAAAAATGAACTGAAAACCAGCTGAACTAAGAAGAGAATTGAAAACAGTGGTCAGCTATGAGATACATATGAAATCTGCTAAAGTACTAATACTAAATATTTTTATGATACTGATGTGGAGAAATTCTTAGCATGGTCTCAGAGACATGCTAATCCTAAACTTAAAGGATTTAGATCATAGCAACCTAAAAAATACCCAAACTTTCATCTGGGCATAGTGGCTCACACCGTAATACCAGCACTTTGGAAGACCAAGATGGGTGGATCACTTGAGGTCAGGAGTTCAAGACTAGCCTGGCCAACAGGGTGAGACCCTGTCTCTACTAAAAACACAGAAAAAATTAGCCGGGAGTGATGGTGTGTCAGGTTTGAGGCCCAGCTGAGGTCTGAGGGGAGTGGGTGAACGTGAGGCAGGGAGCTGGAAGAACACTTGAGAGACAGCAGGTAGATGGGACATGGCTTTATTCAACAGCTTTTTCACAGTGTCAGTGTTGTCTTTATATACCTCACACACAATAGTGGCTTAGAGCCAGGTGATTAGCCTCCCATGTTATGGCTACATAGCTGTGATTATGTAATGCACAGAATTGTGCACCTGCACTCTAATCCCGCTGAGTCATGCAGGCTGTTTACATCTGCGTATGCCTGCCTGGTTGCAGCACAGCCATGTTCCTTACATGATGTGTATCTGTAATCCCAGCTGCTCGAGAGGCTGAGGCAGGAGAATATCTTGAACCTGGCAGGCAGAGGTTGCAGTGAGCCAAGATCACACCACAGCACTCCAGCCTGGGTGACAGAGTGGGACTGTGTCTCAAAAAAAAAAAAAAAAACCCCAAATTTTATTCTGGGGAACAACGTATATGTTCATTAATGGGAATGGTTAAATAATTATGGTAGATCTGTACTATGAAAATATTTAAAAAGATACGAGCAACTTCTACTCTATGTATTAGTGTGGAAAGACACTGAGAAAATGCTGTTATGTGAAAAAGCAACACTAAACTCACTGAGCAATCCTATGGTATGATGCACTTTGCAAGAAGAGGGGAAAGAGCTATGATTGAGTCACTGCACTCCAGCCTGGGTGACAGAGTGAAACTCTGTCTCAAAAAAAAAAAAAAAAAAAAAAGGCCGGATGTGGTGGCTCATGCCTGTAATCCCAGCACTTTGGGAGGCCGAGGCAGGCAGATCCTGAGGTCAAGAGATCAAGATCATCCTGGCCAACATGGTGAAGCCCCGTCTCTACTAAAAATACAAAAATTAACTGGGCATGGTGGTGCACGCCTGTAGTCCCAGCTACTCGGGAGGCTGAGGCAGGAGAATTGCTTAAACCCACGAGGTGAAAGTTGCAGTGAGCCAAGATCGCACCACTGCACTCCAGCCTGGCGACAGAGTGAGACTCAGTCTCAAAAAAAAAAAAAAAGATAGAATATAGAACTTGAAGTTGCTGAGAGGCAGTAGGCAGTATGGAATAGCAGTGAAGAGCACATAGCCTGGAGCCAGGCTGGCTGGGGTTTGAATCTTGGTACTTAACCACTGTGTGCTCTTGGGCAAGTTGGGCCTCAGTTTGGGCCTCAGTTTCTTGTCTGTAAAATAAGGACACTGATAGTACCTACTGCATAGTGATGTGGGAATTAACTGAGTTAATGTATGCAAAGTGGCTCATACTAGGCAGTATATAAATGTTAGTTTTATCATTGAGAACACTTATGCACTAAATGTACAAAAAGTTCACACTCACAGGCAATAAAAGAAAATACATAACAAAACAAGAAAATACTTTGATTTTGGCTTGCCAGATGGGCGTATATTGAAAAGATTATAGGTCCCAGTGTTGGCAAAGATCTGGGTGGAGGTTAAATTGATACAGCCTTTTTTGGAAGGCGATTATAGATCAAACTATAATTTCTCTTTGGCTCAGCAATTCCACCTCTAGGAATTTATTCTAAGGAAATAATTTAAGAAATATTGAAAAGTTGGAAGCATCATAAAGTTTTATGGGAAGGTAGCTATTTAGACGCATTGTGCTCAATAACGTGCTCAATCAATATTGGGGTCTGCCCCAATAATGATATATTATAAAACCCTCAAAATGATAATATGTATGAAATGGACATGGAACATTGTACTATAAAGCAATGTACGAAATAGTACAGTATAAAATGGTAGTTTTTGTAAAATGGTAGTATGATCCAATTTTTATTTTTATTTTTATTTACTTTTTTTGAGACAGAGTCTCGCTCTGTCACCCAGTCTGGAGTGCAGTGGCACGATCTCAGCTCACTGCAATGTCCGCCTCCTGGGTTCAAGCGATTCTCCTGCCTCACCCTTCTGAGTAGCTGAAACCACAGGCAGGTACAATCACGCCCGGCTAATTTTTGTGTTTTTAGTGGAGACGGGGTTTGACCATGTTGGCCAGGCTTGTCTCAAACTTCTGACTTCAAGTGATCATCCTGCTTCGGCCTCCCAAAGCAATTTTTATTCTTGAAATAATGGGGAGATTATTAGTGATTTTTAGGTTCTTTGTAACTTTTTGAATTTTCTAAATTTTGTACATTGTACAATATTACTTTTATAATTAGAAAAATTGATAAACCTGTTTGAATTTTGAAACTAAACAAAACAAATGAATTTACTCAAGCCAGCTGGGTGGGTTCCTAGCCTGTAGTAGTGGTTCTCAGATTTGGCTGCATGTTAGAACATCTGGAAACCTCTAGAAAACCCCTAAGCCTGAGTTTCACCCCCCCAGGGATTTTGATTTAGTCATGGATGAGGCCTCAGATTTTCCAAAAGGATTCTAATGTACAGTCAGGATTGGCCCAGAGGTTGGGGTTGTTGCTTGGAATTGATTTGTGGACACACAAGACATAGAAAACAGTGTGTGTTTTTCTCCATTTGAGCGTCTGCTTAGGACTTTAAACCACGGTATGCCTTTGGGATAAGATATTCAGAGTCAGGGCCATTTACATTATTTGTATGTGGACAAGGCCTGGGCAAATATGCCCTCGGCATTCTCCTGGTACACTTCAAAGGTGGCTTAGGGTCTTTCTTCATTCTCCAGCACAGGGTGATCATTGTTTTTAGGGGCCTCGAAGTCCTTTGAGGATCTGATGGTAATCACTGTTGCTTATTGAGCACTTTCTAAGGGCCAGGTGCTTTGCCAAGAGGTCCATGTGTCTCATTTAGTTCTCCACACACCATATAAAGGAGGCTATTAACCTCCCCGCTTCTCATGCGAGGAACCTGAGACTCAGAACATTTATGTGGGCCAGGTGTGGTGGCTCACGCCTGTAATCCCCGCACTTTGGGAGGCTGAGGCGGGCAGATCACTTGAGGCCAGGAGTTTGAGATCAGTCTGGCCAACATGGCGAGACCCCCATCTCTACTGAAAATACAAAAATTAGCTGGGCATGGTGGCGCACACCTGTTGTCCCAGCTACTCAGGAAGCTGTGGCAGGAGGATTGCTTGAACCTGGGAGGCAGAGGTTGCAGTGAGATGAGATCGTGCCACTCTTCTCCAGCCTGGGTGACAGAACGAGACAAAAAGAACATTTATGGCTGGGTGCGGTGGCTCGCGCCTGTAATCCCAGCACTTTGGGAGGCCGAGGCAGGCAGATCATCTGAGGTCAGGAGTTCAAGACCAGCCTGGCCAGCATGGTGAAACCCCCACTCTACTAAAAATACAAAAATTAGCCAGGCATGGTGGCTGTAGTCCCAGCTACTCGAGAGGCTGAGGCAGAAGAATTGCTTGAACCCGGGAGGCAGAGGTTGCAGTGAGCCGAGATTGCGCCACTGCACTCCAGCCTGGGCAACAAGAGCAAAACTCCGTCTCAAAAAAAAAAAAAAAAAAAAAAGAACATTTTTATAACCAACCCAAATCATGGGTGGTCTGTGGTGGGGCAGGGATTTAAATTCAGGAGGTCCAGCTCCGGAGCTGGCATTCTTAGCCACCACCCCAAATGGTCTGCTTAGAAAAGCGCACACTTGCTCTGATGCACCCGTCTGCATGTGGTTCCAGAGGTGCGTGGACCCAGGAAGGAGCCACCCTTGCTGCAGCCACCGCTTCTCTTATGCCCCAGGCTGCATGCTAAGCATAGACTGCGCTGTCCCTGCCCTGCCCTCCAAGGGCACCTGTTGGCTCTTAGACCCTCATCAGTGGGTTGATGGAACACTGCACATCAAATGCCAGAATTGCATTGTAAGTTCCCCAAGTGAGTGAACAGGTGGGAAAACAGCACGGAACTGGGCCTGGGATGCCTGGGCTCTGCTCCTGGTCTCAGGGACTAGTTTATTCCTCTGTGAAACAGGGTGAATATTTTCTTTTTCTTTCTTTCTTTTCTTTTTTTTTTTTTTTTTTTGAGACGGAGCCTCTCTCCGTTGCTGGGCTGGAGTGCAGTGGTGCAATCTCGGCTCACTACAACCTCTGCCTCCTGGGTTCAAGCGATTCTTCTGCCTCAGCCCCCCAAGTAGCTGGGATGACAGGCATGCGCCACCACGCCCAGCTAATTTTTGTATTTTTAATAGAGATGGGGTTTCACCGTGTTGGCCAGGATGGTCTCGATCTCTTGACCTTGTGATCTGCCCACCTTGGCCTCCTGAAGTGCTGGGATTACAGGCGTGAGCCACTGTGCCCGGCCAAGGGTAAATATTTTCAAAGAGAAACTCTAAGGGCCCCATGGTTATATGTACACACTGATCCTGTGAGTCTGCATATGTGACTTGGGGTCCACCCTGCGATGTTAACATTTTGCAGGACAGATCACACAGCTTGCCCTGGACATTCAGGGTGTGGGGCTGGACTGAGACCTCAGGGATGGGACCATTCACTGCTTCCTGGTGGGGGCTTAGCCCCCACTGGGCCCATGAAGAGGCGAGGCCCCCGCAATGCCACCCACTGGAGCCATCAAGGAGTGGCCGTCATCTGCTACGTGATTGCCATGTGGGTGCTCAGAGCTGCGATTGCTCAAGTGGGCGCCGTCCATGAAAGGATGGTGCCCTGCCCCGCTGGGCCTGGTCCTGCAGGACCCTGGATCACAGGCCCGCCCACATTGCCTAAAAGGAGGTGGTTGTTTTTATTCTCCTGTGTAGATCCTGGAAAACACCCCTGAAAACCACCCGGACCACAGCCACTTGAAGCACGCCCTGGAGAAGGCGGAAGAGCTCTGTTCCCAGGTGAACGAAGGGGTGCGGGAGAAGGAGAACTCTGACCGGCTGGAGTGGATCCAGGCCCACGTGCAGTGTGAAGGCCTGTCTGAGGTAGCCACCCTTGGGGCTGGGCCCTGGTCTCCCCCGGCAGAGCCTCGGCTGCCAGCCTGGAGGAGGACAAAGAAAAGCATGAACCATTCTCCTCCCCAGCCGATAGCATCCTCATTTCCATCCAGCTGCTTCTCATCTGCTGTTTTATCCACCCACTGAGTATTTATTTATTTATTTGAGATAGAGTCTCACTCTGTTGCCCAGGTTGGAGTGCAGTGGCACCATCTCAGCTCACTGCAACCTCTGCCTCCCCGGTTCCAGTGATTCTCCTGCCTCAGCCTCCTGAATAGCTGGGACTACAGGCACACGCCACTACACCCGGCTAATTTTTGTATTTTTAGTAGAGATGGGGTTTCCCGTGTTGACCAGGCTGGTCTTGAACTCCTGGCCTCAGGTGATCTGCCCATCTCGGCCTCCCAAAGTGCTGGGATTACAGGCGTGAGCCACCGCGCCTGGCCATCCACTGAGTTTCTAATTTAAATTATATCATTTCCCATTGCCAGAAGTTCTATTTATTTTCTCCTGTCTGCTGATTTCTTTCTTTCTCTCTCTCTCTCCCTCTTTCTTTCTTTCCTTCCTTCCTTCTCTCTCCTTCCTTCCTGTCTTCTTTTTCTCTCTTTCTTTCCTTCTCTTTCTCTTTCTTTCTCCTTCCTTCCTTCCTTCTTTCCTTCCTTCCTTTCTCCTTCTCTTCTCTTCTTTTTTCTTTTCTTTCTTTCAACAGGATCTTGCTCTGTCACCCAGGCTGCTGGAATGCAGTGGCACAATCCCAGCTCAATGCAGCCTGGACCACCTGAGCTCAAGTGATCTTCCCACTTCAGCATCCCAAGTAGCTGGGACCACAGGTGCATGCCACCATGCCCAGCTATGCTGGTTTCTTTCTTGTATCCTGTTTTTTGCTCAAATGTTAATCCTTCTTATTTATTTCTTAACACATTTTAAACATAGATATTCCTGGCCAGGTGCTGTGACTCACGCCTGTAATCCCAGTGCTTTGGGAAGTGGAGGCAGGAGGCTAGTTTGTGTTCAAGATCAGCCTGGAAACAGAGTGAGAACCTGTCTATACAAAAAAATAAAAAGTAAATTAGCTGGGTGCGGTGGTTCACACTTGAGGTGGGAGGATTGCTTGAGCCCAGGAGTTCAAGGGTAAGGTGAGCTATGATCACGCTACTATACTCCAGCCTGGGCAACAGAGCAGAATGTGTCTCAAAACAACAAACAGATATAGATATAGATGTAGATATAGATATAGAACCCATAACCTGAAGTTATGGGTGTTATTGTTTTGTCTGTTGTTTCTGCCAGCTCTTGCTAAACTTACTACCTTGTTTCTTGTATTACCATTTTTGACTGTGAACTAAATGTGCCTTAGAACTTTACCTGTGGGCATCTTTTTTTTTTTTTTTTTTTTTTTTTTGAGATGGAGTCTCGCTCTGTCACCCAGGGTGGAGTGCAGTGGTGTGATCTCGGCTCCCCGCAACCTCTGCCTCCCAGGTTCAAGCAATTCTCCTGCCTCAGCCTCAAAAGTAGCTGGGATTACAGGTGCGCACCACCATGCCTGGCTAATTTTTATATTTTTAGGAGAGACAGGGTTTCACCATGTTGGCCAGTATGGTCTCGAACTCCTGGCCTCAGAAGATCCACCTGCCTCAGCCTCCCAAAGTGCTGGGATTACAGGCGTGATTACCGCACCTGGCCCACCTGCAGGCATCTTTATTGTCTGAAGTTGTATTCCTTCTGGGAGGACTGTTATTGTGATTATCCAAAACTATGTTTAGAGGGGTTTGGGCATCACACCCCTTGTGTGAATTGTGGTTGTAAACTTGCGTGAGAGCTACCTGATAAAGCACACATTCTCAGGGCACGTTTTCCTTCACTACACCAAGGTCAAAAACAGAAATGTTTTATTGCTCATCCCCTCTGAGCTTGAGTTTACCTGTCACTCCTCCTCTGGGTTCATCTTTTTGTGAAGATCTCCTATTAGACCCCTCACGTTGGCTCTGGATGCACCTGTTTCTGCACCCTATGTAGTGAGTAAAATGCAAGGTCAGCGTCAGCAGATTCCAGAGAGACCCTCAAAGCTATAGTGGCACTGGCTTTCGGTGATCTTCCAAGGTTCCTATTTTCATTCTGTTTTCAGCCTCTGCAAATTTCTTACTTTGTTTCTATTTTTTTCGTGTGTGTGTGCCAGTTTTCTTGGAGTTAAAAAGTGGATTTTTGCATTTTTCTGTTTTTTTAAAGTTTTTGTTGGGTGAGTCATTCCGAGTATCTAGTCCACTCTACTTCCAGAAACAGAAGTCTCTCTCTGTCTCTCTTTCTCTTTCTCTCTCTCTCTCTCTCTGTGTATGTGTGTGTGTGTGTATATGTGTGTGTGTGTGTGTGTGTGTGTTTTAGTCAGGGTCTCACTCTGTTGCCCAGGCTGGAGTGCAGTGGCACAAACTCAGCTCACTGCAGCCTCAACCTCCTCAAGTGATTCTCCCACCTCAGCTTTCCAAGTAGCTGGGACTACAGGCATTGGCCACCATGCCCAGCTAATGTTTCTATTTTTTCTGTAGAGACAAGGACTCACCATGTTGCCCAGGCTGGTCTCAAACTCCTGAGCTCAAGCGATCTGCCCGCCTCAACCTCCCAAAGTGCTGGGATTACAGGTGTGAGCCACCACACCTGGCCAGAAGCCTCTCATTTGGTTTCTAATTTTCTTCTTTTCACTTAACCTTTCCTTTGGTCTCATTCATTCTTTTTGCCCATTTTTTCTCTCTGTTTCTGTATACACATGTGCTTGTGCCTGTACACACATACACACATGCATGTATGCACACACATACACCATTCACTAGGGTTTCCCAAAATGACCAGCGAGAATGTGTCTCCCTCATCCACTCCTCCTGTGGTTTCTTCCCTCTCATAAGCTGCAAAGGCCATCACCACCTGAGGGAGTCACCATGACTGGTTCCTCCACGGCCCCACCTCCTGTCCACCTTCAGTGTTGGTGTGGGATGAGCAAAGGTGTGGAAGCAGCCCCGTGGAAGCCGAGAGGACAGCTGTGGGCTCCCATTTTGGGATTTTGTGTTGCTCTGCCGTCAGTGGGTGGCTCATTTATTCGCTCATCATCATTCATTCAATAAGCACTTAGTGAGTAACCACCCATGTGCCACGGCTCAGTACTAAACCCTGGGACATAAAAACAAATAAGATGTGACTCCCACTCTCGAGGAGCTTATGGTCCAGGAGGAAGCTGGGGGTGAAACCAACATTTACAACAAGATGTGAGGGGTAAGGAGGCAGAGCTAGGTACCAAGTGCTGTGGCGACATGTGACGGGAGCAAGGGACAGTTGTACGGGGGACTCTCGGGCCCTGGAGGTGATGCTTGACTGCGTGTTGCAGGATGAAGCATTGGAGGCAGGCCAAGCACCGTGTCTCAGGCCTGTAATCCCAGCACTTTGAGAGAACAAGGCGGGAGGATCCCTTGAGGCCAGAAGTTCAAGACCAGCCTGGGCAACATAGTGAGACCCTGTCTCTACAAAAAATGTTTAGAAAACTAACCAGGTGTGGTGGCATGCACCTGTAGTCTCAGCTACTTGGGAGGCTGAGGCAGGAGGATCGCTTGAGCCCAGGAGTTTGAGGCTGCAGAGAGCCATGATTGCACCACTACACTCCAACGTGGGCAACAGAGCAAGACCCCGTCTCAGAAAAAAAAGAAAGATTGAGGCAGGGCATTAGGAGTGGAGGACCATTCTGAGATTCTGAGCAGGGCATTGGTGAGGATTGCAGAGGAATGATGGGCCACAGGGCTGCAGGGCAGGCTGAGGCCCAGCCGAGGAAGGCCTGTGTATCATGCAAAGGAACATTAACTTGATCCTGAAGACAAGGGACTCAAGCAGCCCCTGCACTGCCATGCAGAAATGCCGACACACAGTCATGTGCACTTTAGAAAGGGCCCTTCCCCGACTCTGACAGCTGCCATCAGAGGGACACAGTGAGGCCGGGATCTGAAGATGTTAAAGTAAAATCAGTTGTCATCCTTCTTTTTTTTTTGAGACGGAGTCTCACTCTGTTACCCAAGCTGGAGTGCAGAGGTGCGATCTCGGCTCACTGCAACCTCCACCTCATGGGTTCAAGAGATTCTCCTGCCTCAGCTTCCCGAGTAGCTGGAACTATAGGGGCCCAGAACCACACCCAGCTAATTTTTGTATTTTTAGTAGAGACGGGGTTTCGCCATGTTGGCCAGGCTGGTCTCCAACTCCTGAACTCAAGTGATCTGCCCACCTCGGCCTCCCAAAGTGTTGGGATTACAGGCGTGATCCACTGCATCCAGCCTAGTTCTTGTGCTTTGATTTTTTCAGCTTACATCCCCCCTTTGCCATCAGATGGCTGTCCTTCTTGGTCAGTCTTCCTGGCTATCATGCGCAGCGTCGTTGTTGTCTCGCTGATGTTCATGGTGATGGGAAGGGGATGTGTTGACTTCTGTCTCCTGACCTAGGATCACGGTGTGGACCATGCGTGGCCCAGGTCTGGACACACACCAGTGATTAAGTTTCAAACAGATGCTGTCTTTGGCATTCCTGTCTGAAGATAGAGAAGTTTAAATACTGTTCTCAGTTCATGCATATTCAGTGTTATCTTGGCCAATTAGAGGCTTTGAGTATGAATGAACGAGAGCACCTTTATGTCATTGGATCCAATGACACTTGCCTTCTCTGGATTATTTGCGCCCACGTGGCTTGAACCCTGTCTTGGCAAGCAGGAGGGGCTGGTTGGTCTCCAGGCTCCTGCCTGGAGTGCAGAGGTGAAGAATGTTCTTTGAAGGTTCCTGTTGTGGCACCACCTTCGGTCTTTCTTGGGCTCTCAGACCCTCCACGGGAGGTCAGAGGTCATCTTTCCTCCTCGTGGCTGACAGCAGAGTGCAGTGGCCCCTTTCCAGCTGCCTTTAGCTCTCCACTCACAGAAGTGCCACTGTTTCTCCTGTATTGGAGATGGACAGGTGGCCATCAGCTTCTTTTGGGGGACACATGTTACGAACCTATCACTCCTTCACAAATACTCTCTTCAGAGAGGGGTCCATAGGGCTCGTAGCTCAGGACAGAGCTCCGGAGCGCCCCCCAGGCCAATTGTGTGGGCAGATGGGGAGCGTGAGGGGCTGGCCTCGGACTGGGTCATCTTACTCCTGGCGCGCAGCCACGGCCTTGCTATCCTTGGCCTCTCCCCTTGCTGTCAAAAAGGGGGCCTCTGTGGGATCATCTCCACCTCAGTGCCCTCTGCCCCTTCAGAACCTAGTGGAGGTGATGGACCCCCGAGAGGTGTTAGAGCCGCGTTTCAGCGCCCACCGTGTCTCTAAGGGTCAGTGGAGGGAGGGAGCTGTTCCCTTCCTGTTTGCTGAGCGGGTGAGTCTGGTGAGGTTTCATGTGCGCAGTACAGTGTCTGTTCTGTTTGGCACTGGAGGGTTGCTCAACACCACTGATTTACAGCCGGGTATGGTGGCTCACGCCGGTAATCCCAGCACTTTGGGAAGCCAAGGCAGGTGGATCACAAGGTCAGGAGATCACCATCCTGGCTAACATGGTGAAACCCCGTCTCTACTAAAAATACAAAAAATTAGCCGGGCGTGGTCGTGAGCACCTGTAGTCCCAGCTACCCAGGAGGCTGAGGCAGGAGAATGGCGTCAACCCGGGAGGCGGAGCTTGCAGTGAGCAGAGATTGTGCCACTGCACTCCAGCCTGGGCGACAGAGTGAGACTCTGTCTCAAAAAAAAAAAAAAAAAATTAACACCACTGATTTGTGCAGTCACACACATGCCAGGGGCCCGGACTGCAGTTGTGCCTTGGAAGGCAGCATTTGTCCATGGAATTGGAGAGAGACGGGGGCTGCTGCTTTCCAGAAGCTCAAAGGACTGTCTGAATCTGTGTGGGGTCTTCTCCCTGGAGCTGTTTCATGCACAGACCCTGCACAGAGCAGGGAGTCCCCAAGGTGGGAGCCAGGTGGGCACTTTTCTTTCTGCTGCCCCATTTCCCCAGTAAATAAAAAAGAGAAATGGCCAAGCCCAGTGGCTCGCACCTGTAATCCCAGTATTTTGGGAGCTTGAGGTGGAACGATCGCTTGAAGTCAGAAGTTCAAGACCAGCCTGGGCAAAGTAGTGAGACCCCATCTCTACAAAAGTTTTTTTCACATGTGTTGGGGGGCTGAGATGGGAGAATTGCTTGAACCTGGGAGGTCAAGGCTACCTGAACTATGATCACACCACTGCACTCCAGCCTGGGCAACATAGTGAGACCCTGTCTCAAAAAAAAAAAAAAAAAAAAAAAAGAAAAGAAAAAACACACCAATTGCACCATAAGACACTGGCATGCTCCTAGAGGAAAAGCCTTAGAAATTACCATTGAGACTCTTCTTGATACTTGGAATCCCCTGAACTGTGCCTTTGTCTGACTTTGATCTCTTGGCTCCAAAGTCTTCAGAGCCATCCTTGACTTTTGCCTGAGATCCGAGTCTGCTGGGGCCTGGCCTCTGATTCTGATGGAGCCCATGCTTTCAGATGCGGAGAAACAAAAATGCTACACTTTGGGTTTTGTTTTCCTTTCTCAGCAACTTGTGTTCAATTCAGTGACCAATTGCTTGGGGCCACGCAAATTTCTGCACAGTGGGAAGCTCTACAAGGCCAAGAGCAACAAGGAGCTGTATGGCTTCCTTTTCAACGACTTCCTCCTGCTGACTCAGATCACGAAGCCCTTGGGGTCTTCTGGCACCGACAAAGTCTTCAGCCCCAAATCAAACCTGCAGTATAAAATGTATAAAACAGTAAGTTGGATTCTAGATTTTGCATTATCAGGGTTGACGTGTTTGGGGAGGTAGTAGTTTCCAAAAAGGAGGTGGAGTTTTAGCAGGGTCAGGGGCTGTGGCGTGCAGGAGAAGGCCAGGAGTTGAAATGCGATTTAGGGTGTCCGGAGTGGAGGACGATCCATATCCCGCCGCAGTGTCAGTGACACTCAGTGCTATCGGTGGAACATATTGGCTGCCAAATGGCTGCTGTGGTCCCCTGGGATGTGACAGAGGCATGCCTTAGCCTGTAGGAGCGAAGTCTAGGGTACAGATGAGGCAGGTGTGAAAAAGCTCGGGAGAAGAGGTGCAAAACAGCACCCAGGGCCCACCGTCGCCTCCAAACAGTCCTAAGTCCCCTGCCAGACTTCTCCAGGTAGCTTGAAACATCCGAGCCCTCTCCTTTCTAGCAAAGTCTCTCTAAACAGTTGATAAGTGGAGAATTTCCCTCAGCTGTTTATATGGTCTGCTCATACGTGCATGGCTGTGTTTGTGTGTCTTTGTGTCACGGGACGTTGTTTTTCTAAATTTGTCTGCATGGGGGTGTTTTTACAGAAGAATTTTCTCTGAAGCAGCAGTTAGCTTTATTATGGGAAAAAAGAGCTATGTAGTTATATAGTTACTAGAAACTTCATGTGAAAATCTTTGGAGGGAATTGCTTGATGTAAAGTGGATGAAGACTGCTGTTTAGAATACACCAGGAAAAGCGACACCAGCCAGATCTTATTCCGAAAGACTTAAAACATACCCGCAAAATCGCGGGCGGGGGAACCCATATTTATCATATTTATAATTTGTAATATGTAAAAGTTGATGCTAACCCAAAATTATTATTCTGGGATTCTTTACTGGAAAACACACACGCCCTTAGTCTGGTTTACTGGAACACACCCAGAAACACACACACATGCTCAGTCTAGGTTACTGAAACACACGCACGAGTGTGCACACACGCGCTGACTTGCAGTCTCGTTTACTAGAACACATTGGCATAAGTGTGCTCACACACTCACGGTTTACCGGAGCACACAGACCCCCAGCCTTGCTTTGTAATGCCTGTGTGTTACTTTCCAGCCTATTTTCCTAAATGAGGTTCTAGTAAAATTACCCACCGACCCTTCTGGAGACGAGCCCATCTTCCACATCTCCCACATTGACCGCGTCTATACTCTCCGAGCAGAAAGCATAAATGAAAGGTGAGACCTGCCGCCTCCCCAGCATGGGCCCCAGGGCTCCACAGCTCTAGGACACACAAGGGGCGGGTGATTAATCAGGTGCCAATGTTTCCCAAGTGGCAATGCCATCACCCCTAGCTGGGAGTGGGTATGGGGCTATTACTTTTTTCTACAGCCTCTCAAAAATCTGTCACATGGCATGCCCTTTCCAAAATAACATGGATTCAAACTAATTTTGCTTGAGTTTTTTTTTTTTTTTTTTTTAAGGCAGAGTCTCACTCTGTCACCCAGGCTGGAGTGCAGTAGTGCAGTCACAGCTCACTGCAGCCTTGACCTCCTGGGCTCAGGTAATCCTCCCACCCTAGCCTCCCAGGTATGTGGGACTACAGGCATGTGCTACCAAGCCTGGCTAATTCTTTATATTTTTTTTGTAGAGATGGGGTCTCGCCATGTTGCCCAGGCTGGTCTTAAACTCCTGGGCTCAAGGGATCCACCCGCCTTGGCCTCCCAGAATGCCAGAATTCTGGGATTACAGGGGTGAGCCACTGCACCTGGCATTGTTGTTGTTTTATTAAGAAATGTTTCGCATTCTTTGAGGTAAACAGAGCATCTCAGGTTTCCCCTGGCTTCCCAGGTGGCAGAAACCAATAGGAAAGTAATTTCGGGGTTAATAGGACCACCCAAACCCAAACCTCTCCTCACCTTGGCTCACTTAAATGGGCATTCTGGAACCTAGGGCTGTGGGTATTTTGCTTCAATCTGTCTTCAAGACACTGCCCTGGAGCCAAATGAAATAGATCATTTTCTGAAGGGTGAACTTGACACAAGGCCAGCATCATTCCAAAGAGCATTTGCACCAAGCAAGAAAATTGGCTAAAGCTTTTGTGCATATGGTTCTCAGAAAAAATGAAGGAGAAAACCGCGGCCACAAATGCCTTCCCCCAAGGCGTTTTGCTCTTTCATGTGAAGTGGTTCCCAATCTGGGAAGTGGTTTTTGTTCTTTCTTTGCGTGATTTCATAAGCGAGATCCTTCTGGCTTTGTTGGATTAGGCAAATATGTGCTGCTCTTCGGTAAGGAAGGAAGAGGAGTCGTGTCCCGATGTTGCCTCTAAGACAGCATCTATCACAGATTTTCTTCCCCGGGCACATCATCGCAGGTCTTGAGGACATCCATGGAAATGGCCCTCATGCCTTTCTTATTGATGGCAGGAATAAGTATTAGCATCACGTGACATAAAATCAGATTTTCTTTCCCGAGCCTTTGTTGTTAAAATCAAATGAACAAAGAAACAGAGTCCTGGCAACAGTGTTTGAACAGACCTGAAGCCTTTTTCCTGAGTTTCTGTTTGGCAACTTTCTGTCTTTTTCTGTCCAAGGACTGCCTGGGTGCAGAAAATCAAAGCTGCTTCTGAACTCTACATAGAGACTGAGAAAAAGAAGCGCGAGAAAGCGTACCTGGGTAATGCATGGCCCCGCGGGGTGTCCTGCACAGCTGGGCAGGAGGGAGGGCCATTTGGCTGGGCTGAAAATCCTCAGAATAGAAGAATCCCCTGGACCTAGAGGAGGGGCGTGGAATGAGATGGAAGTGAGCTTGGGGTGGGATGCAGATGGGGATGGAGGGCAAATTCCAGGAGCAAGGAAGCAAGTGTTTAAGGAGAGGGAAGAATTACTTTTGAGTCGGGAGAGGTACATGAAATGCATTGTGAGGCTCACAGAGATGGGAAAGGTGTGGCATGTTCAAATGAAGCATTTTGTGTTTTTCCTGCCATCATAGTCCGTTCCCAAAGGGCAACAGGCATTGGAAGGTTGATGGTGAACGTGGTTGAAGGCATTGAGTTGAAACCCTGTCGGTCACATGGTAAGGCTGTGAGGCGCCCCCCGGCTCCTGCTTTAGGGTTGGGAGTAGGGTCCGGGTTCCCCACACCCCCACCCGGCTCCCCACACCCCCACCCGGCTCTAGATCAAATGTGCTATTTCCATACTCCCTGATCTCCTTCCAGAATTGGTTTAACTAGCACTTGTTAAAAACCTGGAGGTTTTGTGTTTTTTTTTCCATCCTTTCTACCATTCTGCTTCTCCGAGGGATCTGAGTGGCTGCATTCACAGTGGATGTGACACAAGATCAGGCCAAAGTAACGAGACAGGAATGGCCTAGTTTCAAAGCCCACTCAATTAAGTATTTGTTTTTAGTTTAAGGATGAAGCTGACTTCTGGGAGTTTTCACCTGGATTCTCCACCGAATGACACTTATTAAGCATAGCAGTTATTAAGAGTGGGGAGCGGCCGGGCACGGTGGCTCACACCTGTAATCCCAGTGCTTTGGGAGGCCAAAGCAGGTGGATCACCTGAGGTCAGGAGTTTGAGACCAGCCTGGCCAACATGGTGAAAGCCCGTCTTTACTAAAAATATAAAAAATTAGCCAGGCATGGTGGCAGCCACCTGTAATACCAGCTATTCATTCAGGAGGCTGAGGCAGGAGAATCACTTGAGCTCAGGAGGTGGAGGTTGCAATGAGCTGAGATCATACCACTGCACTGCAGCCTGGGCGACAGAGCAAGAATCCATCTAAAAAAAAAAAAAAAAAAAAGAGTGGAGATCAAAATGAGGTGTGAGTTCCACCTGGCGAAGGCTTTTGTTCCCTCCAGGAAAGAGCAACCCGTACTGTGAGGTGACCATGGGTTCCCAGTGCCACATCACCAAGACGATCCAGGACACTCTGAACCCCAAGTGGAATTCCAACTGCCAGTTCTTCATCCGAGACCTGGAGCAGGAAGTCCTCTGCATCACTGTGTTCGAGAGGGACCAGTTCTCACCAGATGGTGAGTGGAACGCGGCCCTGTGGTTATTCCTCCTTCCCTGGCACTCGTTTGCGTGGGTTAATGTTTTCTTACCTGGGGACTTGGTGCCAGGATTCCTTGGGTTTCCCTCCTGAGAGATGAGGCTGGCTGGCACAAGACGAGGCTCTGTCTCCCCTGGAGGAGTCTTCTGGAGGTGTCTCATTGCATGTGGACAGAGCATGCTTGGTCTAGAATTGTGCCAGCTGCCCTGGGCAAACACGTCCATCTTCTGCTTTCCAAAGCAGGTGACTGTGGAGAGGGGTGTGTTTAAGAGCTTCAGCATAGTTCTTCAGTCCTTGGCAAAAAGCTGTGCTGGCAATGGATGAAACTGGCCAATGGAACAAGGATGTTAGCCCACAACAGGAGCCGCAGAATGGGCCAGGTCCCTTTGGGTGGCATTTTTGTACCACTTATTAAGTAGGCAAAGGGATGCAGTCATGTTGAATGAATCATTTCTTCAGCCAGCCTTCTGTTTCTGCTTGGGCCTGGAAAAGAATAGTCTCAGCCCAATGATTCCAAGAAACTACCTGTCTCTCCCTCAACCCAATAAAAATCACCGGTGGGCATGGTGCTGCAGGCCTGGAATCCCAACACTTTGGGAGGCTGAGGCAGGAGGATCGCTTAAGCCCAGGAGTCTAAGACCAGCCTGGGCAACATAATGGGACCTTGTCTCTACAAAAAAATACAAAACTTAGCCAGGCATGGTGGCATGCACCTGTAGTTCCAGCTACTCGGGAGGCTGAGGCAGGAGGATTGCTTGAGCCTGGGAGGTCGAGGCTGCAGTGAGCCATGATGGTACCACTATATTCCAGCCTGGGCAACAGAGCAAGATCCTGTCTCCAAAAAAAAAAAAAAAAAAAATCACAGAGTAAGTTAAAAGATTATGGTCTCAACTTAATTATAACCGAAGAAGTGAGGGTCAAATGCTAGCATTATCTGTACAAGGTTTAAATGGCTCCATATGGCCTTCATCTTTTAGTACTTTTTATATGAATTATCTCATTGTGAGTTAGGTACTCGTTGTGGTAGCTGGTTAAATGTTTGAGTGTGACTGGAACAGTTTGGCTCCCAAGTCTGGGCTCTTAACTACTATGTGTACTGTCAACTTCTAATTCTTTTTTCTTTTTATTTTTTTTTACGTTTTTTTTTTTTCTTGTTGTTCTCACTCTGTCACTCAGGCTGGAGCACAGTGGTGCAATCACAGCTCACTGCAGCCTCCACCTCCCAGGCTCAAGCAATCCTCCTGCCTCAGCCTCCTAAGTAGCAGGGATGACAGGCATGAACCACCATGCTAGGCTAATTTTTTAAAATTTTTTGTAGAGACAGGGTCTCACTCTATTGCCCAGGCTGGTGTCAAACTCCTGGACTCAAGTGATCCTCCTGCCTCGGCCTCCCAAAGTGCTGGGATTACAGACGCGAGCCACTGTGCCCGGCCACCTTCTAATTCTGAGAGATAAAGGTTGGGGTTGGGTTTTTTTTTATTTAAGTAATGAAATACCATGACACATTGGCAACTCCGCTGGGGAGCGAGTTGGAAATCCTAGTGTTGGTTTACATCAGAGCCCAGAGAAGAAGGGAGAGCATAACAGTTCATCAGGGGGTCCCCAATATGCCAGACATGTGCCTCGAAGAGAGGGAATGGTCCCTCTTAGGAGGGTCTGTTTGTTCTCTTTTCAGATTTTTTGGGTCGGACGGAGATCCGCGTGGCGGACATCAAGAAAGACCAGGGCTCCAAAGGTCCAGTTACGAAGTGTCTTCTGCTGCACGAAGTCCCCACGGGAGAGATTGTGGTCCGCTTGGACCTGCAGTTGTTTGATGAGCCGTAGGCAGCGGGCTCAGGGTGTGCTCAGCAGGGTCCCAGCCCACGGCCACACATGCTGTCTGGAAATTGTATTCCTTTTCTAAGAAACCACCATTTGGTATTCAGTCACAGGGATATGGGACGGCAAAGACAGGCCCCTCAAAGCTCCTAGGAATCATTCTCGACAATCCTCCCTGCCCCGAAACAATTTCCTGTTTCATGAAACAAAGCTGTGTTTTCCTTTGTCCTCACTACAGGTCTCATTATGGCTTCTAGGGTCGCTGAAATCCCATAGTCCTCAACAGGGTGCAGCTGGGAGTCTAGCCCCTTCCCGGGCTTGAGGGATGGGTCTGGTTACTATAAAATAGATTTATAAATGCAATGTCTATATTTTTGGAGAACTCATGTAACCCTCCTGTTTCTTACATCCACCAGTCCCCAAGTAGACTTCTTGGCCTACAATGCCCAGTCCTTGGTGTGAGTTTAGAAACAATTATGACGGTCCTGTCATTGCTTCAGAATCCCATCTCTCCTGCAGGGAAATGCTGCCTAGAGCTGATCACTCGGTGAGACGGTCTGATCAGGCCCTGGCTTAGCTCTTTGAAGAGCTGGTCTATGGAAGTTTCCAGCATGTGCGCCGTTATAGCCGTTCCTTCCCCCTCTAGGCCTTGTATTAATATATGTCAATGAAAACACACTGGCGTATTGTTGCGTGGATTCAGTTCTGATTCCCAGCATGCTTGGAATATGGTCACAGAAAGTCATTATCTAGAAAGTCACCCCTCTGCTGGATCAGATCACTACAGGTCACTGGAAAGGCAACTTTACAATGTTGGGTCACTGGGTCTCGGTCGGCAGCCATGTTGGAAAAATCTCTTTTGGCTCGGAGGCCTGTGATATTTCATAGCAGCAGTCGTTGCTGGTGACCTGTTCTGTGCTTGAATGTGCTGAATCCTGATTGTTGTAGGACATTTCAACAGCTCTCTTTGGTACGTTCCCCAAAAAGCCATGTCCTAGATCCCCAAGGCGTGAAGAGGAAAAATATCAAGCTGGAGGTTGGGAAAGAAAATGAAGGCAGTCCATTATGTGGTGGGTGAAAGACCCTAGGAGGATGCAAGCCCCGCACATCCCGGGGCAAAGACCTAAGACACTTTTCCACCCTCCACCACCCCAACCTCATGTAATATGCTTGTTGCAAGAGTCAGGACTTTATGACTATGTGCCAAGCTGTTTGGTTTGAGTTCTTTAATTTTTTTTTCCCTTAAATGCCAGGAGATCATCTGGTTAGTTAGATAGTAACTTGATTTGCTAATGAAAAGTGGGGGCCGTGTTTTGTTTGCATGTTAATATTCTCATAATCCTAGTTTGTTGTGGTCATGAAATGTCCTTTGCATGTTCTGTTGGTACTGGAGTCTAGCTTTCCTGTACTAGATGGTGTTCTCTTTGATTGTAGGTCCTTAGACTTTAATTAGGGTTATCAAAGTGCTTTCTAAATGATAGCCTCAGCTTTGTGGCAGAGTACCCCCTTTGCTGGGAACTGAATGTGTAGTGTTATAATTTCCCATGAGAGCCCGGTCATACTTCAAGCAATTTTTTTTGAAGTGTGTGTTGGAAAGGACAACAAAGTTTACATTTCATACTTTTAAGAAATACTTTATTATTTATTTATTGAAGATAGTGTAGAATTTTGTATCAAGAACAATAGACATAAGTATTTTTTGAAACAAGCAAATATACCCTGTAGTTAGAAACTTTCAACTGAACATGTTAGAGACCAAGTTTAACTTCAGGCATGCATTTGTTTACCATTTCCCAGCGGAAAACATGGTTAAAATACTTTAAGTTTATATTTTTTGATGTTGTTAAGAAACTTTTAAATTAAATCTATAAATAGACATGCAACTCATGCTTTCCTATTTCTATAACCAATACCGTTTGTTCAGTGTATTTATGAAAGATATGCTACCATGGTAGAAAGAAAAGTATTCAATGTGTAAATGGGGTAGTGTGGGTCACCATTCCGATCTCTTTTTGTTTTCTGTCCTGTCTTTTCTTCATTGACTTTATTTGCGTGTTAATGTTGGACATCATTGTTCATGTAGGTAGCGTATGGTATGCACAATGACAAACAATCGTTTTAGGTCCCAGGTCACCCACTCATAGTGTCCTATTATTGGAACTAATGTAGCATGAGAAAGCAATATGTGACTCTTTTTCCTCAAGTGACTCTGTTGAGCATCCTTGAGATGCTCCTGCCATGTAGCAAGTTCTGGATTAGTGTCCTTGTATTTACTGGTGTAATTTGTAATGTAACCAATCGTCCGTATGGAGGAGTCGGGCTGGCCCTCGGACCCAGCTGTGATTCATGAGTTGTGTCACAGGGATTGAGAAACATGGGTGATGCATGGAGTCTCAAACCATTGGGCCTCTCTGTTCCTTCACCTCTACCTTCTTGACCATCTGGGCTATATTTCATAGAAATTAAATGCTCCTTGCCAACAAGGAGTCTGTCTACTAGCTCTTTGTTTTCTAAATATAGGAGTTCTCTAGGCCACTGCATCCCGGCATCCTGATCCCAGCCTTTTAGATACCCCTGCAAGCGTTCCTCTGCTCTGAGCCACACTGCTAGCTTCTCCTGCACACTCTGATCTCCTTTAGCCCAAGAAGGGGCTGTGCTGGTCATAGGGTTATGCTGTAACCCTCAGTCTTCCCCGAGAACTGAACTATCCTGAGACCTCTTGGGCTGAGCCTTCTTCACAGAGCAGTTCTCTAGAAGGGAGAGTCCACATCCTGGTCCCTCTGGGGCAGGGCCTGTCTGGCTGCTGGCATCACCCTGGCAGGTGGATGGACAGCATCATCTCCTGGAACCAGGTTTGCTGTGACCATGAGAGCCTGAAGATGTGGCTCATTCGGATCCAGGCCTGGACTAATCTGGAAAGAGGGACTTTCTAGGTGCAGGTCACCAGGGATGCTTGAGAAACTAGAGCCAGACTTCCTTGTTTGTTTGGATAATATGTCCCTGTCCTCTGATAGCAGAGGAAAGAGCTCTGCTCCCAAAGAACATTCATGTAAGAGGAGGCATTTTTTTCTTCTTTGCTTTTTTTAAACAACCTACAGTATGACCTAAGTGTATGAAACTAACTGATTTCATCGGGTAGAGTAGCCCTGAATTTAACTGGGGAAAAAATCCCATCAGAATATGAGTAAATTGACCACCCACATTAAGTCTTATCTCGGTGACCTGGTACCAAAGCAAGGTGTCCTCCAGGGGAGTATTCTGGGGTGGCAGGGGGATTAGGTGCTAGCGCCAGCAGGGAAGGACACTTGCAGGTCTGCCTTCCAAGGCTGAGCAGGCCGGCTGTCTCTCCAGGAACTGGCTAGGACAAGTGTAAAGCCACTGACCACACAGAACCAGGATGTTCTAGAATCTGATGGGGCTGAAGATGAAGGGAGAAATGGACAAGGCACTTCTGGCTTTATTGAAAAGGTGAAGCTCTTGGAGTATATTTTAGAGTAGGCCAGTACCTTGTATAAGCAGAAAAAGACTTCTCTATCTCCACTCCAAGTCGTTTTTTTCTAGTTGATTGGGCCTTTTTGATTGATAAGAAGAAAATGTGTTTTGTATGTGTAACAACTTTAAGAATTTCCATTGGAAACAGAAAGTATGATTTGATTTGATTTGATTTCTAAGTTCTCCCTTCCTTTTCAAGGTTAGCGATGTGCTTTATAGCAGACACTAGCACTTTTACATGAATACCTGGTGTGCTTTGGATGTAACAGGGTCATTTTGGGCTCGAGGTGAGTGTGCAATTAGCAGCGGGTCTGCTTGGTCCAGATATGCTTGTTTACAAGTTTAGAGCATCCTATGCCAGAAAGTGAGATGAAAACAAAGGCACCTGGATTGCTTTGTTTTGCTTTTAGATAAAAGAGCTTTAGCTCACACCAGGCAGAAGCATAACCAGTAGCCCCAGAAACCGGTAGCATGATGAAGCCCTTAGACAGTATAGTCTGAGCCACCATAAGAGGCATTAGGGAAAACTAACACCTCCTTCCTTTTGCACCGTGGGGTGCTGAAATTCCTGCTAGAGACTTCCCCTTACTTCCATGAATGGCCCAGGGGCTGCTTAGTATATCATTAGAATGTTCATTCTCCTCCTTTTCCCTGGAGTGGACCAGTGAGACCAAATGCTTGTGTTTCTCTATGTTTTCAGTTCATTTGTTCAAATGACACAGAAGATGAATCCATTTCTGGGAAGGCTGAGCTCAGATGAGGATTGCTAGGCCAGCCTAGGTTCTGGGGCGGATCTCAGGGACAGAAACAGGCTTGTATTAAGTATGAGTGGCAGGTACTTCTCTAGAACAGCCCTAACCTGCACTAGTGAGGGGGGCTCAGGAATTCCCATGACATTGATCTAGCAGCCTCCTGCACGTAGACACTCAGTTCATTTTAGGGACGTTCAATGCTTGATCAAATGGGGGGCATTTTCTTTCTTTCTTTTTTTCCCCAGCTACAGTGTAATTGCCTACCTGCCTGGGCCCCTTCTAGAGGAAGGTGGGCTTTCCTTGTCCGTCAGGCTGCACTCATGAGGTGATATCGTAAAGCAGCAGAAAGACTGAGGGTGCAAAGAAACCACAGCTGCCATTCACGGGGCAGCTCCCTCTAGCTCTTCTGCCCAGTGACCTTACAGGCTTTAGAGGAGCCTGATGAGAGCTATCCTGGGGGCCAAGGGATGCATTCCCTGCAGCTTCCTCCTGGGGGACCCACAGGTCAGCCCATTCCAGGAGAAGCAGTCTTAGGCCCGTTTGCATCCCCTGCCACTGCCATGTGCCTGCCAGCCCAGTTTCTGATGAAGACGTGGCTCAGTCCCTGCTCTCCTTGTCGCAGTGGCTTGTACTTCATGTGCAGTAGCCCAGGGCCCGCCTTCTAGAGTGAATGTTTCCCTCGAGCCCTTGGATATTTTTATTCTATTTTGAATGGTTCCGATCAATTAATGTTGCTTTGTGTGGGGTTCTTCAGAGAAATAATGCAAACCGGCCAGGTGCGGTGGCTCACACCTGTAATCCCAACACTTTGAGGGGCTGAGGCAGGTGGATCACCTGAGGTCAGGATTTGGAGACCAGCCTGGCCAACGTGGCGAAACCTTGTCTCTACTAAAAATACAAAAATTAGCCAGGGGTGGTGGCAGGCACCTGTAATCCCAGCTACTCAGGAGGCTGAGGCAGGAGAATCACTCGAACCTGGGAGGCGGAGGTTGCAGTGAGCCGAGATCACGCCACTGCACTCCAGCCTGGGTAACAGAGCGAGAGTCCTTCTCAAAACAAACAAAAAAAGAGCTAATGCAGACCTCTTCTGGTTAGACCTGACACGGAGGAAGTAATTGGCTGGTCAACTTAATGGTGCCCCACAGCTTCCTCTGGATCCTGCTTCTTTGTACTTGGAACGCAGTTTATTTGAGCTAGAGGAAAGGAAAGTTCTAGAATTCCTGTTTCCTCAGCCTGCACTGTATCAGATCCAGGATATGTCTGCATTTCATCAGGATCAAGTAAGATACATAACCTTATATCTGTAGGAGCCAGAAAAAAAAAATCTATTCCTGATAGGCATGGAAACTTAGTCCACATGAAAGACAGAAGACATCTAACAGCTGTCTGTCTTGGGAGCATTAAAACCCAGACACCAAGACACACTAGACAGTCCATCTCTGGGTTGTGATCTCTCAGAAACATCTTAGTAGTTAATGCACTGTTCATTTAGGGAGTCCCCATCCTGGTCCAGGCCACCCTCCTAGAAGCTGGGCGGCAGCTGGACGGGCCTGCCTTGGTGGCATTCAAGCAAGCCTAATTGGATTAGGTTGGTGCAAAAGTGATTGCGGTTTTTGCCATTGCTTTTAATGGCAAACTAACTTTAAGTCATTAAAATAAGACCCAACGCTTATAAAAGAGTTCATATCCACCTCCCAATAACTTCTTTAGTTCCATGCAGCCTCAGTCAGTTCCTCCATTCAAAGGAACCCTCTTTACCCTGGCCCTGGGGGAGCCATATTACACCCACATCATAATTTTTCTGACACTATGTGTGCTTGTCAAATTTCAGGGTCAGTTTCCCCTTATTGGATGTCAGGGGTGTTTTGTGAGTTGTGTTTTAATAGGATTCTGTTCGATTTTCTATACCAGCCTATATTGTTACTATCATCTGCCTAGTATGAATATTTTAGTATTCAAAGCCCACCAGATAAAGCTGTGTTCAGAAGTGGACTTATTTGGTCAGCCTTGAAAAAAAAAAAAAATCAGCGTTTCTCTGATATTTCCTGAGGATTAACCAGAAACTAAGGTTCCTTTTTAGGCAGTGGTAAGAATGCGTATTTTCTTCTTCCAGAAGTTCTGGTTTTATACTTTTATCTTTTGAAAGAATAACATTCCTGTGCGACTCTGCTTCTCTTCGCTTTTGCATTTCTCTTTTTTAACTCAAATCTCTTATTTCCTGCCGTTCCTGTATCTAAACAGAATGGGGGCCTCAGGCAGACAGGAACCAAAGAAAGGGTGTAGTGGCTTTGCAGCGCTGGGTGAGCAGCAGCCGCTGCCATTCTGTGCACTGTCACCGGCGGGGGTGGAGGGTCTCCCTGTAAGAGGAGGAAACTCGCTGTTTTCACTGGCAGATTTCAAGGTGCCGGCTCCACCTACCGCAGCTGCTAGGCATTGCTCTTGTGTAGATCGCAGAAGGAGTTATTGGTGATGTGGGGTGTAGGGGAAGACAGGAAAACGGACTTACAGCTAGGAATGTGGGCCTGGCAGAGACCGAAGGCTGGGTGGGAAGGAAGCTCGCGGCGAGCCTAGGGTTCAAGCCTAGCGCGCCAGGGGTCTCCAGTGAGACCTTGCTCTTCCCTGCCGCTGAGGCTGGGGCTGCACGGAGGTCCTCAGCCTTCCCACCCTTTCTGCATCAGCTTTAGTGTCTGTCGGCTGGGTGGACTGCAGGGCAGGTGACCTGGAGGAGGCCCTGCTCCCCAGCAAGCGTTCTAGGAGTTACGGTGTGCTCTATTGGGATTGGGATTGGATTACAGTCTCTACTTGTAGACTTTGACTTCTGGAATTTTAGGTGGAAGGGAATTTTTGTTGGTGGGACGCAGCAGCTCAGTGCGTGGTGTGCGCATGCGTGTTTGTGTGTGTGTGTGTGCATGTATGTGTGTGTGCACGTGTGCATGTGTGTGTGCGTGGGTTTGCGTGCATGCATGTGTGTATGTGTGCGTGCACGTGTTTGTGTGTGCATGTGTGTGCGTGTGTGTCTACGTGTGTGTGCACGCATGTGTGCGCGTGTGTGTGCATGTTTGTGTGTGCGTGCATGTTTGCGTGTGTGCACGTTTGTGTGTGTGCGCGTGTGTATGTGTGTGCGTGTATGTGCGTGTATGCGTGTGCATGTTTGTGCGTGCATATGTGTATGTGTGTGCGCATGCGTGTGTACCTACCCACACCTGGGGGGATGCATGGCTCTGTGCCTTGGAGAGGGAAACAGGAAATACGTTGCTCCACATTCCTGTCATCCTGGTCAGGACTAGTCGCGTGGTTTGCGGACAGAGTGCAAAATGAAAATGCGAGGACCCTTGTTCAGGTGATGAAGCATTTCTAGACAGTGAGAGGAGAGCATTAAGCCAAGCTCAGGTCCCTTCTGAGTGCATAGCCCCTTGTGGCTGTCAGGCAGCACACCCAGGAGGCCGGCCCTGACTACACTGTTCTCTGCTGGTTCCCGAAGCCGATGGGCTCTGTCTTAGGTCTTCTTACTTCGAAAGGTCTCCCGGCAGGCTGTGGCAAGCTGGGCGGATACACTTTTCTAAACGTCTGCATTTATTTCCTAAAAAGCACAAATGGCCTGGACTAGCTAGTGGGTGTGGAACTGAGCCCCTAGTTCACAGCTGTACCCCAAGGCTGGAGAGGGGGTTGCCGGTGGTGGCAGGAGCTCTGGGCTCCCAGTTCAGGATGGGCCACAGGGCGTCAAGCAGCTGTGAGCCTTTACCATTGAGCTCACTGCTTGGAAATAAAACCCTTCCTCTGGGCCTTGGGCATCCACCGGGAGCTTTTCTCCCCTTTCCTGGGAGGACAGCAAGCCTTTTCCAACCTTCTGCCTTCAAAGAGAAGCAGGGTCATAGAAGTGCTCAGTGTCCCTTCCCCAGTGGCTGGACACTTGCTCCTCCAGCCTTCACCCCCTGGAGAGAAGGGGAGTCTGCGGAGCCAGTGCCTCCCCGCCCAGCTGGGCCACACGATCTGGTCTGCAGGTGTCTGGGAGGAACCTGCTTCGGAGAGGCTGCGACCTCCCAGCTAGACTCTCCCCTTAGGATCCCATGTATGGGGATGGTAGGAGAGAAAAGATCCCTCTGTGTAAGTAGCCTCAAGTTCTAGAAGACCATGGCCCCGGGAGGCAGCTGACCATGAAGCTGGGCTTCCTGTTGTTGCTTTCTTTCACGAGCTAACTTTTCCTGGGCTGGACGCTCCAAAATGTTTGCAGTTCCATTTGCTTTTTGCAAGTAGGTCCCCATCTCCATATACATTGAGCAATAATCCTCACTATGTTTCCCGATTCTGTCTGGGATTATATTTGCTAAGTAAAAATGTTGACAGAAATTGCAAACTCATCTCACCTGGATTTGATTGAGTCACCTTGAATGACATAACAAATTATGGCTTTGTTTTCATGCGTCGTGCAGTCTTCCGGACTACGGGAAGTTCTGCAAGTGTTCTCCAGGGGCATTTCATTAATAGCGTGTCAGCATTAGTTTTAATGAATGAACATTTGAGGTACATTCTATAAATCAATATCCTTAAAATGTCATCTGCTAAACATTCACTGTGACAGAAAGTAGATATTTTAGCAAGATCTATGTTAATGCTACTTAATTTTAGACATGCATTTAAAGCCTACATGGCCAATAGCCCAAGTATCTTTGAACTGTGAAATCAAGCTCAGATCTCATCTGCTGTAGCCCCGCAAGCCAGAGTCTGTGCCCTCCATGACCCTTCTTATCCCTTGGTGGCCCTGCATAGATAGGGGAGTTGGCCCCTGCCCACCCTGTGTTGTATTGCCTTAGCTCCATCAGCTTTGTACCCTCACACGTATAGGTGGTGAACTTATGTGTAAATACATGTGTACAGATGAGAAACTGCAACAAAAATGTCCTGTGGATGATAATCAGCTCAGTTTCCGGTTTTCTACATTCTGTGCTGTTTCCAGCTAAGAAAAAGGCGAACTCCCACTATATAAAGGGAAAAGGTTGTATTCATGTCATGTTCCTCATGAAATCTCTGCTGTATGTTTATGGAATGGCCATGACTAAATGTATATATGGTATGTAAGAGGCCATGCTGTTAAATGTTGCATAAACTAACACAGATTCTGTAGTCAAAAATATTTAACTTGTTATTGTAAAATGTGATTTGTCATTGAGAGATTATTTTTCTGTATGTATATGAGAGTATTTTAGGAATCTAATTTAAGTGCATAAAACTATAGAAAAAAATTTAAAACCTATTCCAAGAGTAGAAAATGCTTAATCAGATTACTTGGGTTCAACTCAACTAAATTTCTTATATTAAAAAAAAATTCCAAGTTGTATATGTTAGAAATCAAAGGAGTCATTTTTTTTCCTGCAGGAAATATGATAAATTTCAGTGTAATGGGTGGTGGCGTGATCAAATGAAAAGTATCCTGTAGCTATGACCTCGCATGGGACCTTGGTGTTGCATTAAAAATGGATTTTTGCAGATCACATATCTGAGAGGGTACTTGTGTCAGGAAGGATGAGAGGATAGGGAGCCTGTTTTTCATCAGATCCATGTGCCACGCAGGCTTCCTTGGGTTCTAGTGGATTTGTTAGGGATCTGGGGCTGACGCAGCTATCCCACTAGAGAGGCCACTCTCTGACTTCCAGGTCGCCCTTTCTACTTCTGTATCTGGATTGATTCAGTTTATCCCTAATTAACGTTTGCGTTTTCCATGAAATTTCCTGATGCATCCTCACTGTCTTCAACTGTTGCACAGCCAGGTGGGTGGATGGATGGTTTAGGGTTTCTGAGTTAAGCTGTTTTGGGGCAGGCTTCTGGATGCCCATGTTTCCATGGAGACCCCAGGGGGAAGATGCCTTCCTCCCGTCTGCATTCCCAGAAAAGCATCAGAAGTCCAGGCTGCTTCTGGGGCACAGACTTTCTGTACTTGGCCACCAGAAGTGCCCCTTAGGCCACCTAAGGAGGATTCTGTGAAACTCAATGTCTAAACCCCTGAGAGAGGCATTCAGAAATGATTTCAGGAGGGGGCAACCCCAGGAGTCCAGCCTCCCCTGGCAGCCTGGAAATACTGCAGTAACAAAAAGAGCTGGTTTCTGGTGATCTGAATGCATCGTGTTTGGGGGTGACACCGCTGGTGGAAGGTTGAGGGCCTGTGGTCTGAAAAGACATCTGAAGAATGTGTTAGGTTTTCAACATTTCTTTGAACAGGCTGCGTGCATCTTAATGCTGTCAACCAGCAACTGGAGCCCCTTTTTTGAGAGGCCCGAACCAGTAAAGCTGCTGACTTCAGGAGTATGGGAAGCTGTGATTTCTGGAAGCTTCCTGGAATCTATTTAGATGTATGAATAATCTGCAAATCACTTAGAGGCACTGTCCATGTGGTCCATAACTGGCTTTATTCCCAAAGATGGAGCTCTTCAGAGATTTCTTTGTTCAGGCGCAGCCTTGGAAGGCCACCTAAGGCCTGCCAGCAGAGGAGATGAGCTCTGGTCTACCAACCCCAAACAGGCCCTGACTCTCCTTCCTTAGAACGATGCCCTCTGGCTGGGGTGGCAAGAGGGCTGTGAGTGGAAACAAGTCAGCCAGTCAACTGTCCCTTGGGCCTTGGTTGTTTCAAAAAAGTCTGGGGACAAGAAAAGCTAGAACATGGGGCCCTCCCTTCCCAGGAGTGCTAGCGAACCCTCCCAGATAGCCTTTGCCTGTTTGGAAAAGAATGTAATCCATCAGAACATGAGCTCCTTGTGCTTCCAGTGACAAGCGGGCCACAGTGCTGGTGGCATGTTGCTTCCCTCACAGCCCTGCCCAGGGGTAGGACCAGGCCCGCCCCTTGATGGATGTGCTGTTGATTGTAATATACTTCTGTTGCCAAATAATGGTACTGTTTAATTTTCCATAAAAGAGAGACTATATTGTCTGATATGTAATGTTAATGGAATTCTAAGAATTACTAGACGCTATTATAAATTGTAGACTTACGTATTTGTCTAAGGGTTTGATGAAGCAGGGCCAAAACATTGTTTCTTCTTTTTTGTTTGAAAGAAGCTGAGGTTTGTTTTTGCTGTTTGAGTGTTCCTTTGGCAACTTGTTATGTGTGAAATGTTAAATTTTACCGATTAAGATGATGGTAACTGAGACCTTTCTTTAAACCAGTAGCAACATCAGTACAAATTGCTCTTCCTGTGTATCTTGAACCTAAAAAGAACAATCTCTTCAAAAACAAAAACAAAAACAAAAAACAACTCTTTGGTCATTTTGACCTGTGTGGTTTAAATTCAAATAGTTCATGAATAAAAGGAGAAAAGCCAATCTGTTATAGTGGATTATTTTGGGTTCTTTCTGCTTCACTCTTTTCTGAGAGCACAGGAAGCTAACAGCCCTGCAAATGGTGTCTCTTCCTCTTCCCACAGATAAGATTGTAGCTGTGCAAGGAAAATTGTGCAGAAATAAACCTAGAAAACAAAACCAACCAACAACCCTTTCAGCTGTCCTACGGCTTCAGATAAATGTTAGCTAACACCAAGCAGAAATAGATTTCTGTGTATGAAGTCTTTGTGAGAACAGGAGAAGTTTTGTGTTGTACAGCATAAGAAATTCTGAGGGTGGGGTTGAGGGGGCGGTGCAAAAAGCTGATTTTCTTATAAAGACATTCAGAAGGGTCGCTGAATTTCCAGGAAGAAGTTTCTAACACACGTAACTCCACGTGTTCAGCACTTGGGTGATCTATAATTCTGCGTTCCATAAAACCCAACGCTGAATTGTATTAGGTTGTTTCCTCCTGTTCTGGTTTTAAGGCCATTCCTACCTATTTCATCACTGATTTAACTGACTATAAATAAGTCCTTTAAATTCTCTAGCTGGCTTGGAAACTAGTTGAATTGTGACATAGCACATTTTTAAAAAGTTGACCCTACAGCAGTATGTCTTTGCCTTTTTAAAACTAGTATGCCCCATTTTGAAGAACATAAAATCGTATGCCCTTTTCTTGGTTGTTATTTGAAGTTTTAAAAATAAGTTAAGGCTGGATGTGGTGGTTCACACCTGTAATCCCAGTGCTTTGGGAGGCTGAGGCAGGAGGATTGCTTGCATCCAGAAGTTCAAGACCAGCCTGAGCAACATAGTGAGACCTTGTCTTTACAAAAAATAAATCAGCCAGGCATGGTGGCACATGCTCATGGTCCCGGGTATTTGGGAGGCTGAGGCAGGAGGATCTCTTGAGTCCAGGAGGCCAAGGCTGCAGTGAGCCATGATCGTGCCACTGCACTCCAGTCTGGGTGACAGAGTGAGACCCTGTCTTAAAAATAAAAAGAAAAGTTAAATGCCATTAAAAACAAATGCAATAATTAACTTTCCCAACTATACCTAGTTCTCTCCAAGTCTGATGAGGGCCCCCTCACACAGACCAGAGAGTAGATGGAATCACTAGTAGAAAACATGTAATTATTACCTATTTAACCACGGTTAGTAGCCAGCATAATCAAGGCAATACTTTTTATTCTCAAATATTTAGTTTTTCTTCTTGTTACAGAAGTAATACATGTTAATGCAGAAAATTCAGCAAGGAAAGAAAAACACAAAGGAAATAAAATCACTTAATGGAGATGTTCTTCTACACAAAAATAAAGGTTTTGATGCACTTCATTTCTGTATTTTGTGTGTGTGTGTGCGTTTTAAATACTCTTGTACTATTTATTTATTTATGAGATGGAGTCTTGCTCTTGTCACCCTGGCTGCGCTCGGCCTCTTGTACTATTTAATAGCTAATATGCATCGAAAATATCCCATATACAAGGGACTGTAAAACTTTCACCTTGATTTTAAAAAAATACTGTGAAGAAAATCATTGTAGGCTGGGTGCGGTGGCTCAGGCCTATAATCCCGGCACTGTGGGAGGCTGAGGCCAGTGACCACTTGAGCCCAGGAGTTTAAAGCCAGCCTGAGCATCATGGCAAGATCCTGTCTCTACTATAAATATGAAAACTAGCTGGGTGTGGTCGCACTGCCTGTAGTTTCACTGCCTGTAGTTTCAGCTGAGGTGGGAGGGTGGTTTGAGCCCAGGAGGTTGAGGTTGCAGTGAGCCACGGTCGTGCCACTGCACTCCAGCCTGAGTGATGGCGTGAGACTGTCTCAAAAAACAAAACAAATCATTGTACATAGATCTCTAGGTTCTCTCTGGTGACCTCGTAAGGCGACATATGAAGGGCCTCATCATTCCCCAAGATTGTATGTGCTTGATCAACAGGAAGCTTGCTGAGTTTGACTCTGAAGGATCTGGGCAGCATCAGCAGCATGAGGCTCCCGCAAAGACGGTTTGTCCATTGGCAGTCACATGTCTGTAGGAGCTGTGATTGTGTGTATGACGCCACCTTCTGCAGAGCAGGCCTCACTGCAGGCAGGAGGCAGGCAGTGAGTCTGGGGGAACCTGGAATGTGGTCATGGTTAGGTTGCAGACTCAGCTGCGCAGACAGAGCTCAATATCCCGTGGCTTTGAAGAGAGGTCTATTTCTTCATGTTTTCAATATCCCGTGGCTTTGAAGAGAGGTCTATTTCTTCATCGTGTTTAACAGCCCAGGGGCAGCAGTAAGGCTTGGCAGGGTGGCTCTGCCCTTGGCATCGCTTGTCATCTTGTCTGCATCTAGCTAGAGGGATGGACTAAGGATTGCTCAAGAGGGCAGTCCAGGAAGGCACACCTCGCTTCCTCTCCTTTCCCATTTGCCAGAACTCAGCACCAAGGTCAGGTGCTGCCAGAGGCTCAAGAATGTGGTCTCTAGCTGAGTAGCCCTAGGCCCACCTAAAAGGTGGCTGAATGGTCTTCGGGCCAGCCAGCAGCCTCAGCACTCCTGGTTCCTGGAAAGGTTGAGGGGCCTCAGCACTCCTGGTTCCTGGAAAGGTTGAGGGGCCACGTGGTGTCTCTGTTGGTTGTCACATTAGGTGATCATGTATTAAAAGCTTTGCCAGGAGGAAGCTGGAGTTGAAGCCAAGCATGAGTGCCAGGAGTGTTGTGCCACATGGAGGGCACGCCAGTCCCAGCACTAGCACATAGGGAGCAGCGCTGGGCCATGTCATTGCTCTGTAGGACTTCTTCGCTGCAATGGTCCTGCCTCTGCCCAACCAGGGGTGGTTCTGGGAAGGGAACTGGTTTGTTGGCCAAAAGTTCTCGGAGGTTGACTAAGGAACAGGCACCTGAGCGGGCTGTTGCGTGGGGAACTCTGTAACTCTATTTTCTCTAGAAGACCAAAAGGTAAAATGTAGTGGAAGAGCTGACCTGGGAACTGGTTTTGGTTAAAAGGTGAATTGGGAGCATCTTAGGGACAAAGTGGGAAGGGGCAGGGGACCTACCTAAGGTAACTTTTGCCCATTTGCTCCAGCAGCGTGTCGGCGCATGGTGTTAGTTATACAGTGGTAAAAACATGGGCTGTAGGGCCTGACGCCAGCTGTCCAGACAGGTGACTCTGAGCACATCTCTAGGGCCCCTCAATCTCTTTCCTCATTTGTAAAGTGGGGTGATGTCTCTCCCACCCGTGTGACAAGGCTGTCATGCAGCTTCAGATGTACATGAAATGGCCTTGAAAGCTACAGAGCAGCCTACAACTAGGTGTGTTCATGTTAGGATCAAGGGCAAGAGGCCTCCCTGGAGGGCTATGGATCAAACACAGATCCGATGATCTAGTAGGGACCAGGAATTCTGAACAAACCCTTAAAGACACGGGATTTTGGCAGGCAGGACCAGATAGACTTTGCTGAGTGACCATGTGTTAGGTGCTGTGTCTAACCAATTAATTCCTAAACATAATCTACTCAAACCAAATTCTCTAGGCCAAAAGGGCTTTTTGGCTTTTATACTCAGGGGATACCAAAAAAGGACATAAAAATAAAGCCTTCTACATTCCAGTTTAAAAGACAGTGAACATAATATGATCTGTTCTGGAAGCTTTTTATTGTTGCTCCAAGTTTAAGAATTTTCACTGATGGCAGAAAACCAACACTTTTAGACAATCTCCCGCATAGCCCTGCCCAGCTTCTGAATCTTGGTCTTGACAGACATGTCAACATATTTCTCGCCAATGCGCACAATCATTCCACCCAAGATTGACGGATCAGTCTACAAAAGAAATAAGACTGGAAATGTGAAAATGCGCTAATCAAATGGGACACACAAAAAAGTGTTTTGAAAGGCTAAACGTGTTACACAAATGTAAGAGGTTATAATTACACCTAGAAAAAGGCAAAAGTAAAACTGCACAGTCAGATAATCATTTAAATTTAAAATAAATACAAAATTTTAACTACAGAAAAATTAGTATAGAGTTAGATCTAATATTTCACTAGTACTTTCTGTAGCCATTTTAAGCTTAAAATAACCTGAGGAAACATACCATAAATAATTTAAAACCTACCTTAGCCTCCAATTTCAATACTTGGCCTTGACTTAGGAAGCTCTTGAGGACAGTTTTTAATTCAGAGAGTGTGGCTTCTTCTAAAGGCTGAAAGGCAAAACCATCCTTTCAATTTAGATAAAGCAAAACAGAAACTTCCAGAGTTAAAATACCCCAGGCCCACATCACCAAGACAGGCCTTGTGAGCTCCTCCCTTTGCTACCTGGGCCCATCATGGAGCTGCTCTGCAGCATTCACTCCTTGTTCACGCTGGAGGTTCAGGGAGCACAGGAAGGCCCTGCCTCACAGCATCACCTGGGCAGCTCCCACTCAGCCATTCAAGGACGGCCTGTAAATGCCACTCCCTCCCTGCCTCTGCTCTGTGTGCTAGCAATACAACTTGGAACTAACAAGGAAAGGCCTTCAAGTTTCTAATGCCTGAAGATGCAGCCCCATCAATGCAGGAGGACACAGGCCTCTCCTGGGTGCAGCCCTGGGGACACGACATGCATCTATCATGTCCTTGGCTGAAAAGTTGCCATTTTAACCTGGTTTTACATCTTCATGTTTCCCTAGCTCTGCTGGCTGTTCATCTCCCCGCATCCACAGCTACCTGGAGCTCTGGCAGGCCACTCCACTCTCTGAACCCCAGTGAGAGAACCTGGAGCAGCTGGCTTTTCCTGAAGTCAGCTCAGCTCCATAACCTACTTTAGAGCAAGCACCTCAAATGTCCAGACTGCACTCTCCTCTCGGCCCCAACTCTTACTCCTGGTTAGTTATGTTATAGTGTTAAGTGTTCTAATGGTGAAAATGAAGAAGGCTGTTAAACCAAAGGCCTTTTTTTTGAGACCGAGTCTCGCTCTGTCACCCAGGCTGGAGTACAGTGGCGAGATCTCGGCTTACTGTAGCCTCCGCCTCCCAGGTTCAAGCGATTCTCCTGCCTCAGCTTCCCAAGTAGCTGGAATTACAGGCGCATGCCACCACACCCGGCTAATTTTTGTATTTTTAGTAGAGATGGGGTTTCACCATGCTGGTCAGGCTGGTCTCGAACTCCTGGCCTTGAGTGATCCACCCGCTTCAGTCTCCCAAAATGCTGGGGTTACAAGCGTGAGCCACCACACCCTGCTAAAAAGGCCTTTTTTTAACTTGTCATAAATCCTACCTCCCTGGCCCCTCCTCTAAGAGCCTAAAAAAATTTGGCAAAAAAATTTATGTCTTTGTAAAGATATAACAATATCCTTTTTTTGGGGGTGGGGGGTGCTGGTGGTGGCCAGAATCTATTCGTG